>NW_006408523.1:19457338-19490195 GCF_000296735.1 Chrysochloris asiatica | reverse complement strand
ACAGGGGTGTTTAAATAATCTTTTCAAGTCTTATTCCCAAGTCTTCAGTTTGAAGTTAGGACTTTTTTTCTCTTTTCATATAAGCATGTGATTGATTGTATAAATTCCCCCAAAAATGTAGCCTGTGAACATGAAAGCTTCAACTCTGATCTCCACTCTCCATTTCCTTGTTTTTCTAATGCTCTTGATTTGACCAGGATGGATGCCATTTCCAAAAGTACTCAGAGAGATATATTTAACTCAAGCCACATTGTTCTTTTAAATTCTTAAGGCAGTTCAATTTTCTCTGCTGGCCTGTTACCTTGAAGATGGAGACTCTTTTGAAATGTCACACTGAGAAAACTGCACTGGTTCCAATAAGATTAAAAAAATCTTTGGAATTAATGTAATCAATAACCTTTGAAAACAAAGTTAAAAAGCAACAATTGAATGCTAACATGTAGAAAACCATCTTGCTCCTTTGCTCCTTTGCTCCTTTGCTCCTTTGTTCTTTGAATACCAGTGTGACCAACCTAAGGAACTGCTCACTTAATTCATAAGAAATTGGGAAACGTGACAGAAAGTACAATTCAAAAAGCAGGCCTTGAGTACCTACATCATAATACTTTGTATCATGTGCATGGTAGGCAGAGTTATGCAGGTTTCATAGATAAAAATGGTAGTGCATACTGTCTAAGGACTCCCACTTTGCATCTTCAATATTGACAAGTACTCCTTGTTTTATACTGGTATACAGTGTAAAAACAATCAAAGCATCATATAATAGCACTGGCAAGGAAGCCAAATATATAAGAGTTGAAGAAGGAATAGATCAAAAGTCACTTCAAATAACAAAGGCATCAAACTTAGAGAATAAATTGCAAGGTCATTGTTAGGGTTTGAACTGTGGTCCCCCCATTATGTAGTATAAGTCCTTACCCCTTTACTTGTGGTTGTCATCCCTTTGGTAATGAGTTTTTCTTTGTTGTGTTAGTAAGACAGTGTCCCTGTGTCATGTGTTTTAAATCAATATCTTTGAGACATAGAAGAGATTAAATACACAAAGCAGCAAATAAAGGTGAAGGAAGAGAGATGTCAAGACACATGAAGATTGTCCAGGAGCAGAAGTTAGGACTTCCTTCCAGACTCAACAAAGATAGAAAGCCACCCCTTACAGCTGGGACCCTGAATTCAGACTTCTAGCCTCCTTTGTTGCTGTTGTTAAGCACCATGGAGTTGATTCTGACCCATAGTGACCCTTATATAGGGTTTCCAAGGAGCAGCTGATGAGCTTGAACCACTGACCTTGAAGTTCAAACGACTTTGCAATCTGAAGCATTAGCCCACAGCGCCACAACAGGACTCCTCCAGCCTCCTGTTGTGGTTGTTATGTGCCGTGGAGTTGGTTCCGACTCATAGCGACCCTATGCAGCATTTCTGAGGCTGAAAATCTTTACGGGAGCAGAAAGCTTAATCTTTCTTCCTCAGGACAGCTGGTAGTTTCAAACTGCTGACCCTGAGGTTAGTAGCCCGATTCATAACCACTACAGTACCAGAGTGTGAGCAAATTACTTTTTTTTATTAAAGCCACCCAATTGTAATATTTCTATTATACCAGCACTAGATAAACAAGGCAGCTATGGAAACTGTATTTTCTGTGGACAATGATTTTTAAGATTGCAGTCATCCAAATAAATAAAATGAATAAGAACTTGAAATTCCTCATTAATTCTGTATGGAGAATATAAATTGTTTCTTCTTTTTTACGTGAATGCCTTGAGATACCTGTGAATAAAAGAAGTTTTAAAACCAGCGCTGCTAGAAGAAAGGAGAGTGATGAAAGTTTGAAGATGCTTGGAATTAACTAGTTCCTGTTGTGGTACTGTGGGTTAATTCACTAGACTGCAAAGTCAGTTTGAACCTCAAGATCGGTGGTTCAAGCTCACCAGCTGCTCCTTCCTTGGAAACCCTATATAGGGTCACTATGAGTCGGAACTGACCTAACGGCACTTAACAACAACAAAATGGACCAAAGGAACATGTGAACATCAGTCAATGCGACCCTGAGACCAGAAGAACTAAATGGTGTCTGGCTACCACTATCAACTGTTCTGAAAGGGATCATGTTAGAAAGTCCCAGATTGGAAGAAAATGTGGAATAAAACACAAATTATAAAGGAAGACCAGGCTTACTGGTCAGAAAGGAACTGGAGGAGTTCGAGACTATGTTTCGTGACTACCCTTCAGGTCTGGAACAGAACTCACCCTCGTGGTCCAATTTTCAGCCAATCGGGCAAGAGATATGTAGGGAGGACAACAGCACTGGTAGGGTATGCCCACAATGGAATGGCCAATCATTGAAGATCAAAAAGGCAGCATTACTGAAGGACACAGTTGAGAAGGGATGGGAATAGGGGTAGAATGGAGCTAAGAACCACAAAGAAGTGGGAAAACTGTTGTTGCATGGAAGAAGTGGCAATAATTGAGGTGAAGCAAAGTCTATGATTTGTTGAATGCAAAACTGATGACATTCTTTGTAAATTTTCACTCAATTCATAATAAAAATTAAAAAATTAATTAAAATAAAATTGATAAAACAATGCTGCAGAATATTCTTTAAAATTTGTCATTTTCAACAGCATATCCTATCTGGAGAATAAACACAATGGTAATATTGTCATCTCAAAAGCAAAAGTCACTAGACTTCTCAGTTCTATTCTACTTTTATTTAAAAATACATTTTATAATTCATGGATACTAATTCAAGCCCTTAATCTTTTTATAGAGTCCAATGATATGTTTTCACTTATTTGACTGAGAATATTTAGCACATTAACTTTTTTGTTGTTAATCATATTGCATCCCTTTTTGTTAAACTCAAACCTGGTCATCAGGAAAAGAAAAAACATAAAGAATATTACTTTTAAAGCATGAAAAATAAGGCAGATTGATAAACAGATGACTAGATGTGTTATTTACCAAGTATAGGGAAATGTTAAATTACAGTCTGGGGGTTGTTGTTAAGTGTTGTGAAATTAGTTCAGACTCATAGCAACCTGTATTGGTTTCTGAGGATCAGCTGGTGGGTTTGAAAGGCTGACCTTGCAGTTAGCCGTCCAGTACTTAACCTACAGCACCCCAAGCATATTCACTATAAAAATCTTCCAGGTTTTCTAGAATCTTGAAAAATTTCATAAGACTTTAGAAAGAGGAGGAAAAAACACCTAAAAATAGACAACTACAAATGCTAAGTAAATAAATAAACATGAAACTGCTTTTATTTTCTGGGGGGAAAAGGTAATTTGCTAATATACAGTGCAAAATCATGAAAAGGTTAAGAGAAAACAAAGCCTTACATTAAACATTTCTAAGTAAAGGATAAAATGGCAGAGACTAGCTCTATGCATGCAGTTGAAAGTATCCGTTCATGTGGAAATATTTTCTACTGTCGCACCTTTGCAGCAGTGGCATGCTTTGTCCGTATCTGAATGTTCATGACAGTTAGATGTCACCTGGAGACCTAGACAAGACCATAGATCTTTAGTACTGCTCTACAAAAAAGTTCAAATACTACTGGTTGGGAACATAAATACAGCAACCTACAAGTTATTTGACTAAAACAACCAACCAAATATGAAAATCATGTTGTGTCTAATCTTGAAAAGAAAGCTTTCTGTATTTTTTTCCCTTGTTTGTTGGTCCACACTGTTTTAAATAGTATTTTGAAATCAAATTAAAAATTTTAATAAACCTAAGAAAGTCGACGTTGGTTTAGCATCTATTAACTTAGGAGCATCATGTTGCCTTTCACCACAAATAGCACTTAGTTGTTGGATGAGTATTGTTGTTAGATGCATCAGTTCCAACTTATAGAGACACCCATACAACAAAATGAAACACTGCTCAGTCCTATGCGATTCTCTCAATTGTGTTATATTTTAATCCATTGTTGTCAAGTCATCTCATTGGATATTAGCTCCTCTTAACTACTGCAAGGATTTCTCCTTGGATCCTGGGCACAATTCAACACTGGATCCAGAACTGCAAAGCTGCAGATGCCTGAAGATCATGCCTCCACAGTTCCCGACTTCTAAGCAGGCCTCAGTCTCAGAGATTCCAGACAAGTTGATATTGATTCTGGTTTTGTTTTTTAATTATATACAAAGGAAGTATATCTGCAGACCTCCTTTAGAAACAGGGTCAAATAACCAGTTGGAAAATGTTCTAACGGTGTCATTAAACTTTAATAATACCTACATTTTTATGGGGCTTTTAACTTTGCAAATTGCTTCCACGTGCATTATCTCATTTCATGTTATATTGCATTGAAACTGTGTCTAAGTTTCAGGGCGGAATCACAATGACATAGATATCAAATGTTGACAGGGACATTTGAAGAAACAGGCAGTCCATGGCTTATGAACATCCCATTTATGTGCAACCCATTGTTATTAACTAACCCTGATAAAGCCCATTATATGAGGGGCTTGTAAAGCTTGTGGGAAAATCCCATTATCTTTTCATTCCATTTTCCATGAACTTTTGAAGTCCCTCATTAAAATTTGAGGTACATACAAAACATTATTATTATGTAATTATAATATTAAAGACATTTTAGTCTATCTGGAAGTGTTTTATAAATGTTTTCATGCATATAAATGTACACTTGTATATACTGAGACAGTTGGCTGTCCTTAGAAATGAATTGTGCATAACTGTTCTGATTTATGTACAAATGTCCAAATTGGACTTAAAGACATACTAAGGAACATAATTCATTTTCAATCCAGAGATCACCTGTATTGCTATGCAGAACAGAAGTATACATTAGAAGTTGACTGGTTCCAAGATCAAGTATTCTGATGGACTCCCTGGGTGACACAAATGGTCTAATACACTTGTCTGCTTACCAAAATGTTGTAGGTTGAAGTTCACCCAGAAGTGCCTCAGAAGAAATTTCTGGTGATCTAATTTTGATAATTCGGCCATTGAAAACCCTACGGAGCGTACTTTTACTCTGACACAGTCAGGATCATTTGTGTCAAAATCTACTTAAAGGGGCAACTGGTTCTGGTTAAGATTCTCATAGTTCCTCTTGCCTTTTGCTCTATTGCTAAAGCCACTTAACCACTTTTCTTTCTTTCTTTTTTTTTAACAGGAAACTGTGACTTACCTCTTTCTTTCTCCTATCCATTCTTTTTGTTTCTGATTATTATTTCTTTCCCATAAATCTACAGGTCAGCCCAACCCCTGGGTGCATTCGCGCTCTCATGAAGATGTTGTACTGCCCATACTGCCGCGGACTTCCCTCTGTGAGACCGTGCAATAACTACTGCCTCAACGTAATGAAGGGGTGCTTGGCGAATCAGGCTGATCTCGACACCGAGTGGAATCTCTTTATAGGTAAGACCTTTAAGTGGCTTTTGTAATGGAGATATTGGTACAGCGAGTGTCAGAAGTTATTATGACAAAACCTCTATTAGCAAGTTGTCTTCTTTTATATTCTGAAAGCCTTCTGGTATAGTGTAAGGGATATCCCTGTTAAAGATTGTTCCAACTTGGCTTCTCCAATGACTTGTAGTGATGAAATCTTGTTGAATTGTTGTGAGTTACTCTGAGAATTTTCCAAAGAGCCTCATAAAGAATCCACAGCACTCTCCTGTTTTCCATTTTTGATGCCTCCACAGATATTTATAAACAACTTCTTCCTTAAACTTCAATGATGAATTTTTTTTTTTGCTCACATATGCACATTTTGGGTCTCGTTTTGTGGAGGAGACTTAAAGTTTGTGGACACGGAACAGCCTTCTCGTCTTTAAACAGTCAGAGAAATGGAGGTGGGGAAAAATCCCTGTGAATCATGGCATTTTTGAGTTGCAGAAATTATTTATAGGGTTGTACTGCCAAAAGAGATTCCCCCAATAGCAATCCAAAGATAAAAGGACACATTTTGTAGGCAGCTTCTCCCAAGAAAATACACAGGCCTCAAAAGAGTAGATGTGTTTTCTTCCTCTCTGTCAAATGGTCTTCAAATAATAGTACAATTGATTGCATTTACTGCAATTCCATGGTGATGAGCATAGTGGTACAAATAACAGTGGCATTTGTCAACCTCGGAGGACCTTCATCATTTATGCAAACTTTTAAACCAGACACAGGAGAAAAGACTTGTAGTGTCTAAGATTTGAGTAGGATAGGAAAAGATCTAAGGTGTGTTGAAATTTAGAAAAATCTAAGCCCACTCTGCATAGATGTGCTTAGGTTACAAGCATTCATCTTGGCAAGGCAAGCCATTGGTTGACACACCATTATGCTTAGGAAGGCCAGGGAAAATGGTTTTGAAGTTTAAGAAAGGATTTTGGAGTTGATAGACTCAAGTGGAAATAGCCTAAGAAAATCTCAGAAATCATTTCAGGGAGAATGAATTTAAATGTACTTTCTCCTTTCCATGGGAAGACAAAAACTGTATAATCTTGTGTCAGTTGCTTTGCATCTTTAGACCGCCTTTGCCTCATCTTTCAAAAAGAGGAAATAAGAAAGTTAGTCACTATGGTACCCTTTTAATTCAAAGATGGCATGATTCTTTGCTAAGACATTTTTATCTTTGCTAAGACTATTGGAAGCATGAATAATAATATAAATAAAGGTAACTTTAATTTTAGAAAATATCAGATGAAGTTAGATTAATTTGGCAATCTATCTGAATAATAATAATAATAATAAAGTACTCTTGTCAAGGAAAATTTTAAAAATGCATATTTATAACCTCATAAACCCCATAACAATACTTTGGAGTTTTAATTGGTTGTTTCTACTGTTTGGTTGAAACTACTTAACTGAGAACAGTTAAATGGCCTTTAGAAAGCCTGCAATGTAATGATGAAAGTGGGCATGTGAGTTTTGTATCTTGGAGCAAGACATGAGTGAGAATGAACATATATAGCCTTCTTAACTTTGTGTAGGTAAATATCATCAAGTCGGTTCAACTCATATGGTTTCGTAGGAGCATCTGGTGAGTTTGAACACACCAGCCTTGTGGTTCAAACTGACCTCGCAGCCCAGTGCATTTATACTGCAGCACCACACCAGGACTCCAAAATGTGGTGGTGTCTATGTGCCATGGTGCCTTTTCTGACACTTAGTGACCCTGTAGAGGGTTTCTGAGGCTGTCTTTACCAGAGCAAAAGGCATCATCTTTTTTCTGTGGAACATCTATTGGATTCGAACTACTGATCTTGCAGTTAACATCCCAATTTGTAACCCATTATGCTACCAGGATTCTTTGTATAAGAACATCTTTATTGGCTTCTTTCCCTTTTCCCCTCAGTGATTATTGTCTATTTTAATGTAAAACAAATTCTTACACTTTCAATCAATTATGTTTCCGGTATGCCAGTTTGACATGAAATAGAATATCCAGAGAATAATTTACTTTAAAAAGTAAAATTTGAACCCATTGTGTGTTCAATGTACTTTAATGAGATGAAAACCTATGGATTAGTCCCTACATTAGTGCATTTTCATATACCATCTCCCTCTATTTCATTCTTTTTCAATAAGTCCTAGACATCTCTGAGAAAACTCTTCCAGTATTCTGGTTTTCTTATAACATAAGAATTGACCACCAGTATAGACTTCTGTAAAAAGGAGCTCTGGTAGCGTAGTGGTTACGAATCGGGCTGCGAACCTTAAGGTCAGCGGTTCGAAACTACCAGCCACTCCGCGGGAGAAAGATGAGGCTTTCTACTCCGGTAAAGATTTACACCCTCGTAAACCCTGTACTGGGTCGCTATGGGTCGGAACTGACTCGACGGCACTTAACAACAACAACAACATAGACTTCTGTAGCAAAATGTGTTCTTCCTAATGCTTGTCCATGTATGAAGCATTTGTTCATTACATTACATGAATTAGCCCAATGTGCCAATGCCATTTTCACACAGATACAGCTGAGATGACAGTTTGCATGGATGCAGCAGCATAGATCAGTGAGCAAATGAGTAATCCATCAAAGATTACATATAATAGCATGCTCTCTGGTGAGCACCTGCAGCCCGTCACCTTTAGACCCCCAACATCTTTCCATCAAATCATTCACTCCTGTTGCTGTCAACTCCAAGACCCATCTCTGTCTGCTACATTAGCATCTGGGTTTGTACTCTTTATAGGTTATTAATATTATGTGCTCATCTAAAATATTAACAGAATGGAAAGGGGAGTCTAGCCTAGAGATTTTTCCACTACCAAAAATTAATTGCAAGTGATTTGTAGCTAAGCTATTTAGAATTCAGTCTTGAATGTATCAAAAGAAAAGGCAACTCACTTATCAAGTGAACTATTTTATGTGTTCAAGTCAAAACCCCAGTGGTATGCCATCCACTTCTGAATATCTATAGTTCTTTATATTTTTGTCTTTTTAATTCTAGAAAAAATCAGAATTCTATTCAGGAACATTTTCATAGTCTTCCTCCAGGTATTTTAACTCCATGCCCTCACAGAGGTAGGTGCTGAAAAGATTCTTATTGGTTAGCATTGAAGGAAGAAAAGAAAGAACTCTTAGGGTTTTAGGTAAAGAGGATTTATTTCTGAGAAGTTGCTGAGAACTTTCAAGCATGAATATTTATAATAATATATTCATTTTCAAATAAAGACAGTCCCTGAGTTTCTAACATAGTAACTATACTCATTTTTGAATAAAGGTAGTCCCTGAGTTACTAGCATAGGACTTAATCACACCTCATACATGACCCATTATCTTATTTAAATTTTGCCTCACTTTGAAACAAATGAACCAACCCCTAGCACATCACAATCATCCTCATTTGCTGCTTCATATAAGGCTTTAACATCATTGAGAGAGTTCCATCCTTTTCTCTTACTAATATAAGGATAAGCAAGAACTACATGCGCCTCTAGACCCAACTTAGCTACAACAAACTCGACTTACAGGCACACATCTGCACTTCTCGTTCCCATAACCTGGGGACTCCCTGTCTTGAAAAGTCTCACGTTGGTTCTACCAGTACAAAACTACAACTCTGACAGAATCAGTGGGTGTGGGTCATAGGACCTTAAACTGTTGTTGTTGTTAAGTGCCGTTGAGTCGGTTCTGACCCATAGCAATCCTGTACAGGGTTTCCCAGGGTGTAAAGCTTTACGGGAATAGAAAGCCTCATCTTTCTCCCGCGGAGCGACTGGTAGTTTCGAACCGCTGACCTTAAGGTTTGCAGTCCGATTTGTAACCACACTAGGCTGGACTTAAAGGAACGTGAATGTGTTCTCATTAATAGAAGCTATGTAGTGGAAGAGAAATGTTCTTTCAGGAATTAGCAGTCTCTTCTTCAGAACTATCCTAGGTGTTGCTGTATATTTCTCTACAACCTATCCTGCCTAACTTTTGAATATTGCCTTAATGTAAAAGGACTTTTTTGAAAAAATTTTTACGTTAATATTAAAATTTCCCAGAGGAGAGCAGATTGTGAGCACATTCTTTGTTTAAGTAATAACCTGTGGTTATTTTGAGTGTTCGGCATTGATACCAATACGCCACAGACAAGAATTATTCTATTTGACAAGAGACCATGTTGTAGATTACACCTAATGCATAAACACAAAAGTCAAGGTTGACATTACATTTATATAGCTATAATAAATCTTGCAACTACTTTAGCCGTATGGTACCTTCTAAGATTTTATAGACTATAAGAATCAGAGAGAGAAAAAGGAATTTGCTGGTGTGTAGAGGGCAGAATGGGATAAAAGGCAAGATTCTATTTTCTATACTATTTTTGTCTCTATATTGTTACAAGCTGCTTCTTAGGGCACGTCTAAGGCAAGATTTTCACTATAGTTTCATACAAGTGCGATTTCAAGGTGTTTTTGTCTCTACTTCACAGTCTAATTTATTACACTGTCCCAGTTAGTAAGACACTAATAAGCTAAACATTAATTCAACTCACTATATTGAGTAAGCAAGACACATATACTTTTTACCCTCAGGGAATATAATATATTTAAATTAATTATAATAAACTGTGGTAAGGTGTGAGGGTAACAGAAGCCTAGGATGTTAAGTATCTATGCAGCTGAGGGATTTAACCTAATCTAGGTGCTCAGGGAAGCCTACTTGGTAAGTATAGAATAAAACAGAAAATAGGAGTGTAATGAATTAGCAGTGTCAAACATAATTCATAGCACATGTGATGGTTGCTATAAAGTCCCCAGATATTCTCAGGTTTCTCTGACAGTTTCACTAGGTCTCGAATGTTCCATTAGAAGTTATGAAAATAATTGTTTATTTTACTTTTGACTCTTTTTATGATCAAATCTCATCATGACCACCACTACCGCCACTGACTTGAACTGATTTGTATAAACGCTCGTTAAGGAAAAGTCAAGTGTCCTGATGTACAGATAGATGTTCCTTTGTTGTTTGTGTTGGGTACCATCAAGTTCATTCCGACTCATGTTATTGTTGTGAGATGCTATCGACTTGGCCCTGACTCATAGCAAAATGAAAACATTGTCAGGTCCTGTGCCATCCTCACAATTGTTGTTACACTTGAGCCCTTTGCTCAACTACTGTGTCAATCCATTTCATTGGGGGTCGTCCTCTTTTTCACTGATGCTCCAATTTGCCAAATATGATGTCCGTCTCCAGGAACTGGTCCCTCCTGATAACATGAGAGACAGTTTTGCCATCCTAGCTTCTAAGGTGCATTCTGTCTGCACTTCTTTTCCAACACAGATTTGTTTGTTCTGGTAATGTATGGCACTTATAATATTCTTCTCCAACACCATAACTCAACTGCACCAACTCTAGGGTCTTCTTTATTCGCTGTCTAGCTTTCACATGTATATGTGGCTACTGAATATATAATGCCCTGGATCAGACATACCTTAGTCCTTGCACTGTTATCTTTGCTGTTGAACACTTTAAAGAGATCTTGTGCAGAAGCTTTGCTTAATGCAATATAGCCTTTGATTACTTCACTACTGCTTCCATGAATGATGAAGTCTTTGACAACTTCAATGTTTTCTCCATTTATCATGATGCTATTTATTGGTCTAGTGCTGAGGATTTTTTTCTTTTCTTTTTTTTTACATTGAAGTGCAATCCATACTGAAGGCTGTATTCTTTGATTTTCATCATTAAGTGTTTTAAGTCCTCTTTGCTTCTAGCAAACAGAATTGTGTCATCTGTATATTTGTTGTTGTTGTTGTTGTTAAGTGCCTTTGAGTCGGTTCCGACTCATAGGGACCCTGAGCAGGGTTTCTGAGGCTGTAAATCTTTATGGGAGCAGAAAGCCTCATCTTTCTCCCGCGGAGCAGCTGGTAGTTTCGAACTGCTGACCTTGCAGTTCGCAGCCCGATTCGTAACCCTACTACTGCCGGTTGTTAATAAGTCTTCTTCCAATCCTCATGCCACATTCTTCTCCTATAATCCATCTTTTCAGATTATTTCCTCGGCAGGCAGATTGAATAAGTATTGTGGAAAGACACAAGCACACTTTTCCTGATTTTAAATCATCCCCCTTGTTCTATTCTAATGACTGTTGCGTACAGGTTCATAATGAACAAAATTAAATATTTTGAAATACCCATTTTTTGTAATGTTATTCATAGCTTGTCATGATTCACACAGTTGAAAGCCTTTGTGTGATCAATAAAGCACAAGTAAACATCTCTCTGTTATTCTTTGTTTTCAGTCAAAATCCATATGATATCATCAATGATATTCCTCATTGCACTCCCTCTTCTGAGTTTAAATTTCTGGCAGTTCCCTGTTGATGTCCTGTTGCAGTCATTTTTAAAGTTATCTTCAGCAAAACTATACTTGAATGTAATATTAATGATATCAATGATTTTGCATTCTGTTAGGTCTCCTCTCTTTGGCATGGACACAAATATGGATCTCTTCCAATTAGCTGGCCAGGTAGCTGTCTTCTAAATTTCCTGGCATAGATGAGTGAGCACCTTCAGTGCTTCATCAGTTGAAAGATTTCAATTTGTATTCCACCAATTTTCCTGGAGCCTTATTCTTTTGCCAATGCCTTCAGTGTAATTTGGACTTCTTCCTTCAGTACCAAAAGTTCTTATTCATATGTTACCTCTTGAAAGGATTGACCATTTTCTTACAGTGATTTTGTGCTTCCCTTGTATATGTCAGAGCAGTACTGCTCCCTAGGTTTCCTTGGTTGTAATCTTTACAGGAACACATCTCCAGGGCTTTCTCCTATGGAGCACTGATTGGCTAACCTCTTCGTTAACAGCCAAGTGTTTAACCACTGTGTCACCAGGGCTCCTTATAAATACCTTACAATGGGAAAAATGCCAGCAAGGTATACTCCATTTTTAATTTAGACCTTGGGCACTCACAGCTCAAACAAACCAGTGGTATTAATATCACTGAGCTTTATTCCTCCTTTCAAATCAACCAATTACTAAATCGTAAGAGAATTTCAAGACAGAAAACTGGTATAGAGTGTCATCCATGAAACCTAAAGGTCGATGCTATCCATCTATTCCAAACCAAAAGACGTTGCAACAAGCAGTATTCCATTCATTCAGCCATCCCTTCACTTTGTCTCTTATTTATCCAGCAAATATCTGCTGATGTTTGCTGTTGACCTCATTCTGGTTTAAGCACTGAGGATAGAGCAGAGCTGGGGACAGGGCTCAAGAGATATTCTTTGCACTGAATAAATGGAAAGAACTAGCCAGAGAAACGCAAGGAAATGTAGTGCGGGACTTTCCTTTTACATGGTAGGTCTACTCTTTTAATGGAAGTATGACTAATTCAGTAATTTAAAAATCACATATCCCTGTTGCTAATGGACTCTATGAGTTCAGGGATGACAGAAACAAATCAGATAATGAACCTGTTTCTTTTCCTTTGACAGCTGCTATCAGCTGTAAATTAGAACCAGCCACAGGAAGCTGTGTTAGGTCGATGGAATGACTAGTGTCATGTAATAAATGGGTACTTTGGCGCACAGATGACTTTCTTAAGACCTGAAAGAGTTGTTTGTCCTCATGGTAGTTACTATACTCACAACTTTTTACTTGGGGGAAAATGTTGCTAAGTAACATTTGAAAAGGCTTGGAAGGAAACAATTTATTGTTTCTGTTAAATAAACTCTGTCTCTCTTTTTCTAAAAGCACTATGTGATGTTGCCTTGTCATAGTATGCACAATAAACACAAAATTATTCCAAGGCTTTGTGTAAGATATTATTCCTTGAAAGGCTTTCTTAACCATGAACTTCTGTAACATAAATCTGTTAAGAATTGTTTAGTTACCAAAGAATTCCATAGTAAGTATGCTATGACTCTAGCTGATGTGTGTGTGTGTGTGTATATATATATATATATATATATCCTGAAATGTTGCACAAACCTCTAGACTCTAAGCATAGAAACTTATTACCCTTAGACCAAGAAAAAGAAAACGATATGAATTGTATTTAGCAGCAAGCTTTCAAGGCATTTTCATCTCCTCTTTGTGTAATACAAGAGCCTGGACAATAATACAGTCCAGAAACATGACTCTTAAATTGAGGAACAAAAACCAAAGCAATTATTTTGGAATCTGTTCTCACTGTCAACTAGCGAACTTGCCTTTGCCCTTGTGCATTCCTAAAAGAACCAAGAAAGATATTTTTAAAGCTTTGTTTTCTATCAGTTGAAATCTAACCTCATCTACCCCCATTTTCCTTTTCTAGTCGCTGATTCAATATTTCTTGTGGACATTTATCATATATGGTATTCTCACTGTAATGCATAAGCAATGCTAACTACTCAGCTGAAAGAAAAGGAAAGGAAAAAAACAAAAAAAACCCACACACACAGTTGGCTGGTACCCAGCAGCCTATCCGTCTACATTCTATTTGTTACCAATTTCCTAACTTTAAAAAAGGATTTACTTCTGCACTTGGCATGGGTGAATTTGTACATTTGACAATAGGGTTAATACTTTAAAGGTAGCATAAATGTATGGGACTCTTCAACAAATGCTGAAACAGACACTAACCTCTGAACACTTACTAGTGCTGATCTTGAGGGATTGACTCAAGGGCCCAACAGGACTGCAAGTCTTGTTCTGAATCAAGCAGGTTTTCCCATCAATCAGAGTACACAGTGCACATGAAACCTAAAAGGACATGGTGTGATCATCAAGTCGGGGCCTCAATGGACTGCAATCCATAAGGTTGGCCCAGGTTTGGGTCCACCAGCTACACTCCAGGAAAAAGATGAGGCGTTCTGCTCCCATAAACATTTACAGCCACAGGAATCCTATACAGGATGACTCTGAGTCCAAACTGACTCAGCCACACTTAACAACAATCATCAAGTAGTCATTCTGGGGTGTGTATGTGAATTTACTGTATCTCCAACCACAACTTTTGCTCATCTGTTTGTTTTCACTTTCTACATACTACTCTGCTGTTGTTGTTGTTAAGGACCATTGAGTTGGTTCTGACTCATGACGACCCTGTTTAGGGTTTCCAAGGAGCGGCTAGTGAGCTTGAACTACCGATCTTGCAGTTCGAACCAACCTTGCAGTCTAGCATATTAACTGGCAAGGAAGACCGCAGAAGAATTGATGCTTTTGAGTTATGGTGTTGGAGGAGAATATTGAAAGTGCCATGGACTGCCAAAAGAACCAATAGATGCATTTTGGAAGAGGTGCAGCTAGAGTGCTCCTTGGAGGCCAGGATGGCTAAACTTCGTCTCTCATACTTTGGACATATTGTCAGGAGGGACACTGGATAAGGATATTATGTTTGGTAAGGTGGAGGGTCAGAGAAAAAGAGGAAGACCCTCAACGAGGTGGACTGGACAAGTGGTAGCGTTGATGGAGTCAAGCGTGGCAACCTTAATGAGGTTGGCCCAGGAACGGGCAGTGTTTCGTTCTGCTGTGCATAAGGTCGCTATGGGTCAGTACCGACTTGATAGCATCTAAAAACAACAACAACATAGTCAAAAGGTTTAATGGATAATTGCATCAAATTATAGGAAAAGGTGTTTGTTTTTATAATTAACATTTAATAATGTGATAGTTTTCATTATCCTGCTTTCAATGAGAGTTCAAGCTATAAAACAAGATATATGTTTCTCAGTATGTGAAGAGAAAATATGTGCTTTAAAAAAAAAGAGTTGAATACATTCCAAATGGTCCAGAAATCCAGGCAAAAATCAAATACTATAAAACTTAATCCCAATGACATTTTTCTTATCCTTAATAAGTGTCATTGAGTGGACTCTGACTCATAGAAACCCTGTCTAGGGTTTCTGAGGCTGTAAATCTTTTCAGGAGCAGAAAGCCTCATCTTTCTCCCACAGAACAGTTGGTAGTTTCAAACTGCTGACCTTGTGCTTCCAAGTCCAGTGCTTATCCTAATGATATTCTTAGCACTTAACATAGGTAAAATAAATTGTGTTGTAGAAATCAAAAAATGTATAAATAGAGCTAATTAAGCAAGTTGTTAAAGAAAACATTAAACCACATAGCTTCACAAATAACAAACTTATAATAAGTACCAAGGTCATCATAACCAAAAGGGTCAGCCGCAGTGACCAATTTAATAGTGCATATGGGGTGGGAGGAGGAGTGAGGGAATATGTACTTCCTGAAGTATTCAGATCATTCTAAAATTCCTGATTCACTGCTGAAGTTAAAATCCTTATTTTATCCAATATAATAAATCTTTGTGAGATGCTGCAACACTCTACTGAAATATCTTAATCAGAGTTCTATTAAAACTTCTTTAATCCTTGATCATCTCAAGAGAAAAACTACTGATCATGTCTTCAAGGTTGGATCATTTTTGAAATTAGTTTTCATTTTCCTCAGGCTTGTTTCTTCAACAATTATAACACAACTATTTAGAATCTCATTCTCTTCCTTTGATTCTCTTTGTCACATATTACAAACAATCCTCCAAAAAACCAAAGGTGGAAGCCAGGCTAGAAGAGAGAGCCCCAGAGGAATATTCTGATGGTTCATGGCTTGTGTGAAATTGTACCTGTAAAGTGAAGGGTATAAATGTCCTTTGGAGTAATTTTAACTTTTAAGAGACTTCTTGGTCTAGGAAAACTTTGAGGTTGGAGCTCATTCAAAGATATTTTGTCTATAGACACATGGTCAATAGGCCAAGAGAAAATTTAAATGAAAATAGAACATGAAATATGCCTCATTCTTCAAATAAGAACGTCTATATAAATCTCACATAAAAAAAAAAAGATATGTCCTCAAGGTTTTGTTTTGTTTTTCTTCCTGGCATGGATTTAAATAGCTGGATAAATTAAGAATTAGAATTCAAACTTAGAAAGATGAAAGAGAAATAAGTAGTGAAGTACATGACATTATACCAAGCAGAGATATACCTATAGTCATCAAATTTTTATTCTTTAACATGTAAGGATCTTCTAGACAGATAACAGTGATAATTAAATGTCAAACTAACCCGTCAATATTCACCACTAAAGTCTTAATGCTCAGGAAATTAACTGATTTAATGAAAGTCCTGAGTCTTTTACTATTGGGTGGAATGAATAAATTGTGGATGTGAGAGTTGGGGGAGTAACAGCGGCCCCCTCTTTGATTATCAGAGATAATGTGGTTTTCAGACTGATGGAAGAACAAAGAGTCTCTTGTTCTCCAAGCCCTACTGTCTGTCTCTCTGGTTGGTGAATGCCAGTCAACAGAGGTCAGCAGTGGGAGCAGGACCATTTTTCTGAAAGAAAGAGATCAGGAAGAGAGAGTATTTAAAATGGCAACAATGGAATGATAAGGGCTGTCCAGGAGTCCTTGGTTTTCCATATGCATATGTCTCCTGGTTCCTTATATGCAATAACTTTCATTTGGCTGGGTCAGTTCCCTTTGTTAAAAAGTCCTTAGAATTCCAAATTCTCTGATTTGAACATCAACAGTTCTTAGAATGTGATTCAAGCTTGAATCTAGAGGTGCAAATACACTATACTTTGAGGATGTGGATCCTGCCTAGGAACTGGTTTCTAGAAGGTGATTCTACCAACTGAAATACAAATATACCTTCACTAATCAGCGTGCATTATTTTCAGTTGAATCCCTGTTCCTGAATTTAATCCTTGATCCCAGATACTTGGCAAGTTTATCATGGGCCTAGTACTGCTCTCTGCTATTTGAAGATCTAGATATGTACTTCGAAAATTTGTCCAAAAGACAATATTTAAATATATCTTGCTACTCATTTCAACTATAATATCCAAATGATGGTCATAAGCAAATAGAAAAGCTAGTTTGAGATTGGCAAACATGGATTTCATCAATCTGTTGAATCTGAGGAAGCCATGGGACCAAAATAGAAACGTCCAGTTGGTTGTTGAAAATAGTAGCACTCTATATTCCTGCAACAGGAGGAGATATTGCCAGAACACTTGGAGGGGTTCCACAGTCCAAAGGTTCTAGGGCCAACTTCCTTAATCAATTCTAACAGATATGGCCAGGATCCCTCTCCCGGGTTCTACACAGGTGCCTGCGTGTCCCTTTCCTATGTGAGGATATGGCCTTCACCCTTCAGTGAGCCTCCCCAACTTCTTAAATTAAGTGCAGTTAGAACATCAACTATGCAAATATGCGAATGCTTAAAACACTACATTTCAACTGAGAAGAGACATGTCTTGATTGCTCCCCAATATAGCTTATGACTCAGAAACCTCTTAATTGTCATATTTGTCATATACATTGACATTTTATAATTGTAATCAATCCAAGAGGAAATTCATTTTCTATCAGTTTTGGGTTTATGATGCTAAATGTGTCAAATCTAGAATTTGTTCGTTTCTGGCCACTGCTGAGGTCTGAATTTCCAGTTGAGGCATGAAATGTGTTAATTTTTACAAACAACTTACCCAAGGGCATTCATTTTCCTTCACTGTCAAGAATGCCCTGTATCAGAAAGCGACCCTTTACTTCACTGAATATAGTGTGGTACAACTGCCACCAATGTAATCTATTCAATGGTTTCTGGGCTTTGAGTACCCCAAGGAGCAACACAAAAATATTCATGATGCTTTTGCAATGTAATGTTTGAAAGCACAGTGAGATTTTTTTTTTTGAATCCCATATTGTCAAACTACTGATTTAAGAATGCCCTTGAGTATAAATTATTTCTCCAAACCTCTATAGTGACTTTTGTCAAAATGCCTCTGTTTAGCCCATTATAGGTGAAACCCATGAAATATTATTTGATTTGTAACCCAGGAAAATGCCCTAAAACCAGCTGTCCTTCACTGGATAGCCGCCAGAACAAAGTGAAAGGAAAGGTCGAGCCTGCAAACAGTAATTTGAGGTTGCAGCTTGTGGCTTAGATCAAAGGTGGAGCCAAGGGCCTACACTCAGTCTGCTAGTACCCCCAGGAGGATTTGCATTTATTTTCCTTAACCCCACTGGCAGCCCTGAGTTTTGAAATCAAAATTTCAAATAGTTTAATAGTGCCCATGAACATTTCAAAAAATCTGTCAATGAATTGTGTTTAGTAGTTATTACATTTCCTCTGAATTCGATTTGGAGAAGTTAGTTACAGAATACTTTTAATTTCCTTGTGGAATTGGTAGATATTAAATTTGGTTTCTCCTGATTGCCTCAGGATGAAAAGAAAAACTTCACTTTAATTCAGCTGCTCCATACATTGATTCCTATCCATTTTGTTCTGTGATCACTGAGCATCAGATTGCGTGTGTTCATAAAAAAAAACTTGTTAAATCAATCTTCAAAGTGTAAGACAAGACAAGTTTAATTTAAACCTACATCCAGGCTCTTTTGCAGTGCGGAAATTAGTAGTTTGGAAATGTAAAATGATAATTGTAAATGAATTATAACTAGCATGGGATTTTTGTGTTTTAAAATTTTTTTAAATTAGTACTTTTAAAAATCTTTACATTGCTGTGAACATCTACAATCTTTGTATTGATCACTGATAAACTCTTAACCAAGCCCTTATTTCATTGAGCAGAATTCCAAACTACAGGATAAAGTGTAAGTTACATTTGACTGATTACAAGATGACAGTCACATTCTTTAATAAGAAACCTCTTCATCAGGCAAAGGAGCAGCCATTTGAATGCTGCCATGGCTGTTCAGGTGGGTGGTTGTGAGTCTTTCTGATGAAGTCTGTATTCATTTATACAGGAACATCTCAGTAATCTGTACTGATGGAAAGAGCAAGAACACAAATATTAAATAACTGCTTTTTAGAAGCCTAAAGGAGCTCTGGTAAAGTAGTGGTTATGGCTCTGGCTGCTAACCTTCAGGTCAGCAGTTAGAAACCATGGGACAAAGATGAGGCTTTTTACTCCTGTGAAGATTTACAGCCTTGGAAACCCTATATAGGATCTCTGTAAGTCGGAACTGACTCCACAGCATACAACCACCACTACCAGAAGCTTTTGGGGGAATTTATTTTCGGATTTGTTGTTATTACTTGTCACAGAGTCAGTTTCAACTAACATGATCTCCTATATAACAGAACAGAATGTGTATATATCTTATACAAGGGGCTTCAAAAAGCTTGTGGGAAGAATATTCCATTATCATTACATTTCATTTTTCATTAACTTTTTGAAGCCCCCTCCTATATAAGATACGTAGAGGCTAGACTCAATGAAGAAAGTGTCATCAGGATTGGAGGAAGACTCATTAGCAACCTGTAAGATGCAGAAGACACAACCTTGCTTACTTGAACTGAAGAGGTATTAAAGCAATTATTGATGAAGATCAAAGACTACAGCCTTCAGTATGGATTACACTTCAACATAAATAAAACAAACACTCTCACAACTATACCAGTAAGCAACATCATGATAAATGGAGAAAATATTGAAGTTGCCAAGAATTTCATTTATCTGGATGTACAATCAATGTTCATGGTAGTAGCAATCAAGATATCAGATGATATATTGCATTGGGCAAATCTGCAGCAAATGATCCTGTTAAAGTCTTAAAAAAAAACAAAACAAGATGTGACTTTGAAGACTGAAGTGCTCTTGACCCATACCATGGTATTTTTTTGTCTTTCTTTTTTTTTCATTTACTTCATAAACATATGAAAGAGATAATGAAGAATTGATGCCTTTGAAAAGAAGTATTGACTATGCCACGGACTGCTAGAAATAAACAAAACTGTATTAGAAATACAGCCAGAATGTTCCTTAGAAGTGAGGTGAGACTTCATTGTATGTACTTAGGACATGTTATCAGGAGGAACCAGTCCCTTGAAAAGGACACCGTGCTTGGTAAAGGAAAGGGTTAGCGAAAAACAAGAAGACCCTTAATTAATAAGATGGACTGGCACTGCTGAATTTGGGTTCAACAATGGGCTCATTAATACCAAAGATGGTGAGGATTGTGCAGAATCATGCAGTGCTTCATCCTATTGTACATGTTGTTGATTGCCATCCAGTTGTTTCTGACTCATAGCGAGCCTATATAGTGTTTCTGAGGAGTGGCTGGTGGGTTTGAACCACCAACCTGCAGGTAGCAATCCAGCTCTTACCCTACAGCGCCATACCAGGACTCCTCTATTGTACTTTGTTGTTGTTAAGTGCCGTCGAGTCAGTTCTAACTCATAGTGACCCTGTGTAGAGTTTCTGAGGAGCAGTTGATGACTTTGAACTGCCAACCTTTCTATTCAAACCAGCTGTCCAGGTCAGCACATTATCCCACAGTGCCACACCACTGTAAGTCAGAAAGGAACATCAGCAACATTATTTGCCAGGTAAAACCACATATCAGGAGGCTTAAAGGACTCCTGGTGTGGCACTATAGGATCTGTACTGGTCTGCGAACCTCAAGGTCAGCAGTTAAAACCCACCAGCCATTCCTTGGAAGTATAGGGTGGCTAGGAGTCAGAATCGACTTGACAGCACTTACTAACAATTACAAAGGGGCTTTAAAAAGTTCATGGGAAAAAATCCTTTGTCTTTAATTTCATATTTCCAAACACCTTTTGAAGCCCCCTCATAATCCTTTTGTATTTTAAGACACATGGATGAATTATAATTATTATATAATTCTTGATTAGAGTGTTTTTTGATTGTTACATTAAATTCATTCATTTAAAAAATCTTTATATTCTCCTGAACATATAGAATATTTTTCTTGATCATTTACAGATAAACTTTTAGCTAAGCCCTTATCTCAATAAGCAAAGTTCCTAATTAGAGGATTCTCACTTAACAAGCATTGAATATATATACATTAAACTGTTATCTCTGATTCCACAAAGTTCATTTCTGTGTGCCCCATTCCCTTATTTGTAACTTCTTTCTCCAACAGCGAGACATCTGGCTCTCAGGATCTTTAATTTGATAACATATTTGTTCAATCTTAGTATACTGTAAAAATACAGGATGATTACATCAGATTGCAAAATGGGGGCATCATTACATACCTGCCAAACCAATGAGAAGCCCAACCTTTACTACCCACCTCAGAGTTCATTATTGGTAGATGCACGACATTAATGCACAAAATAATCTAATAGTAGAGTTTTTACTGTTGCCATAAACGCAAAACGTCAGATAAAGAGCTAGTCAAGAAATGAGGAATCGGTGTGGAAGTGAGTAAGTGAGGAGCCAGTACACATACATAAACTTACCAGCCGTTCCATGGAAGAAAGATGAGGCTTTCTGCTCCTGTGAAGACTTACAGCCTCAGAAACCCTATTCAGGATCTCTATGAGTCGGAACTGACTCCACAGCACATTACCACCACCATCACCACCAGTAAATATACATAAAGTAGTTAGAGTTGTTAGCCCATCCTCTTCACTGTAATTAACGTTATTCATTGGGAATATGCAGATGTTGGTATTTCATGTAGGTTTCATTGTAGTTTCTCTCATATTCTAGTTGATTTAAATATGCTTTGGAATTATATGTGAAACAGTACTAAGACTCTAAGTGTCAAAACTATACAAAAATTTTAAGTCTTGTTCCCTTCTTAGCAATGCTACTCCATTTTCATTCCATCCTTTTTCTTTTCCTTTCCCTTCCTGCTCCTGGAGGTAATTCATCTTGTTATTTTCTGGCTTATCCACACTACACTTCATGTGGGAGCTTAGTGGCTGTATACGATAAGCACACCCACTTTGAACCACAAGGTCCTCAGTTTGAACTTGCCAGCCACTCCGCAGGAGACAGATGAGGCAATCTGCTCCTTTGAAGATTTGTAAAAAGCCTCAGAAACCCTGTGCAGGGTCACCATGAGTTGGAGCCAACTCGACATCACTTAACAACAACAACATACTTCATTTGCACAGAAGAGCAGACGCTTCTTACATCCCATCTGCTTTTATATGAAGAGTGCCATATTTTAGAAATGTTTGCATTTTACTTTTATTACCCAATACTAGGGATAGTTCCACATCATTCTACAGAGATAGTCTTTGTTCCTTTTCATAGCTGCATAGTACTCCTTTTATGGTTTGCTTTTACAGACAGTTTTACAGACAGTGTTACAATTATTAACTTAGTGCATATGTATTCTTGTATTGTTGGAAACATATCTCCAGGGTAGATCCCTAGAAATAAAATTGCTAAGTCCAATGGTGACAGCATGTATGGTTTTTATTAGGAATTCATGGATTTTCCTCCATAAAGCTTGTACCTATCTGCATTCTTTTCAATGTGAGAATACTTATCTCCAAACTGCCTGGCCAACAAAATGTGTTGTCACACTTGAAAAATGATTGCAAATCTGATAGGTGAGAAATGTGATCAAATTATTATTATTAGTATTTAGATTTAGAACACTGCAGTTAAGTAGACAGGGATCTTTTCCCTAGTTGGAAAAAGAGCCAACTAATAACTTACGTGAAAAGATTGCATTGATATAATAGAAATGCAAATTAGCGATGAGATGAGAGATAGAGAGACACCAGGGTTTTAGTCATTAATAGCTTAATATGAATTAGTTTACCTCTTGATTTATTCCATTCCCTATGCAGTATCAAGTATCCAAGTCCAGAAGTCTGTGAAAAGAAGGCTTTCTAAAGGGGTGGACAGTATGAGATGACCGTAAGGAGAGGGGAGCAAAGACTTCACCCATCTCTTTCATAGTTAAGACAGGACTCCATGGGCCGTTGATGATCTCCTATATCAGACAGACATGCACTGAGGACTTGAATCCAGGGCCCACCATGACCTCTGTAGGGAATTTGACAGCATTGGTAAAGCATTTGACTGGTAACCAAGGGGTCAGTGATTCGAACTTACCAGCTGCTCTGAGGGAAAAACTAATTTTGTGGCTGGTTCCTTAAAGGAGACAGCTTCTGAAACTCTATGGGGCAGGTCTACTTGGTCCTACAGGTGACTGTGAATTGTCATTGACAACACACAACAATTTAGGAAAGTTTTTGTTTCATATACTTGCTTGCTTATAAAAATATAATGAAATCAATATAGTATGCTTTCAGAGGTTTTCATTCTCAATTGAATATTTTACTCATGTTAATGAAGTAATTTTGTTCTGTGCACTTAGTTTCAAACTAGTTCTTGGCCCAGACATGTCAGGTCAAAAAACAACAAAAAAACAATGATCTGGAAGATCTTTGTTCAATTCCTGGACAATCTTGTCAATAAGAAATTAAGTTCACTGGCAATCAAGTAATATTCGAACCATCATCAACAGATTGCAGTTAATCAGTTTAGTTGGTTGGGTCAAAGAATAAAAGAGGGATTTAGCTTTATCCAAATATTCATTGCAGTCATCTTTGTTGTTGTTGTTATTAGCAGCTGTTGAATCAGCACAATGAAAAGAAATGCTGCCCAGTTGTACACCATCGCCAAGACTGCGGATCAACTGATGTTGATGGAACTGTTCCAATCAAACAGATAGAAATTTACCAGTTGTTGATAGGATCATTGTAACACATAGGGTTCTCACTGGCTGATTTTTGGAAGTACATCTCCAGGCCTTTCTTCCTTGTTTCTTTTCGTCTGGATGCTCTGCTGAAACCTATTCAGCATTGCAGCAACCATGAACCCTCCACTGACAGATGGGTGATGCTTGCACAGGAGAGAAACTGGCTGAGTCCTCTTTACTCCCCATGTTATTCTAGCACGAAATGCTGGAACCCAAATCGGCAGGTCAGACGACAGGCTGTTGATGCACAAGGCTACGGGAGCTGCTGAATCAGGTCAGGTGATGGGATGAAAGTACCATGAACTGGAGGTCAGACGTCATGAGCCAGGTGCGAGGCCCAGGGCAAGAGAACAATCAAATTATTTTTTAATTTCATTTTTTGACTTTGTTATTTTTATTTTATTTTATTAAATACATTTGCAGTTTTTTCATTCACCATCAGTATCCTATTAGAAATTTCTTCCTAGAAACTTTTTAGTAAAATAATTCTAAAAACTTCATAATGGACTAGATATGAGTGGCATATATGTTTATCCATGAGTAATGTTAATACAACAGATACATTTTGAAATATGGATATTGTTGTTAAGTGCTATCATGGTTCGGACACATAGTGAGGAGTATCTGGTGGATTTGAACCACTGACCTTGCAATTAGCAGTCTAGTGGTTATCTTACAGTGCCATATGGACCACAAGTTTTGTTTGAACCACAAGGTCGGTGGTTCAAACTCACCAGCTGCTCCTTAGAAACTTTATACAGGATCGCTATGAGTTGGAACTGACTCAACGACACTTAACAACAACACATATAAAATATATACAAGTTTTTAAAATATTCTTGAAGTTCAGGGAAACCTTTTTATTGTTTCCTGAACTCTCATGATGGGTCTGGACTTCATCACAAATGTTTTCCTGTAGTCGAATTCTGAAAATAAGTATGAACATATGAAGAGGACTGTAATTACAGCAATTATGGAAAAGTAATTTACTGGTTGTATAAATTGAACAGATTTCAAATAGAGTAGATCAGCCATAAAAAGCAAGCAGGATATTGAAAATAAATATTTTGAGAGCTAGAAAATTGCTTGTTAAATGCACATACCAAATGTAAATGTTTTGTTAACATTTGTATAATTTAGTTTCTTAGAACTTAAAACTG
Organism: Chrysochloris asiatica; assembly: GCF_000296735.1. Taxonomy (NCBI): domain Eukaryota; kingdom Metazoa; phylum Chordata; class Mammalia; order Afrosoricida; family Chrysochloridae; genus Chrysochloris; species Chrysochloris asiatica. The sequence goes on along the minus strand of NW_006408523.1, from coordinate 19,465,149 downwards.
TAAGTTTTGTTTTCTTTTTTTAATTTAAAAAAATAAAATAGCAGCTAAGATAATCAAATGTTTGCAGACATCATTATGCTTCACGTTTGGTAGATATGAAACACCTGAAAACTTGTATTTTGTGAAAACTGGCTTCAAATAAAACTAGAAACAATAATTTTCAGAATTCTTCCTAAATTTAGAAATAGGTATATCTCATACTTTGTCATTCTATATGCTGAGCAAGTAATCTGAGAACCTGGATTATGTGAAGAGAAATGCGGCATCAGGATTGGAGAAAGAAGCATTAGCAACCTGCTGTATGCAGATGATGGAGTCATGGTGTGGCGCTGTGGGTTAATGCACCAGACTACAAAGCCATTTGAACTGCAAGGTGAGTGGTTCAAACTCACCATCGGCTCATCAGAAACCCTATATACAGGGTCGCTATGGGTCGGAATCAACTCAACGGCACTTCACAACAACAACATATGCAGATGATACATAGCTTCCTGGAAGGGAAGAGAACTTAAAACACATACTGATGAAGATTAGAGACTTCCGTCTTCTGTATGGATTGCACCTCAGTGTAAAGAAAACAAAAATCTTCACAACTGGATCGATAAAATAATGTAATGATAAATGGAGAAAAGATTGAAGTTTGAATCCACAGTGAACACTCATGAAAGCAGCAGGTAAGAAATCAAATTGCTTTGCATTAGGCCAATCTTCTACATAGGACCTCTTTCAAGTGTTCAAGAGCAAAGATGTCAGTTTGAGGACCTAACGTAAGGTGCACGTAATGTAAGCCATGCTACTTTCAATGACCTCATATGCATATGAAAGTTGAAGAGTCAATAAGCAAGATCATGGAAGAATTGATGTATTTGAATTATGGTGTTGGAGAAGAATATTTAAAGCACCATGGACTGCCAGAAAAACAAGCAAATGTGTGTTGGAAAAAGTACAGTGAGAATGCTCCTTAGAAATCAGGATGGTGAGACTTTGTCTCTCATATTGTGGACATGTTATCTGAAGGAATCAGCTCCTAGAGAAGGACATCATGCTTGGTAGAATGGAGGGTCAGCGAAAAAGAGGAAGACCCCCAATGAGATAGATAGATACAGTGGTCACAACAGTGGGCTCAGCTGAAGCAATGATTGTGAGGCTGGGGCAGGACCAGGCAGGGTTTCTGTTCTGTTGTGCATAGTGTCACTGTGAGTCAGAACCAACTTGACGGCACCTAACAGCAATAACATTAGGGATGAATCTTTGTCGAATATTGTTGAAATATTTTAAACAGGTGAGAAGCAAGTTAGAGGAAAAAGGACAGAGATGTTGGTTCCAGAAAGACCTAAGGTATGGCCCAGTTGATTTTATTGTATAGATATCTGGGTCCTTACATATCCACTGGCTTTTGTACTAGATCCAGATTTTTCAAGAAAATAGCCCCAAACTAAGGTATGCCTTCTCTCAACTCTGTGTCCACATGCTGTCAAGCAAAAACTTACTGTAACTTTCAGAAAAGGATGTCTATAACATTAATCTGTGATCTTACTAAAATATCATGTTTTCAGGTGTTATTTTATTTAAGTACCATAATAATACTAAGACACTTGTGTGTATCAGAGTAGAACTGTGCTCCATAAAGCCATCAATGGCTGATTGTTTTGGAAGTAGATTGCCAGACTTTTCTTCTGAGGCACTTTGGATGGACTCAAGCCATCAACCTTTCACTTAGCATCTGATGATTTAACTGTTTGTGCCAACCAGGGGCACCATTACAAATCAGCTACCTATAATAACTGACCTCCAGGTTCTATTCACAGCATGTGATAGGAAAGGTTTGGTTTCAGTTTGACTAAGCCTTTAATCTCAGTGGTTTGGCAGTTGAGATGTAATTTTCCCCATAATGAGATCTAATACAATGCAATTAACTTTATGATGAGTTCTGCTATGAGCAGCCAATCAATTGAAAGGATGTTTCCTCAAAGATGTGGCCTGCTTCCAATATATTAGACACTCAGACAAAATCTGTTTGCTTTCTGCTGGATCTGGATTTTGCATCTGGCTATTCTTCAGCTTCTGGTTCTTTGGACTTGAGCCAATGGCCTACTTTATTACCTGTCAACCCAGGGAACTATCAACAGCTTGACTTCTTACATGCTGGGCCTGCCTGCCTTCCTGCCTGGCTGCCGCTCTTGGTTCATCTGGCCTAGACTTGGGATTCCTCCACTTCTACAACTGTGAGCCATTTCCTTGGCACAAACTTCTTTTTATAGCTATCTATCTATCTATCTATCTATCTATCTATCTATCTATCTATCTATCTATCTATCTATCATCTCTATCTATCTATCTATCTATCTATCTATCTATCTATCTATCTATCTATCATCTATCTGTATCTATCTAGTTATCTAGCTATCTAATCTATCTAATCTGCCTGCCTGTCTGTCTATCTGCCTGCCTGCCTGTCTATCTATCTGCCTATCTGTCTGCCTGCCTGTCAGCCTGCCTGACTGCCTGTCTGTTTATAGCTGTACTGCTACGTCATATGCTGGGTTCTCTAGAGAATAAAAATCTAGAAGAAAAACTTCTTGAGAGAACCCAGCATAGACACAGCAGCAGTTGTGAACTCACTGATTTGGGGTTTGTACTCCATTCAGCGGTGGACCCAAGCGTGGCAACAGCAGTGAGGTTGGCCCAGGATAGGGCAGTGTTTCGTTCTGCTGTGCATAAAGTCACTATGGGTCGGTACTGACTCAATAACACCTAACAACAACAACAACTCCATTCATTCCTTCAGCTTGGAAAGATGTGCTTTTGAATGATTGCACACAAGGCCTGAGCCAGACTGTTTTGAATGTTTGTAGTATAGCATTTGCAGGATTATACTCTGGAGTCACAGAGGGGCCTGAGGATAGCTGTCTGGGTTGATCACACTGTTGGATTTATTGAGGAGATGCCCTGAGAGAAGTAATCCACTATATCACAAAGGATTCTTGTTTAAAGACACGCAGAGTAAGGAAAAGGAAAAGGCGGTTCGCAGTTATTTAATCAAATCAAATAGAAAATGAAGTTACTGCTAACAATCGTTTTCCCCCTTTCCTTTAATTGGATTTTGAGAGCATTCCACTTTTATTCCTAATCTGTTCATATTTTCTGAATTTTGGTCTCATTAGTTATAAGATGCCTGCCTGCTTTTTTTTTTAATTTATCATGACTAAAATTAGTATGTGTAGGAGCAATAAAATAACACATACTTGCAATAAGTCATAACTATTATTTGCCACCACAGAGAAGTTTGGGGATCGTACTTCTTAAAATTAAATAGAAATATGAGAAAGGAAGTGAAAACTCTGTAGTGGTTTCAAAGATTCTGGATGAAATTATCATTAAACTATTTGAATAGTATTGCTGTACTTGTTAAGTGCTGTTGAGTTGGTTCTAACTCATAGCGACCCTGTATAGGGTTTCCAAGTAGCGGCTGGTGAGTTTGAACCACCAATCTTCTTGTTCAAACTGTTCATTGCTTATCCTACAGCACCAGACCAGGAAGCCAAGGTACTTGTTAGTGTATTTCTGAGCATACAATAGTTTCATGTTAATAAGCCATTTGATATTTTTAATTCATTGTTCTTCTTGGATGATAAGGAGGAATAAAATGAGGAAACAGAGGTAAGAATTGCCAAAAACCACAAATTGCCAAGTGACAAATGAGCAATTAAATATTGCCACAATATTTTAATGCATTGCTGTCCACAGTCCTCAGAAATATGGGTGAATGAAACAAACAGGAATCTCAGTTCTATAGTCAAAGCTAGTAAGGTAACTGCAGGTAGTTTTGCCTGTTAATTTGTAAATTTCACTGATGATTTCTGAGTTTCAATACAAAGTCTTAAAATCATCGGCAGTACACTTCTTTCTATCCAGAATTGTTCAGATTCTTGTCCAGTCTGAGCTTTCACCACCAAAAACCAAGTTTATGGAAGAAAAAAAATATTTAAGAATATCAATGATCTTAATGATCTCTGTAAGACAAATAATATGTAATACTTAAAATGTGGGTGGAGAAATTTCCATTCAGATTTATAAATAGTGGTGGGCACATGGCAATGTAGTAACTACATACACTTCAATAAAGGAAACTATTTCACAAGGTATAAATGTTCCCTCCCCAAACTGATTTAATCAGTGCTATTTGAAAGGCCGTTTCGATGATCATACCAGATGCCAGTAAAATACCAACCCTGAACAGTTACATAACAGTTTGTTTACCAACATTTTTTCATTGAATCTCAACAACCCTAGAAACTAATAGAGGCTCGGAGTTTACATGTTTTCCCAAATCACACAGCATCTGGTCTAAATCCACAGTTGATAGATAATTTCCAAAGTTAGTTAAAATATTTTTGAAATAAATATGTCACAGATTTATTTCAAATCTAAGGGAAGTAACACATCTAAGAAAGATTCAAATTTTTTTTTTCCTCAGGGAAAAGTTGGCAAAATTATTTTATTTTTATCATGGTAAAAATTTTCACAGGAAGAAATAAAAATTTAAGTATAGTCAATGTAAGAATAGAAGAAAGATATGAGAATTTGAGAAAGATATGTGAATTTGAAAAAGATATGTGAATTGAAAAAAAGGGGAAAAATGAGGGTCTGTTTCATCCCTTCACATACAAGACTAGGTGAAAGACTTCTGAGAAGACGATCAGATAGTACTGAGTGAAGAATGAAGCCTTATTAATTTCTTTTGCCTTCTCTTGAAGAGCTGTAAGGATGAAATCACAATGTCAAAAATAGCAGCTGATTAAGAAAGTCATTGATTTTTCCATAGTACTAGAGGCACAGAAATTAGAAACCAGGATAAATGAAGTTAGTGTTGGGTTACATAGAAAAAGCCTGACTTGCAAATAAGAAGAAAGAAAGTTTAAGGTGAACAATACCCTTTGCTTCCTCTCTAGCCAGTATTTAACCATCAGCTTCAAAATGTCTAAATGCTTCATTGAGCAGTTCCTCTATGTCCGCCTCTGGGCTAGGTTTTATGGGATTAAGTGAAAAATAGAAACTGTTAGCAGCAACCTCAGAGTTCAGTTAGGGACTATTGTTATAGGGTAGTCAAGTTGATTCTGGCTCATAGTAACCCCATGTAAGAGAGTAGAACTGTCCCAGAGAAAAATGATCACCATGTCTTCTTCCAGTGGAGCCGTGGGGTGGGTTTGAACTGACTTTTCAGTTGGCACCTGAGTGCTTACCTTTTGAATCACCAGGGCTCCTTATTGAGAGACTAGATAAGTCATTCCAATGTGGTCTCATCTCAGGATAGAGTTTCTAAGTCCAAATCAAGTTGCAGGGGTGAAGCTGATGGCAGTACAGACAAGATAGTGAGAACAGCCTCAAAATACCTTCTTGACCCATGCTGTGGTCATTCTACCACCTTCTGCCCCTCACTTGTTGTTGTTAAGGACCTTGGAGTCAGTTCTGACTCATAGTGACCCTGCACAGGGTTTCCGAGGCTGTAAATCTTTACGGGAGCAGAACCCCTCATCTTTCTCCTGCGGAACCGCTGGTAGTTTCGAACTACTGACCTTGAGGTTGGCAGCCCAACCTGTAACCACTACATTACTGTCCCTCACTACCTGGCACTAAATTGCTCTGTAACCACACAGCTTCTTGTTCTGTGTAGATGTACTTCTGGGTGATGTGTTCCCCTGTGCCTTTATGTTCTCTGCTGCCCTCTAGCCGTCAAGTCTAGAGGCTCTTCTCAACTAGCCCTAGCAAAGTGCTCTCCCTATCACTGACTCACTGGCTCATAATTACAGTAACAGTGTAGTGATTTCAGCGTGGACTCGGGTGAATACAGGAAATCAAAGACAGAGGTGGTAATAATTTATCATTTGCATAGGACACCCGGGATCTGGCTGAGCTAGCAGGACTAGGAAGTCGGAAGATATGTAATCTACTTCTAGTTCTTTCCGTCCACAGGCCACTTCACCTTTCCTCAAATCCACTACACATAATCTCACACTGGCTGTTCCATCTCCACAGGCTGTTTTTCCTGTGGATATCCACACACAATATCCCCTCACTTGGTGAAAACTACAAGTTTTCACCAAAACTCATCTTTTCAAAGGTGCCTTCCCTCAATGCTCTTCCTCAGAGCCACCACCCATCAGTCAATGGAGCGTGCATGTTGTGATTCTGGGCAATTCCAGAGAAGGTTCCAAACTAAAATGAATTAGGAGAAAAGGATTGGCGATCTATTACCAAAAATCAGCCAATGAAAGCCCTATGGATCACACTGATCCAAATTGCAGTTGATCATGGGATGGTACAGGTCTGACTGGGCATTGTTTCGTTTCATTGAGCTTGCGGTCACCAGGAGTCAGGGGCCAGCTCAATGGCAGCTACAACAAAGTGAGGGCCTTTGTGACAAGTGTGACTATTCTCCAACTGCAGACACCCATGACTTCCCCTTCTCTGATGAACAAGCATCTGCTCCATCCTTTGGTTTTCCCCCCCACAGTCAACCAGTAGCACATGTTAAGTGTCATTGAGTTGCTTACAACTCACAGTGACCCCGTTTCACTGGAGTGGCTGTTAGGATTGAATCACCAACCTTGCAGTTACCAGTCCAGTGTTTATCCTACAACTCTACATCAAAAGAAGCATATGGGAAGTGGGAAATTAGGAGAAACTTATCCATTAATATTTTGACTTTTAAATGGAAGTTAATATTTTATCTTAAATTGAAATTACTCTTAGGAACTGGTAGACTTCCTCCTTCCTGGGTAGTGTTACTGTTATGTGTTGTCAAGTCAGGTTTGATACCTAGTGACCCTGTATAGGGTTTCCAAAAGAACAACTGGTGGGTTTGAACCACCAGTCAACATTGTGGTTAGTATCCCAGTGCTTGTCCTACAGTGCCACACCAGGCCTTCCTGGGTAGCTGCCTCTAATCTGTCTCTTCTATCTTTTCCAATCACTCAGCATTCTTATTCCTGCATTCTGTCTATGTGTTGTCTCAGCTGTTTGATATTACTTTATCCTCCTCTACCTGGCAGACTCCTACTGAAGTCATGTGTTGTTTTATTTAACAAATAGGTGTCAACCAGCCTTTTTGTTGTTGTTGTTTGACTACTTATTGTGAATTGAGTGGAGGTTTACAGAGCAGATCATCAGTTTTACATTGAACTAATCATACCCTTTGTTTCGTCGTGATTGCAATCCCCTCCACGTAACTTCAGTTAACTGCTTCCTTCCTATGATTCTTGTTTCCATCCCTCCTCCTTTTTCAATCCTTCTGAACTTTGTCCTTGGGTAAATGCTGCCCTTTTGATCTCAAATGGTTGCCCATTTATGATATGTGTAGCTCACTAGTGTTGTCCCTCCTGTATAGCTATCTACTGCATAGCTGAAAATTGAGCCATGGGTGTGAGTTCACTTCCAGATCTGAAGTGTGACCAAGGGCTAAAAAGAAAAAAAGATGCCTTCCCTTGTTGGACCACTGTTCATATTTTGCTTCTCCTGTTAACATATCCCAGTGCATTTTACGTATCTATTTATTGAGATACTTTTGGCCAATCTCACTAAATTTTGGAGAAACATTGAAAGCTTGCCTGTTTTGTTTACCTCTATTCCTAGCAACAATTCCTGGCATGTAGAAGGAGCTCTGGTTGCGTAGTGGTTATGAGTTGGGCTGCTAACCTCAAGGTCAGCAGTTCGAAACTACTAGCCATTCTGCGGGAGAAAGATAAGGCATTCTGCTCCCGTAAATATTTACAGCCTCAGAAACCCTATGCAGGGTCACTATGAGTCGGAAC
>NW_006408523.1:19453761-19454523 GCF_000296735.1 Chrysochloris asiatica | reverse complement strand
GGTGGGATAAATTCAAGGTCATATTTTGGCTCTCGTAGACTTGTTTTCATTTTCTTCAGCTTCAGTTTGAATTTGCATATCAGTAATTGATGGTCCTTGGCAGACAAAAAGGTTCCCCACCCCTGATCTAAAAGGATAAGCTGGAAAAGAGAACTATTTAGGCTCCTTGTAGCTCTAAGTATGAGATTCTTCAGTCATCTATGATGAATCTTGATGTTTGCTTCCTTTCCCTATATTTATTCCTTCTTCCCCACAGTTATTTCTGGAGGCTTGGAGTCACATCCCTACCCCCATTCTTTTATTACTGGGGAGGGGAGGTCTCTCTCCTTTTGACTGCCCCACACGGCACCAATTTCTTCTGTCTGTAAAGCCTACCTTCAGATGGAGAGCATTGAAAAGGGAGAGGAGAAACCTTACACCCCACAGAGCTTGTACTGGAGTTTGAGTTGGTTAGGGTTAGGTTGTGAGATCAGGTTCATGGTCACAGAAACACTCCCTTACCTTGAACTTCGACAGAAGAGGCCTGGAAAACAAGCTACCATCAGCTGAAGTTAGGTTTTATGTGGAGAGAAGAAGCTTTAAACCCATGTGCTCTTTAGTTTTTCTATTATGTTGTTGTTGCTAAGTGCCATTGAGTCAGTTCCGACTCATAGCCACCCTGTATATGGTTTCCAAGGAGTGGCTGGTGAGTTTGAACCACTGACTCTGTGGTTCAAACTGACCTTGTGATCTAGTGCTTTATCCCACAGCACCACACCAATT
>NW_006408523.1:19446515-19453661 GCF_000296735.1 Chrysochloris asiatica | reverse complement strand
ACCACCACCACCACCAGTAGCTGCTCAAATATATGTTAAATAAACAGAGTGTTGTGAACGACTGCTTCCTCCTCCACATTATGGATTTGATAACACCTCACAAATGGGTATGATAATAATAATCAGATGAAATGATAGGTGGGTTTGTTTTCAAAACCCCACAGTACTTTCCAGAATAAAATATTATTACTGATAGGAGTAGCATTAGAATCTTCAACATCATTATAATTTTCTAATCTTGTTGGCCTCATAGAAGGTTTCTGGCTACTGTAAGGGCAGAATGTGCTGTTCTAGAATCTGCCACCATTATGAGACTGTTGGTATCAGAAACTAGACCACTGAGGAGGCAGAGTTAATGCGTCTCAGTCAGCTGTCCTTGCCAGACTCCAGACTGCTGGTGGCTTCCTGAAACAACAGTCAAGACGCGGAATGGCTTTCAGACAACATGATTTTTCTTCTCTCCCAATCACTCAAGGAGATAGTAAACCAGGTGGATGCGGGGCCTGTGCATTATTTTTCCTGTGGGAGGAAATCGTCTTTTTTACACCTATAATACATGACAAAGCAGACTGGCCTGGTCCCCCAGCTCCCTGGATACTGAAGGTGTGTCTTTGATGGCAGCCCATGTGGGTCAATTTGCAACCACCACCACAAATGCTATTCATAATGTAGCTAGCAGCTCTGTAAATGCATCCAGGAATCCCCAGGTGGCACAAACTGTTAAGCACTGGGCTACTAACTGCAAGGTTGAAAAGTCAAACCCACCCTGTAGTGACTCAGAAATAAATCTTGGCTATCGGCTTCCAAAAGGCACAGCCATGAAAAGTCTGTGGAGCTTTTCTACAGAGTTCTACTCTGACACAATCCAGTTCTCAGCACCTGCTTGCTTGGTTATGATTCATACACTGACCCAAGCAAATCTAATGTCCCTACTCCAAGCATAAGTGGGTAGCATTGTCTTCTTTGACTGAGAGGCATACATTTGTCCTTCAACCACACATGCAAATTCTTACCTAAATAGGTGATTATGTAGACTCTGGGTCTGGCTTTGATTTCTCAAAGTTTTCTCAAGGACTTAAAGTTCTTGAATGGAATATTATTAGATTGATTGCTCTACCTTAATAATTACAAGGTCTTAATAAGCTGCTTATCCTTGATAAATAGAACTGTTAAAGCCACCATACTGATTATGGGCTAATAAGGTTAAAGTGTCAAGTTTTCTAATGCTTTGCAATCTTAGCAAAACACACGACTTTAACTCCTTCTATTAGCTGCCTTATTAAAAAAAAAAAAAAAAAATCCTTGACAGTTATATCTTACTTTAAGTGGCATATCTTATAAACTTGACTTTAAAACGTTAAGGTGTTCCAACAATCATTTTGCATTATTAGGTGGTACTTGCTTGACTTGGAAAATCATTCATCTGCACACATATCCGTATTAATCTAAGCATACAGTTTTGGGATGGGCTTTAGTTTTTTTTTTTTTTGGGGGGGGGCGGGAATCTTTTTCTATGGCAGTCACTTTTCTTGGTCTATTTTCCCCACAATGCAGAACCCTTTACAATTTCCATATTGTCCAAATGATAACAAATTCAAAGCATGTGTTATTGTATTATTATAACAGACATAACTCGGGGAAATATAAGAAGTTACTCTTTACAAAAGAATACATAACGATGATGTGAAATTAAAGGGCTTTTGTTTAGAGGATATAATGGTTCTTTTTTAAAAAAAGGAAAATGAGCCAGCACACATCCCACATTTTCCATGGCCTCACGAAGATTTTTGCCTCAGGTATAGTTTGATTGCCTGGGATTTGGGGTACTACACCAATGCATACAGCAGGATACCTTTCTTTTGAGTTTTGGATGTTAAAAGTGGTTTTATAAACGCAACTAATTACATGAAAACTTTCTTTTCTTTTATTGTGTTATTTGACTTAGTAAATATCTAAAGTGTCTTTAGTTGGAGTTCCACCAAGTAAGGCAATGGTGATAAAACTTGAATGAGACAGATTCCGTACAAGTTCCCAGTTTGAGGGTGAGGTGAAATGAAAACCCTATACAGAGCCGCTGTGAGCCAGAAACAGTTCAACAGCACTTAACAACAACATAGTTAACTGTAGAAGCCCTGGTCGTGTCGTGCGTTATGCATTGGACTGCTAACCAGGATTCATGGGGTATGAAACACCTATAGTCTTCACCTTTGAGACTTAGTGGGAATGCTGTCTCACAATTAGTGCGTGCTGTCCTCTGGTGAAGACCTGTGTAACTACTGGAATCTGAAGAAACAGGGCCAGAGAACCCTTGGGACATATTTGTCCACTGATTATATTAGTGGAGGCCTGGAGTGGCGTTGTAGGATAAGCACTGGATTGTTAACCACAAGGTTGGGTGTTCAAACCCACCAACCACTCCTTGGAAACCCTATACAGGGTTGTTATGAGTCAAAACTGACTTAAAGGCACTTAACAACAACAAAATCTAACAAATCGAATGTAGGAAAACCCCTTGTGCATGGTCCTTGGTTAAAAGCACACATCAGCAGTACTTTTGTCCCTGTGGCTCTGAGGAAGGCCATCCCAGTCTCTGCTGCCTTCCCTAGCCACCCTCCCTTCTCCCTCACAGTCTTGCCCAGTTACTGCTCACTCAAGTGGCATCTTACAAATGAATCCCCTTAGACAGCTGTCAGATCATCGCCAGTTTCCTCAGCACTCAGCTCCTACCAAATAAGCATGTCAGAAAGGGTTTTAGGGGAACTAAAAACCAGGGACTTCATTTTTGAAGAGAATGACTGTCATGGACAATTGACAGAATTACTGCATCTTAGCCATCAAATCGTTGGAAATTGTGCAGAAGTTGAATGTTTTTGCCACTCGATATAGTTAAACCCTAGAACTACTTACTATCATGGATATGTGATTAGAGTAATGTTTCTCAATCCCGGCTTCAGAATTGAAATTTAAGAGAGTCATTGATATTTTTTGAAAACCCCACCAGCAATTTTGATGAATAACCATAGCTAAGAACCTCTGGATCAGAGTTGGCATTATTTTTGAAATGTAAGCGGAACTATCCAAACTAAACCCATGGCCACTGAGTCCAGTCTAAGTCGTGGAGAACCTGTAAGACAGAGCACAACTGCTCCATGGGATTTCCAAAGTTGTCATCTTTATGGGAAAGTTGTCATCTTTTAGGAAAAGTTGTAATCATTATGGGAAAGATCTCTAGTGGATTAAACATTGGGTCACTGTTCAAACCCAAGAACTGCTCCTTGGGAGAAAGATGAGGTGGTTTTCTCATGTAAATGTATACAGTTTTGAAAACTTCTATAGGGTCACTATGAGTTGGAATCAACTGGATGACTGTGAGTTTGGTGTTTTGGTAAATCTTTATTGAAGCTGACTGTGATGGAAAAACAGCCGGGGGGTTTGAACTACCGACCCTATGATTAGCAGCCCAACATTTAACCCCTGTACTCTCAGGCTCTTTGATAGGGACTATGTAGAGTTGTCATTATTGTACATAAAAGTTTGCCTTTCCATTAAAAAACAAAGGCAATAATTATTGGAATTGTGTTTTCAATTTTCTACCTTATCCTTTTAGATCTCAAACAAACTCATGAGGGATTTTGAGAAAAAAAGACATAAAAAACCCAGAAACTACAGTAAACCATGATAACTGTTGAAATGTGACCATATGTCCCATTAGCCCAGGACCATGATGATTAACTCAGCATCACTATAAGCAGCCCCCTACCCCCTCATACTTTGGTGGTGCTAGACTACTTACCTGAAAGCTGGTGGTTCAGATCCACCCCGTCGCTCTGAAGAAGAAAACTCTAGGGATCTGTGCTAGTAGGAAGGTCAGCCAGGAAAACTCCATGGATCAGTTCTACTCGGTAACACATGGGGCTGCCCTGAGTCACAACTGTCCTGATGGAAATGGGTTTTTCTCATCTAAAAGTATCCCAGCTTTGGCAATAAATTATATGATTAAAGTCTGTATATTTGACTGCTGGGACTGGGAGACCTCATCTTCTGTGTAGTGGATACTTGGAGGAACACAGACACACCTTTTTACTAGATAGACTAGAAGACAAGGCAATGATTCCTTGTTTCAGAGATTTAGATACATTTACAAAATCAGATATCTTCACACATCTATAAGCCTGGTGTCGCACTGTGGGTTAATGCACTAGACTGCAAGGTCAGTTTGAATTATAAGGTTGGTGGTTTAAGCTCACCAGTCGCTCCTCGGAAGCCTTATATGGGGTCGTTAAGAGCCGGAACTGACTCAACGGCACTTAACACCACCACCAACATAATAACACATATATAGAAAAATATGGTAGAGCTGTGGCTCTGTAGTATAAGCACTGGACTGCTAACCACAAGGTCAGTGGTTTGAATCCACTGTCTAGTCCTTGTGAGAAAGATGAGACTTTCTGCTCCTGTAAAGGTTTACAGCCTCAGAAACCCTATAAAGGGTTACTATGAGTGAGAACCAATGGTAAAAAAAGGTATTAGCAGAAATGGTTCTGACTCATAGTGATCCTCATTAGCGATTTCAAAGAGTGGCTGGTGAATTTGAACTGCCAATCTTGAGGTTAACAGTTCAGTGCTTATCCTACAGTGCCACACAAGTACCCCAACAATCCGCTTAGCACCCTCAACACTGCCTTGGTGAAATAGAGTTCAATGGAGTTCCAATCCAGGTGACTTATGAAGCCAATTATGTTGCTATTTGTTTGTCCTTTATAAGAGTGCATTTACAAAGTGGGTTAAAACCCATGGCAAATTCACTGATTTTCTTCCATGAATCTGCCAGTACAAATCTCCTGAGAGTGATTTTGATTTTAAAGTAAGCACCTCTTTTACACTCTATTTTAGATAGCTGTGGAGTGATTTGTATTTAAACTCTAATTAATGTCTTGGTCTATAACACACACACAAACGCATATACACATGCACATATAGACACATTGTATTCCAAATGTACAGAGCCAATTTATTACATGGCTAGAACAAGATGTCACCTTGCATCTCAGAAGATTTGCATAACTCAGTTCATGTTGTTGTTGGGTGCAGCTATGGAATGGGTTCCTACTCAGAGCAGCTCGATAGGACAGAGAAGAACTACCCCATAGGATTTCCTAAGTTGAAGTCTTTAGAGGAACAGGTCCAGAGGTCTTTTCTTCCACAGAGCCACTGGTGGGTTAGAACTACTGACCTTGAAGTTAGCAGGCAAGCGCTTCACCGTTGCACCAACATAGGTTCTTGACTTGAGTCATGGACCAGCTTTATTTTCATAGTGTTTGGGTAGTGTAGTCTAACACGGGCAAGACTTAGTCTTAAGTGTGACTATCCACTTCCTGCATAGGTATCTAGGAAGACAGCTTCTGACTTAAGACAGAGAGCTGAGATTAAGCCTTATTAAAATTGTACAGAGTCTGTTTCAGGAAGGTTCAGTTTAATTCACATAAAGAATCTTTCAATTAAACCTTAGGTGAAGTGGTTATGCATTTTAAATATATTAGCTGTAATTCCACCTTAGAAGGAATGACTCAAATCTTGCAAACTCCAATTCCTAGCAAAGAGAGTAGTTAGAGGCAGGGACTGGTGGGTAGCAGAAAAGACAGTTATCTAGAGCGGGACTAGCCAAGACTACTGCTCATCAAGAAAGCACATTATCCTGAAAAATTTAAATATATTTGAAATCTGGTAAAATGCAATTTGATATTCTGTCTATGTATTATCCAATTCTGACCCCAAACTCTCAGGGCCATTTGAAAATAATGGTTTATGGTTTGAAAAAAACATTGATCATTTACTTGAACAGATTGTAACTATACCAAGTTAACGTGTAGTGTAGCAAAGAATGGTTGTCACTTGACTTCTTAGCAAGAATTGTTTGATGTATTTAATTTTTTTAAATCTGAAACTTAACTGCAATGCTCCAATAAACCTTACCAGTTGGAGTTTAAAATACAAACAAGTCACAACTCCTGGGGACTTCCTCATCATCAGAACAAGGGTGGGGAACATCCAGACCAGAAAATTAAGTGGTGGATCCTGCCCAGGAAACCACAGTTCCAGCCATCACATTATGTTGTTGCTCTTAAGTGGCTATAAAGTTGATTCCAGATTATGGTAACCCATGTGTGTCAGAGTATAGCTGTGCTCCATCAAGTTTGCAATAACTGATTTTCTTGAAAGTAGATCCCCAGGCTTTTTTTCTGAGATATCTTTGGGTTACTTCAAACTTCCAACTTTTGTTTTAGCAGCTGAGGATATTAACCATTTGCACCACCCAGGTATGCCCCCAATAATCCTAACAGTGGATTTAACTGGTTTTGAAGAAAGAATCACTTTGAGAAGGCTTTGTTGTTGTTGTGAAGTGCCGTCAAGTAGGTTCTGACTCTTAGTGACCCTATATAGAGTTTCCAAAGAGAGGCTGGTGGGTTTGAACTGACCTTTTGGTTAGCAGCCCAGTGCTTATTCAACAGTGCCCAACAAATTGTACCTTTTCTCTAGACATATAAACATAACTACACAGACTCAGAATTTTAAATGTCATCACCCCTGGATACATAGAAACGATTGATGGGTCTCTAGGTGAGGATCTTGTTAGAATTACAAAAGAGAAGTTGAACTTGAAGTGAGGTGCCCTGGCTTCATCATAATATCAGGTGCCCTGGCTCATCATAATATCAGCACCAACCAGCCATCTGAACTCAGCCAAGTCACAACTCCTGTGGACTTCCTCATCATCTAAAACAAGGATGGGGAACATCCAGACCAAGATATTAAGTGGTGGACCCTTCCAAGGAAACCACAGTTCCAGCCATCACATGATGTTGCTGTTAAGTGTTGTTAAGATCACATTATAGCAGACTAATTTCAAAGTTGATAATTTTGTATGATCCGCGAATGATGTTGTAAATATCCAACTGGCCCTTTGTTGTTGTTGTCAGGTGCCATCGAGTCAGAACCGACTCATAGCGACCCCATGAACAACAGAACGAAACAATGTCCAATCCTGGGCCAACCTCACTACGCTGCCACACTTGAGTCCATCAGTGATGCCACCTGGCTGATCCATCTCATTAGGGGTCTTCCCCTTTTTCTCTGACCCTCCACCTT
>NW_006408523.1:19432791-19443166 GCF_000296735.1 Chrysochloris asiatica | reverse complement strand
CAGAGCAGGTAATTATGAATACAGCAATAATAAAAATAAATATATTAATTTAAATATATGTGATTGAGTATAATACAATCCTCTTGAATATATTGGTGAATTCTGGAAGGATTGATACAAATGAAGATAGAATTAAGAAATTACACAAGAAAATTCAGTACACATGGAGAATGTCATTTTGCAAGCACATTAATGAATAATGATGTTCCATTACAGAATAGATGCCGAAAACTGATAGTTTGTCCCTCCTGTGAGTCTGCAGTCTAAAAGTTGAAGTCAGTGTCTGAGAATCTGGAAGAAACATATCACATTTAAAAGCATAATCTTGTTAAGATAAACAAATCTTCAATAGTTACTATAATTATTCTCATGAGTAGTAGATGTATATTTAATTATGGGAAAACTCACTCGAGTTACTAAGGATCAATATTTGAAAAACCATTAGCTCAATGATAATTTCTCCCATAACACAAATCCAATAGGAATGGTCATATAATTAAAATACAAAAAAATGTCTTCTAGGTCAGCAGTTCTTTACACTTTCCTCTGAAGCTATTATTCGTGATGAGACAGAACACTCCAAAGGGAATGGCCCTGAACCTGGTATGGATGTCGTTAGCATTACCTGAAGTTTCAGTAATGGAACAAAGATGCTTCCTAGGCAGGTCTTCAATTTACTTTGCTGCTTTTTTTTCTGTCATGATCAAACATGTTTACATCTACAGGATGGCTTATTAGACTTGTATGTAAGAGTTTTTACAAAGCCTACTACTTCGTCTCTTGCATTTACATAGACAGAATTTTAGTTTGGCATTTGGAAAACTCCCTGTTACATATTGAATGAAGTTGGAGGTTACCTATGTTCAAGCTGTTTGTTAGTTCTCTAGTTAATAAAGACTTGAAGGAAGATATGTCCTACTGAGGAAATATTGGTCAAATTCCAGCCTATTGTTGCTTACAAGAGTAATAATGGTGTCATGAAGATTATGTTAATGCATTCCTCCAGATTAGCTCTATTCTGGGATGAAAACATAGTGAATATTGAAACTTTTGATTGTATCTGAAGGTAAGTATTCAATGCCCATAGAGACTATTACCATAGTATCTAAATATTTGAGAGTCTCTCTGTTTGCTGTTGCAATACTAACTAGGATTATGCTTTCCTGTGGCATTTATTTGCTTAAAATGGTAAGTAGCAAAAGAAGAAAGAATTGAGTAAAGGGATAGACTATTCATCACTGGATAGCCCCCAGCCATGTTTATTGCTCTGCATTACTGGGACTAAAGGAGGGAAGTATCTTCAAGACAGGACCCATCTACAGCAGGAACTACTGTTGTGAAACACATACCGTAATTACACTGTTTTACACGTGTGCTGTTGGCTGGTGGGTTTTTTGAATAAATGCTTGAATGTGTGACCTTCAAAGGAAGTCGACTTATTGGATGAAAGAGAGTTGACAGAAACAAAGTGTTTCTAAGACAGCACATGGTCTTAATCAAGAAAAGACCAGCAGAAATTAAACAGGACAGTTGATAAAAGACAGACGATGGTTTAGATGAATAGACTTAAAAATGAAAGCATGCTCTATGCAAACCTACTGTAGAGTCATCTTGAGAATAAATTAATTTCATAATTGTATTCAATATCTGTAATATACCTCCAGAGATTCTGGTAGTTACCCCCAAATCCATCAATTGAAACTTGATTTATATCATAAGCAATTCAAAAGAAGTACTTACTAGGTATTCAATTGCTTCTTAAAGAGCAGGAAAACAAATGCAGGCAACTTTTAGGAAAACCATTTTCTTCTGGGAAAATCTGAGCTATCACTCAGAACTTCCACCAAATTCCAGTTAACACTCATTTTTTTCTTTTTAATCAGCCACAGTATTCTATTGCTAAATTTATTTACTTGATTTTATAATCTTGGTTATGGAGTGCCAGGACATAAATTTTTAAGACAAGGAAATAAAACATTCATTTCTGAACCTCTACTTTCCATATCTGCTAATAAAGGGACTTAACCCAATATCAATCTTGACTTAACTTTCAACTGCTTACCCACTAAATAACCACCACCCTCTCTACCACTGAGTTCAGGCTCACTCATAGTGACACTGTATAATGTAGGGGTTCTGAGACTGCAAGTGTTTACAAGAAGAGACAGCCTAATCTTTCTCCCAAAGAGCAGCTGGTTGATATGAGCCACCAACGTTGAGGTTAGCAACCCAACGTCTGGCCCACAGCACCACTAGAACTCCTTGCTACTTGTTGTTGTTAAGTGCCATCGAGTCAGTTCCAACTCATAGCAACCCTGTATAGAGTTTCCGAAGAGCAGCTGGTGGGTTTGAACTGCCGACCTTGTGGTTTGCAGTCCAGTGCTGATCCTACAGTGCTACACCATGTTCTTGTTGTTAAGGGCCGTCGAGTCGATTCTGACCTATAGAGACCCTGTATAGGGTTTCCAATGAGCAGCTGGTGAGCTTCAACCGCCGACCTTGCAGTTCAAACGGCTTTGCGGTCTGGCGCATTAACCCACAGCGCCACACCAGGACTCCACACCATGTTCTTAACACCACTTATTTTACCGGTGACCATTTCTTACAGAAATAATGTTAATTACCCCGATTTCTGATGTAGATTTCATTGTTGATATTTGAAGTGCTGTAAACTAGTATATATAGATATAAAGCTATAACCCCGCTGCTGTGGCGTTAATTCCAACTCATAGTGGTCTTGTAGGAGAGACTAAAACTTTAGTGTAGTATTTCCAAGGCTATAATCATAATGAAAGCAGAATTCCACATCTTTGCAATGCAGAGTGACTGTCTGGCAACCTTTTAGTAAGCAGTGGAGTGCTTGACCCTTTTGCCCCAGGGTTCCTTTTATGCAGATTGCTGTTGTTGTTGGGTGTCATCATTGAGTCATAGCCACCTGGTATAGGTGTTCCAAAGCTATACAAATTTATGGGAACAGAAAGCCTCGTTTGTCTCCTATGGAGTGACTAGTGGATTCGAACTGTTGACCTTTTAGTGAACAGCCTGGACTCCTTATGTATTTGTTGGTGGTGGTAGGTGCCATAGCGTTGGTTCTGATTCATTGTGACCCTCTGCACAGTGGAATGAAACACTGCATGCTCATGTGCCATCCTCCAAATTGTTTTTTAGGCTTGAGACCATTATTGTGGCTACGGTGTCAATTCATCTCACTGGGGGTCTTCCTCTTTTTCGCATTCCCTTCACTTTATTCAGCATGATGTCCTTCTCCAGGGACATGTGCAAAGTACCAGACAGGAAGTCTCACTCTTCTCACTTCTAAGGAGCATTCTTGCTGTACTTCTTTCAACACAACTTTGATTGTTCTTCTCGCAGCCCATTGTTGTTGTTGTCATTAAGTGCCATTGAGTCAATCCTGACGCATAGCAGCCCTGCATAGTGTTTTCAAGGAGCTGCTGGTGAGTTTGAACCACTAACCTTATGGTTCAAACTGACCTTGTGGTTCAATGCTTTATCCCATAGCATAGTACATTCAATATTCTCCATCAATCGCAATGAAAATACATGGATTCTTCGGTGGTCTTCCTTATTTATTGTCCAATTTTCACATGCTTATGAAGCAATTGAGAATCCCATGGCTTGGGTGAGATGCACCTTAGTCCTCAAAGTGATATCTTTGCTCTTTAATACTTTAGAGTGTTCTTTTGAAGCAGATTTGCCTAATGCAATGCATCTTTTGGTTTCTTCCATGATTATGGATTTTTGTTTATATTGAAGTGCAATCCATACTGAAGGCTGTAGTCTTTGACCTTCATCAGTAAGTCCTCTTGGCTTCTTCCTGCAAGCAAGGTTGTATCACCTGTATACCACAGGTTGTTAATGAGTATTTCTCCAATCCTGATGCCACATTCTTCTACATATAATTCAGTTTCTCAGATTATTTGATCAGCATATAGATTAAGTATAGCAAAATGATAAAACCTTGGTGAATATGTTTCCTGAATTAAAACCATTCGATATGTCCTTCTGTTCTAATAACTTACTTTGGGTCTGCGCACGGTTTCTCATGAAGACAGTTAAGTGTTCTGGAACACCCGTTCTTTGTAATGTTATACACAATTTGTTATGATACACACAGTAGAATGCTTTTGCGTAGTCAATACAAGCAAACATATGTCTGGTATTCTCTGCTTTCAGCTGCAACAATGATATCCCTTGTTCCATATCCTCTTCTGAATGTGGCTTGAATTTCTGGCAGCTCCTTATACTGCTACTATCATTTTTAAAGGATCTTCAGACATTTTTACTTCCATGTAATACTATTGATATTGTTTAATAATGTCTGCATTCTGTTGGGTTACCTTTCTTTGGAATAGGCACAAAGTGGATTTCTTTCTATTGATTGGCCTGATAGCTGTCTTCCAACTTTCTTGATATAAATGAGTGAGTGCCTCTAGTGCTTCATCAGTTTATTTAAAGATTTCAATCTGTGTTGAAATCCATCAATTCCTTGAGCCTTGTTTTTGGTGAAGGCCTTCTGTGAAGCTTAGACTTTGTTTTCCAGTACGATCAGCTGTTGACCAAATGCTACCCCTTGAGATGGTGAACATCAGCCAATTAGTTTTGGAACAATGACTGTATGTGTATTCATCCATCTTCTTTTTATGCTTTCTGCATCACTCAGTATTTTGTTCATAGAATCTTTCAATATTTCAAGGCTTGATTTTTTTTTTTTTTTCAGTACTTTTAGTAGAGAAATGCTGAACGTGTTCTTCCCTTTGGGTTTTCTAACTCCAGGTCTTTGTACATTTCTTTATAATACTTTACTTTGGCTTTTCAAATTTTTCTTTTCAGCTCTTTTACTTCCTCATTTTTTCCATTCAGTTTAGCATCTCTATGCTCAAGAGTAAGTTTCAGAGTCTTCTGACATCTCTTTTGGTTTTTTTCTTTCTTTGCTAATTTTTAATGACCTTTTGCTTTCTTCATGTATGTTGTTCTTGATGTCATCCCACAACTCTTCGATCATTAGTGTCCAATGCATCAAATCTGTTCTTGAGGTGGTCTGTAAATTCAGGTGAGATATACTCATTGTCATATCTAGCTTTCATGGCCTTGTTTTAATTTTCTTCCACTTTTGCCTGAACTGGTATATGAGCAATTGGTGGTCTGTCTGTTCCACAGTCTGCCCCTGGCCTTGTTTTGTATGATGATACTACGTTTCTCTAAGATTTCTTTCCACAGATGTTGTCAGTCTGATTTTTTTATTATTATTATTATTCCATCTGGTGAGATCCAATTGTATAGATTTTATGTTGCTGAAAAAAAAATGTTTGCAATGAATAATTCATTGGTCTTACAAAATTCTATTATTTGATCTCCAGTATTTCTTTTGAATTGCTTATGAGTTGAGGAAATGAGTCTAAAACGAAATGAGTATTTGGCTCAGGTTTCTTCTTCAACTCTTCTCCTACTTTATTGTTGGCCATTTTAACACCTCTTCACATAGAGCTTCTTCTTTTTCTAATTTCCAAGCCACCAAAAATAATTTAATAAATTTTGTTATTTGCTTTTACTTACTTGGTTCCATTCCTTCTTTGAATTGTCATATCTCGGAAAAGAAAGAAAGAGCCTTCTTTTGATATTTTTACAAATTTGGAAGCTGAGGGGAGAACATCTTTGTTTCTATCAGGAATTAGAGTCAAGCATAATAATTTCTACATGCAAACATATCTCCTTAAAAACTCAACCTGCCCTCCCTCCAATCCACCTACATGTAACTTTACTGTTTATCTTTTTCTGGACCACCTAGCACCTTCTAACACTCTGTATCTTTTCTTGTTCCTTTTTACAAAAAAAATTTCATTATCTGTGTTTCTTGCTAAAAAGTAATGGGAATGATCGTTTGTTGCTGTTATTCTCCAATGAACCCCAACTACCCAGATCAACACCTGGCACAAAGGAGGTGCAGAATCAATGCATGCTGAATTTAAGAGCATTTATAAATTTAGTTTTAATGACACTTTATTGTTCATTTCATCTGCTACTTTAGGTCTTTTATAATAGGAGAAATCACACATACACACACACAAGAAAAACTCAAAAGCCAACAGGAAGGAAGGATGCAAAACAAATACAGCAAATTGCATCTGAAGACCATCTTTCAGAAGTAAGACTTCAAAGGTCATTGCTCAACCAGGTGCCATAGTGAATTTATATTAAAGCCTAATATTCAGGAGTGATAATATAATCAAGTGTCCTCCTGGGAGTGTATTTATATCACACTTTTTTTTTTTAATTTGGAAAACTTTCTGATTAAAATGAATAAGTCGTTCCCTTTGCAAGGAGATGTTCAAAGTAATTGTACATGTAACACAGAGAATTTTTTTTTTCCTCTTGTAAAAGGATAATTTGCTAAACTTGATTAAAAATCAAGACATTGAACTAGATCTATGTGAGATTGACACATATACTATTGAACGACTTTAATCAAATTCAGCATTATTATCTTTTTATTTGCTTTTACTCTGCCTGCAGGTACAATAAAGGGAAAATATGTAAGCAGTAGAGCATATTTATAATAGTAGTAAGAGTGCCAGGTGGGTTGTAAAATAAATGTAATTGTTTTCAAAGATTGAACCAGATTAGCATGGATTAACACATTCATTTTAAAACCCATGGCAGAGAACCTTCTAAGCATGCCTTCAAACAACCCTTGTTACTTAGTTTATATCCTATCTTAGTACTACAAAATCATTGCCCCATAAAACAGAGAACATTTTAGCTGGGTTCATTTTCATATGAAAGAAATACAATTTATTAAACAAGATAAGAAAGCAGTTGTCTGCCATATTGAAGGCCAGATTTGCAGTGATTTGCACTCTGGCTCTCAGCAGATGAACAACAGTGACAGACATTGAAGCCAAAATTGTGGCTGTAATAAATATTTATAACTGCTCCTGCCCAAGGAGCAAAGAGATGGCGTCTGCATTTGCAGCACTTGGTTAGCAGAGGATGAATCAGGTTAGGCTGCCTGGTTCACACCAGCAACAAAGCCCTGGGCAATGCAATGTTGAAATCACTCAGGGAGGAGGAGCCCGGTATAACTGGGTGATTTTGTAACACCCTTGACTAGTGTGAGGTGAAATTTTTCAGTTATGCCCTGCTGATTGCCATTAACCTTCCTTTCTAACCTTAAAACAAATCTGCTTGAGAAAGCATGTTGTCAATGTAGGCTATCCAGCAGGGAGGGTCAGTGCTATGGAAGAGGAAAAGTGATCTCCGAAGCAATTTAGAGCCCAAGGCCTATACAAGAAGTGGGTTCCATTTTAAAATAAACCAGTTCTTGATCAGTTCTTACTCAGTGGAACTGAAAGAAGCATGTTCTATAGAGTCTCTTGACAGTTCTTGATGCCAGAGGATCTTGAGTCTTTGATTCTGGTTATAAGTATCACTTCACTTCTCACTGAAAGTCATAAAACCCAAACCCCCTCACTCTGAGTCCATTCCAATTCATAATGACCCTGTATAGGGTTTCCGAGGCTTAGATCTTTACTAGAGCTGAAAGCCCTATCCTTCTCCCTCAGAGCAGTTGGTGGGTTTCAACTGCCCACCTTGTGATTCGCAGACCAGCACTTATCCTACAGGTTCCTTTTTCAATATGAAATTAATAAAGTCTTATACAAGCCATCTTTATATTTACTGTCAGCATCTCATCTACTGTAGGATTAGTGCCACTAATGCAAGAAATGTCACTCAGCTTTCCAGTGCCACTAGCGAGTCTCCTGAAGGGACCATGTTGCTATCTTTGGCTTTGGCCACTAAAAAACTTCAAGCAGCAATATTTCTGTTCCACTTTTAGCAACTCTATGAGCGCATCTTTACTGAATCCCTGTGTAGTAGGTCGCCTTTGGATTCATTCAGATTTCTTACTATTTTCCATTTTGATTGGTTTGTTTAGTCTTATTTTATTATATAAATATTTTAATAAGTTTTTTAATATAAAAATGCATATTTTAATAAGGTTAAATTCTTTTGAAAAAAAAAATGCACTGTATAATTGCATATACACATACATTGACTAACCAACATTTCCAAGCAAAATTTCAAGTGGAAGAAAGAAGTCACTAAAATTAAGGACGCTTGCATTATGAAACAGATGGAGCTGAAATCTGCACCATATACTGATCAGAATCATACAGAGTCTCGTGTTGTTGTTGCCATGGACTTGGTTCTGACTCGAAGTGACCCTATAAGACCGAGCAAAACTACCCCAAAGGTTTTCCTTGACTGTGATCTTTATAGGGTTTATAGGGCTTCTGAGGCTTTTTTCCTAAACTGCCAGTCTTTCATAGAAGAGCACTTTATTACGGCTCCACCATGACTCCTTATTACAAAATGGCCCAGTACCTATTTTAGATGCATCCCAGTCTGAAACCCTTATTGCCCTATAGCTACTGTGTAAAATCTAAGAAATTCGCTGGGATGGAATACCAGTTTTACAATAGAAAGAGGAGCTGGCATTAGGGTATTTTCTTCCGGCTCTTAGCAAATTCTGGATGTTGTACATTCGATCATGTGTCATTTCTCCTAGGGCATTTGATCTCTGAGTGAGATTTTGCTCATTAGTGTCAGGCATGTTGATTTAAATTATATAATTGATTGCCTCAATGAAGAATGCTTAGTAAGCCTTAACATTTAGATCTTCACTGATTCTCCCAGGTTCCCAAGACAACTGTGAGTGAGATATCTCTTCAACAGTGAAATCATTTCACCCTAGCCAGCTGTCACGGGAAACTCATCATATGTTCGGCACATGTAAAACATGCTAGACTCTCATGGAGCAAGTGGATTTTGCTGCCTTAGGTTTTGTTTGGGAATCCCTTTGTGATCCATATATAGAATCCACTAGCAAAATATTCGGATGTTGTTGCGAAGGTGGGCTGTCATGCTTTACAATACACTTGTGCTTAGTTGTAATAAGAATGCTAGGAAGCACAGACAATAGAGTCTATTGCCTGAGAATACTGAAATAGGATTTTTTTTTCAATTTGATCATGAGTTTATTCTCAGGCCAAATTTTCTCACGTGTGCTTTGTTTGGTACTTGTGTTTCTTTTCCTACCTTGAGTTTCTGTACAGCATCCTGTTCAATGGCAGAGGAAGCCAGGGGGCAACACGTTCAGAAAAAGTCAAAACAGCTCCAGCTCAGCTGCTCTCAAAACCTGACCCCTCGCAGCTCAGCTTTTCTCACTAAGGGAAGCGATACTCACATTAGGAAGATACATTATTCACAAAGAAGAACATCTTTGAAATAGTTTTCTCCACTGCCCTTAACAAAAACAAAAAACGGAATGCAAAAACCTCAAAATTCCGCATTTTATCTGCAACTTGTTTAGTTTGTTGTGTATGATACTTCTAATCCTTTCAAGAAAAGCGGCTTCCACTGATTATCTGGGATCTCTCATGGTTGGAAGGAGCTCTGGTAGCGTAGTGGTTACCAATCAGGCTGCGAACCGCAAGGTCAGCAGTTCGAAACTACCAGCTGTCCTGCGGGAGAAAGATGAGGCTTTCTGCTCCCGTAAAGATTTATAGCCTCGGAAACCCTGTACAGGGTCGCTATGAGTCGGAACCGACTCCACGGCACATAACCACCACCACCACCACCACTCCTGGCTGAAATTATCTTAACACTTGAACTTGGTAACATACAGAGTCCATTCATTGAACGCTATGTTTTATAAAAAAATTACCAGTATGACACAGTTACCGCCCCTTCAGTGGAAGGTGAGTCGCCCAGTTAGTAGAGTTAGGTCTCAACTTCAGTTTTCACTCCAATTGAACCTCACTAAGAATTTAGCTTTCTTTAACCACATTTTTTTCTCCTATGTAAGAAGAAAAGTAAATGGTTGCCCTAAATTGTTTCTGAAATATGTCTTAAACTCCCAGTGACTATTTGTTTTTCATTTATGCGATCTAAAATGTAATTATCATAATTGGCTCTTTTTAAAAACTTTTCATTGTAAAGGTTTACAGAGCAAATAAGTTTTCCATTCTACAATTCACATACATTTTGTTTCATGACATTGATTGTAATCCCTGCATAGTAACATCACTTATCCCACTTCCTCCCTGTGTTTCCAGGTTCCATCCCTCCTCCTTTCTTAACCCTTCTGAGCTTTGTCTTTGTACAAATAAATACTGCCCTTTTGATCTCAAATGGTTGGTTGTTTTAAAGAATGAATACCTCTCTTCACCTTATAGAACTTCCTATTGTTTCATTGAAAATTGAACTACAGGGGTGAGTTCAGTTCCATGTCTAAAGGGAGCTCTGGGAGCATTGTTGTTGTTGTTAAGTGCCTTCGAGTCGGTTCCGACCCATA
>NW_006408523.1:19405433-19432316 GCF_000296735.1 Chrysochloris asiatica | reverse complement strand
ACCACCACCAGTCTCTACCAAACCAGGAAGTCTGGTCATTTCTATGCTTTTAAGTTTTGTTCCACATTTGCTCCCATTCTGTCCAGGATCTGCTAATGGGATCCCTTTCAGAGTGGTTAATAGTGGTAACGGAGCACCATCATGTTTGCATCCATAGGAATACAAGTTAGTATGCCAACACATACATCTTTCAGGGGGTCACATTCAATATAAAATACTGTCCACTTAGAAATGATTGGGTTTGGGACTACTCCTGAATTTGTACAGTGGCCCCACTCAAGATTGTTTCAAAGTCATTAAAGCAAAGTTCTAAATCCTTGCTGGCCTCACCAGAACCTTTCGATGAATTAATTATTTGTATATATATATATATATATATATATATTCAGGGTCCATTCTTACCATTGGACCCAAATCTCTCTTGCAAAGTCCCGTCTTCGGCATCTGCCTAAAATGGCTTACCCTACTATTTCTTGAGGACTTGTGGTGCGGCACTGTAGATCAATACTGGACTGTGAACCACAAGGTCAACAGTTCAAACCCTTGGAGCACTTAACAACAGAACAACTTCTTGAATCCCTGCTCCCTAGATGTGGATTTAGTTCAAACAATTAACTTACCATTTCCTAAGCCTCTCAAGTCCTTTTTGCATCTTTTCATTCTGTAAGTATGTTCTTTGAAATTAAGTATTATTTGTTTCTTATTTACCTGTGATATTTTAGCATGGTTCTGAAGCTCGTGTGAATAGGATCAAGGAATTTTAGGTTTCCTACAAACTTCTCAGCAAACGTGCCTTAAATGAAAATGATCTTTTTGATGGCACATTTTGGAGTTCTATGTCAATTGTTTTGGTCTCTGTCACCTGAATACTAAGTCCTCACATTGCTTTGAAGATGATGCACTAATACAATGTGTGGCATAAGGTTTGCCCCTTAGTCTTTCTGCCGCCAATGTAATGAAAAGTGAATAGTTATTAGCCACGTTTTACAGCAAAGAATCCTAGTCAGAGTAATCAATCCCAAGCTATCAAATGAGAGCAACTGGGGTTAAAATTTGCAACCTAGATTCTCTATGTTCCATCTATGACCACAGCATGCTGTGGGCTCTAAGATGAGATTCAGAGTCAGAGTCAGGGTTAATTGACCAAAGCAGTCATTAGTGAAATTGACTTGATAGAATATCTTGCTTGTCATTCTTGTATTAGTTGTGAAGAATAACTCAAAGGCCATTATTATACATGGTAGAAGCTATGCACAATTAAGTGCACTAAATACTGCTGTGATTTTTCTGTCTATTAGCTTATTTTCTGATATGCTTTACAAATTCCTCTCATTTATACATGTTAAAGTAGATACTCAGTTTTGACCACTTAGCAAAGGTTAGTACTTTGTCATGACTAAAGAAGCCTGTGCTTTGGCCCTGGTTCGAATGCCCACAGGTTTGTGGCCTTGGGCAGATTATCTAACTTGACCACATCCCACCATCCATCTCTGTGCAAATGAAGTAGTGATGTCTAACATCTCTAAGATCCTACTGATTTAGCCACTCCATAAATACTTCGTAAGTGTCTACAATGAAACTGGCCTTTCATCTTCCTTGTTGTTATTAGCTGATGTCCAGTTCACTCCACAGCATGACTCATGACACACAACTGAACACAGCACTACCTAGTCCTAAATCATCTCCATGATAGGTTGTGGACTTGAAAACTGGGATTATAACAACGTTATTATATTGTATTGTTGTTCAGTGGGTTCAGATTCATAACGATCCTGTGTAGGGTTTCCAAGGAGTGGCTAGTGGGTTTGAACCACCAACCTTGCAGTTAACTGTCCAGTGCTGATCTTACAGGATTCAAAGAGAGGGTTCTATCGCTAGAACATCACTGGTCTCTCTATCGTCCTTGTAGTTGTTGTTAAGTGCTGTCGAGTTGACTCCGACTTATAGCAACCTTGTGTATAGTTTCCTAGGAGCATCCAGTGGGTTTGAACCACCGATCTTGTGGTTCAAATCAACCTTGTGGTCCAATGCATAATCCCACAGTGCCAGGACTCCTGCTATCTTCCTTAGTACCCCAAATTACTTGCTAAAGTGACATTTATAACTTCATGCATCAGTAAAGAGCTAAGCAATGAAGAATACTTGAGATATTTTACTAGGTTTTTTGAAGTAAAATTCGTTGTTACTTCTTAACCTCTGTTATTTGTTCTTAATCTTATTTCCTACACATTAGCAAGTCCAGTTTCTCAGATGGTGCTCAGTGAATTAGAATAGACAGTATAAATTAATTTTGTGAATAAAATTTTATGAGACACTACATCAAATACTTCAGTAAAAGCAAGATATATTACTATATCCATTGTAGATATTCATCATCTAATCTTGCAATTATATATTTTTTAAATTGCATCTGTAAAGCTTTCCTATCCAATTATTCACCCCATGCTGTTCATAGGTACATAAATGTTTATAGCTGTGTTCTTAACAGTGGTTCACTGTATTTACTAGGAAGAATAATGTCAGAGGTAGTTTCCAGGATGGTTCTACTTTCTCTATTTGAAATTCTATAACATGAGTAGATTTTCTCAATATTCTGATATTTTTCTATGTAAGAAAAATTCATAGAGTGATAGACAATATACTATGTTTTTTTTTTTCTTTTTTTCCAGTGAATAAGTTTGCATGCTAGGATGTAATCATTTTGGGCAAAAGTACTTTAACATTCAAATGCTATTAAAAGGGACATTCTAAAGAATAACTGCATACATTTGTCGATTTTGTCTTTACTAGGTTAGTTCTCTAGGTTCAGAAACCATTATGCGGCCCAGGGAGGAAGTCTCAGGTGCTTCTAGATGCAACAATGTTCACTGAAGAATTAACATATTGTGAGCACCTATCTTATTCCTCTCACGATAAACTCTGACACTCTGTTTCTGCAAAAAAAATCACAATACTACTTAAGTGCTGGCCACTTTCTCTTTATAATTGGAGTGTAGAAGCAAAGCTGTTGTTGTTAGGTGCCATCCAGTAGGTACCAACCCATAGCGACCTTATTTATTCACAGCAGAACGAAACACTGCCCCATCCTGGGCCAACCTCACTACTGTTGCTACGCTTAAGTCCGTCGATGCTGCCACTTGGCCAATCCATCTTGGTAGGGGTCTTCCACTTTTTCTCTGACCCTCCACCTTACCAAACATGATATCCTTCTCCAGCGACTGCTTCTTCCTGACAACATGTCCAAAGTATGAGAGACGAAGTTTGGCCATCTTGGCCTCCAAGGAGCACTCTGGCTGCATTTCTTCCAAAACAGATCTATTGGTTCTTTTGGCAGCCTATGGAACTTTCAATATTCTCCTCCAACACCATATCTCAAAAGCATCAATTCTTCTACGATCTTCCTTATTCACTGTCCAGCTTTCACATGCATATGAGGTTATTGAAAATACCATGGCTTGGGTCAGGCGCATCTTAGTCCTCAAGCTGACATCTTTGCTCTTCAACACTTTAAAAAGTTCCTGTGCAGCAGATTTGCCCAATGCAATACATTGTCTGATCTCTTGACTGCTGCTTCTGCGAGTGTTGATAGTTGATCCAAGAAGAATGAAGTCCTTGACAACTTCAATCTTTTCTCCATTGATAAGAATGTTGTTGATTGGTCCAGTGGTGAAGATTTTTGTTTTCTTGACATTGAGATGCAATCCATACCAAAGGCTATGCTCTTTGATCTTCATCAGTAAGTGTTTTAAGTCCTCTTCACTTTCAGCAAGCAAGGTTGTATCATCTGCATATCGCAAGTTATTTAATGAGTCTTCCTCCAATCCTGATGCTACATTTTTCTTCATATAACCCAGCTTCTTGGATTATTTGCCCAGCTCACAGGTTGAATAAGTATGGTGAAAGAATACAACCTTGTGGCACACCTTTTTAATTTTAAACTATTCAGTGTTCCCATGTTCTGTTTGAACAACTGCCTCCTGGTCCAGATACAGATTCCTCATGAGCACATTTAAAGTGTTCCAGAATACTCATACTTCACAGTGTTGTCCATAGCTTGTCATGATCCACACAATTGAAAGCCTTTGCATAGTCAATAAAGCACAGGTAAACATCTTTTTTATATTCTCTGCTTTCAGCCAATATTCATCGGACATCAGCAGTGATATCCCTCATTCCATGACCTCTTCTGAAACCATTTTAAACCTCTGGAAGTTCTCTGTCAATGTATGATTGTAGCCATTCCTGTATTACCTTCAGCAAAACTTTACTCACATGGGATATTGTCCAATGATTTCCACAGTCTGTTACATCACCTCTCTTTGGAATGGGCACAAATACGAATCTCTTCCAGATAGCTGTCTTCCAAATTTCTTGGCAGAGATGAGTGAGTGCCTGCTGTGCTGCCTCACTTTCTTGAAAGATTTCAATTTTTATTCCATTCATTCCTGGTGCCTTGTTCTTTGCCAATTCTTTCAATGCATTTTGGACTTCCTCTTTCAGTATCATTGGCTCTTGATCATATGCTACCTCTAGAAACAGTTGAACATTAACCATTTGCTTTTGATACAGTGACTCTGTGTATTCCTTCCATCTTCTCTTGATGCTTTCTGCATCATTCAATA
Organism: Chrysochloris asiatica; assembly: GCF_000296735.1. Lineage (NCBI taxonomy): Eukaryota > Metazoa > Chordata > Mammalia > Afrosoricida > Chrysochloridae > Chrysochloris > Chrysochloris asiatica. The sequence goes on along the minus strand of NW_006408523.1, from coordinate 19,427,694 downwards.
ATTTGCCCAGAGAATCCTTCAATAATGAAAGTCGAGGCTTGAATTTTTCTTCAGTTTCCCCAGCTTGAGAAATGCTGAGTGTGTTCTTCCTTTTTGGTTTTCTGAGTCCAGATCCTTGCACATTTTGTTGTAATATTTGGCTTTATCTTCTCAAGCTGATCTTTGAAATTTTCTGTTTAGCTCTAGGACCTCCTCATTTCTTCCGTTTGCTTTAGCATCTCTGTGGATATAAATATTCATTTCCTATGGAAAATCGAGCTGAGCTAGATGCAGGATGCCTGTGCCAGTTTAAGTTAGTATCCTTGAATGGAGTACAACTAGGTAGTTTTAGAATTTTTAGTTAGTATCTTCTGAGGCATCTTAGTGATCCCTGAGCTGTTGCTCCCATTGGTTTTCTTCATTTAACCATATCTTGAACCTGAAATGTAACTTAAGGCACAAGCAGTTTTAAATAGGAAGGTAGTTAGCCTACTACATTTGCATATCAGCATTTAGTGGCTAATGAGGAATAAGATATCTAATTGACAAATTCCTCTCAACTGAAAGATGTCTCTTACAAAAATTCCTAAATCATCTAGAACTGAAGTAGGTCTTGAGTTAAATACAGAGTATATAATAAGGACTAGGCATCCCGATGTGGCTCTGTGGGATAAGCACTGGACCTCAAGGTCAGTTTGAACCACAAGGTTGGTGGTTCGAACTCACCAGCTGCTCCTCAGAAACCTTATACAGGATTTCTCTGAGTCGGAAGCAACTCAACTTCAGATAACAACTGCAAAAATAACAATGACTAAGCACGGAAGTGAAACCATTCCTAAATCATAATGTTTTAGATTAGAAGTTCAGCTCCTTATTTCACTCCCGAGGAAATGGAGTTCTACTGAGACACAGACATTTGCCTGAAGATATACGAAAGAATTGAAATTATAATCCCCATCTTCTGCTCCTCATCTAATACTATTTTTATTATGTTTTTTCTTCTACCAAAATTGCTTGTCAGGTTCCTGAAAAACAGACATATCTGTATATCTATATCCATATCTTCATTTTAGAATCCTTGTGTGGTGCTGTGGGTTAATGCGCTGACTGCAAAGGTGGTTTGAACTGCAAGGTCAGTGGCTCATGCTCACCAACCACTCCTTGGAAACCCTATATAAGGTTGCTATGGGTCAGAACAGACTTGAAAGCACTTAACAACAACATCATCATCATTTTGCTTGAACCAGACACCAACATCCATGGAAGCAATAGTCAAGAAATCAAACAACATATTGCATTAGGCTAATCTGCTTCACAAGACCTCTTTAAAGTGTTGAAGAGCAAAGATGTCAGTTTGAGGACTAAGGTGCACCTGATCCAAGCATTTTCAATAACCTCATATGCTTCTGAAAGTTAGATAATGAATAAGGAGGACCGTAGAAGAATTGATGCATTTGAGTTATGGTGTTGGAGGAGAATATTAGAAGTACCATGGACCACCCAAAGAACAAATAAACCTGTCCTTGAAGAAGTACAGCCAGAATGCTCCTTAGAAGCCAGAATGATGAGACTTTGTCTCTCATACTTCAGACATATAATCAGAAGGGACCAGTCCCTGGAGAAGGACATCATGGTTGGTAAAGGGAAGGATCAGTGAAAAAGAGGAAGATCAAGTGTGGCGAAGAGGTTTCTCCAATCAAATTCAAGAATAAGAATGTGAAACAGAGAAGGTGGCAGAGTAATCACCTGAATGTCTTTGTGGGGAGCATTCATGAAGGGCAAGGCTTTCCGCTTCGAAGAAAATTGAAGATTCAGCAAAGTTAGAGGAAATTGGTGGAAGAAATAAAAAGGCTCAAACATTACAGGAATCCCAGTTTACAGATCGATACGCAGATCCTCTGAAACATCCCTATTTAGCTGAAGAAGAAAGGTTTAGGATGCAGATTAGGAAAACTCATCAGCTTTTACCAGAAGAACAAATTGACCAGCCTTTACCAGAATGACAAGTTGGCCAACCTTTTCCAGAGGAGCAATGTAGCATTGACCAGCCTCTGCCAGAAGAACAATGTGGCAAAACAGTAAACTCCTTTGCTATTTAAAAGAAAAATGAAAGGAAAACATGAAATCAAAAAACAGAAGAAGAATATACACATGTACAAGCAAGGCAAGTTGCTAAGAATTCGAAAGGAGAAAACAAGAACAAAAAGAAGCTCAAAGACGCTACAAAAAGAAGAAAATGGAAGTGTGCAAATTATTGAGCAAAAAGACTAAAAAGGGCCAGCCAAATTTGAATTTACAAATGGAATATCTTCTTCAAAAAATACAAAATAGAAATTAAACCACCAATGTATGCATAATCAAGGGTTAAAATATCTGCTGTCTCTTGAAAAAAATAAAATAAAACAAAAAACAGGAAGATCCCAGTGAGATAGATTGGCACAGTGGCAGCAGCAATGAGTTGAAGCATAGCAATGATTGTGAAGTCGGTGCAGGGCCAGGCCACGGTTTCATTCTGCTGTGTATAACATCACTATAAGTTGGTACCAACTCGACAGCACCTAACAACAACAAGATGCCCATATCTGGATCTGTATATTCTGGTACTCCTTTGAAAATGAAGCAGATAATCTATGTATAGTGAAGAAAGTGAGTCGAGTGACATGCATTGGTGTTGTCAACAGTGAATGTGAATGGAAACCGCCTATATAGTCAACAGAATGAGATGGGGAAAAACACACACACTCATTTTCAAACATTAGCAAAAGGTAGTGGTTGCACGTGGGTATCCTTAAATGTAGGAGTGTTGGTGGTACTGCAGGGTAAGCACTGAACTGCTAACCACAAAGTCGGCTGTTCAAACCCATGAATTTGTCTTGAAGAGAAAGATGAGGCTTACTGCTCCTGGTGTGACACTGTAGGATAATGCACTGGACAGCAAGGTCAGCTTGAACTGCAAGGTCAGTGGTCCAAGCTCACCAGCGGCTCCTCAGAAACCCTATACAGGGTCCCTATGAGTCAGCACCAACTTGATGGCACTTAACAACAAAAGTTTTACAGCCGTGGAAACCCTATACAGAGTTGTTGTGAGCCAGAACAGATTTGACAGCACGGGTGTGGCGCTGTGGGCTAATGCATCAGACTGCAAAGTCGTTTGAACTGCAAGGTCGGTGGTTCAAGCTCACCAGCTGCTCCTTGGAAACCCTAAACAGGGTCACTAAGGGTCCGAATCGACTCGACGGCACTTAACAACAACAACAGCAAAGGCACTTAAGCAACAGCATGCTTAAATGTAAGATCACAAAGATGATTTTACTTTACCCGAGACTCTCCACTATGTTCAATGTCACTGTGTGCTTTCCCCAAGGCAGGTGCTTCACAAACCATTCTGAAGGATGTGCAATGAGTATTAAAATAAGATATAATTGCTTTAAGATGTCCTGGTAGTGCTGTGAGCTAGGCATTGGACTGCCCAGCCAGTCCGTGGGAGAAAGATGAAGCTATCTGCTCCTATAAAGATGTGGAATCTTGGAAATCCCATCTGGGGTAGCTGAGTCAGAATCAACTCAGTGGCAGTAAGTTTGGTTTGGTGTCTCTTAAATACAGACAACTCAGGTGATGCAGTTTTAATGCCTTGTCACATTGTTGTACTTGTTGCTGTTTAGAACTGGATTCCAGAGGAGTCCTTAAGGAATGCTTCATTTGTCTAGAGTTTTGATTTGAGGTAATGGTTGAAAAAAAAACAACAGTTTTCAATAGATGGTAATGATGGTGGTGTGCCATGGAGTCGGTTCCAACTCAGTGACCCTGTACAGGGTTTCCGAGGTTGTAAAACTTTACAGGAGCAGAAAGCCTCATCTTTCTCCAGCGGAATAGCTGGTAGTTTTGAACTGCTGACCTTGAGGCTAGTAGCCCAATTTATAACCACTATGTTGCCAGAGCTCCTTTTGCAACAGATAGAGGGTATGATAATACAAATATTAATTGCAACTAATAATTAAAATGAATAATTGTCTTACTTTTGGGATTATACAGCACTTGGAAGCTGTATCAGGTGAGATACTATTGAAATATTTAAATATATTCTTAGTAAAGAGGAAATAGACAACTAAGTATTGAGTATTTAAATTCTGCCCTACTTTAGAGGAATTAGATTTACTTTAGGAGCCCTGGTGGCACAGCGGTTAAGTGCTCTGCTGTGTCAAACTCACCTGGCATCCCACAGAAGAAACATGTGGTGGTCTGCTGTTGTTAGGCGCCTTCGAATGGTTCTGATTAGTAGTAACCCTGTACAGGGTTTCCAAACTGTAATTCTTTGCGGGAGCAGAAGGCCTCATATTTCTCCTGCAGCGCAGTTGGTGGGATTGAAACGCTGACCTTGTTGTAGTTCACAGTCCAGTGAGCCACCAAACTCCCCATGTTGTTGTTGACTCCCCATACATAACTTAAATACTGTAGACTTGTCTTTAGAATAGCAATTGGAAAGGACACACATTAGTAATTTAGACATTATTTGTTACAGTGGATTTTTAGAGTTACATTTACTTGGTGAGGAAATTACAGAAAGACAGGTTTTGAATCAACATAAGGAACATGTCTCTAGCCTAAGAACTGGAATTATCTGAAAGTCATATTGGTGTTAATAAGGCTGGGCTTTCTAAGGCTGGGCTTTCTAACCCAGAGGTTACAAATTCATTTTTTCTGGATGACCAATAGGGAAGCACAGGAATTGGTCAAACCAGATGATCTCAAATCTCTTTCAGCATCTTGCCTTAGCAGTTTAAGGAGTAATTAAACCAACAGGACTGCACAGGGAGTCTGAGTGGGATTTGGTTTCATTAATCTAATAGCATGGTAGTGGTGGTGATGGTGGCAGTGTGATGTGGACTCAGTTATAAGTCATAGTCACCCTGTATGAAGTTTTTGAAGCTTCAAATCTTTATGGGAGCAGAAAGCCTCATCTTTCGCCAATGGACCAGCTGGTAGATTTGAACTGCTGATCTTGGATTAGCAGCCCAACTCGTAACCCACCCACTATCCAACCATAGCTTCTTATAGGATGGTAGATGTTGTTCAGTGCCATTGTGTTGGTTTTGACCCGTAGCGACCCTGTATAGGGTTTCTGAGGAGTGGCTGTTGAGCTTGAACTACTAACCTTGTGATTCGTACTAACTTTGCAATCTAGCACATTAACCCACAGTGCCACACCAATACTCCTAGAATGGCAGTAGCTGCCTGAAATTCTGTGTTGAGAAGGATTCTGAGGTCCCCTCTGGGCAGAGTACCACTGGGCATTCTGATTGATTTATGGTGCTACACTGTGATGGGCTGATTTCATTCTGTCACACACCTGAGGTGTGCCCTCCTGATCTTAAATGACAAAACTGTCTTTTCTCTGTTTTCTAGAATTTGAGTGTTCATTATATTCCATCTTTGCTCTTAATGCACCTAAGCATATTTGGTTAACTCAGCTTTGAAATTTGTATGATGAATAATCTTTCATGTAGAAGGTTTTTAAAATTAACTAAAAATTATGTATTTATAGCTTAAAATAAAGCATGTGGTGTGTGTGAGAGTTCCTTTTAGGATGACTTATGACTTGATTAAAGATTATAATGAACAATCAGAAGATTTAACTAATATAAAATTTTATCCAAATTGGCTGTTTAAATTATTGAAGACAGACAGATCTGGCTTCATGTTTTGGGGAGCTTTATGTCTGACTTCCACATGCCCTTTGTTCTTCTTTAAAGTTTGCCGAGCTTACAGGAAATTATTCAGTACATAGCTCAATTACAAATGTGCCCTGCCAATCAGGAGGTTGTATCTGCAACCTCACCAGAGGTGATAAAGAAGTGCCATAGCTTAGGATATAAATCCACACATCTATAAACCAAGCAGCAGTGCTTGCCTTTCCTTTAATGTTTCCCAAAACACAGAATACCATAGAGCTTCTGGTTAAGAAAAGCAGCAATAGTTCTAGGATTGTTTTTGGGTTTTTTTGCCTTCTTCAAATCTTCTTACCTTAAAAAAAACCTAAAAAAACTGCAATGAAGTACATGCCAGTTGTTATACTGAACAGTAACAATAAAGGATGGAAGCAAAAAAGGTAATAGTTACTAATATTTTTATTTCCCCCAAAGATACAAATATTTGGGGACACTCAAATATCTAATGGCCTTGACAGAATTAAATTTTTCTGGGTCTAAATTTTCCTGTTGATGAGCTTCCTAAGAAATGTATGGAAACACAACTGAGCATTTGTCCAATGTCAAGCATGAGTAATACATTTTTCTTCCATCTATTTTCCCTTATAAAAGTATTGCTTTTTTTACCTTGCCTCTAGTGATTGCCTCCCTACCCCGCTCACAGATACATAAGGTTAGGAATATAACAGAACTCATTGGAGTCCTATTGTGGCGCTATAGGATGAGAACTGAACGGCTAAACCACAAGGTTGGTGGTTCAAACCCACCAGCCGCTACTCAGAAACCTTATCCAGGGTTGCTATGAGTCAGAACCAACTCTATGGCAGTTCACAAGAACTAAGTAGCGTCCATCGATTTGAGTTTTAATAAAAGTTAATAGTTGCCCAACTGATATTTTACACATAGAAACTGACTTGATAAACAAGATGACAGCATTTAAATGTTTTATATACACATACCAGGGGGCTCCAAAATATTTGTGGAGAAATGAAAGCTAATGGAATTTTTCCACAAGTTTTTTGAAGCTTTCTCATCCTAAAATGTCTCTTTGTTATGGATCGAAAACATAAAAAGACTGTCTTAACACACAGTGTGTCTTGCTTAAAATGCTTCCTACCTCCCCCGGGATGGCATAATAAAACCCTTCATCTATTAGTATGCACCCTGTAGAATCAGCACTGGACTGCAAACCAGCAGTTCAAACCCACCAGCTCCTCCTCGGAAACCCTGTACAGGGTAGCTAGGAGTCGGAATTGACTCAACAGCACTTAACTCAACTCACTTGAAATGAGAACCACAAGGTCCTCATTTCAAGCCTGCCAGCTGCTCTGTAGGAGAAAGATGAGGCTTTCAGCTCACGCAAAGATTTAAAGCCTTGGAAATTCTATACAGGTCGATATGAGTCTGGCACGAGAGAAAAAACAATGACAATTGCCAAGTCACCAGTTCCTGCCCTCAAGATGTTTGCATTCTAATGAAAGGAGACATACAACAATTACAGAGCAACACTATGTGTGCTTACTGTGTACTGCAGTCTATAAGATTCCACCTAGCCCTGAGCCGTGGGTCCTCAGTGAAACCAGACAGATGGATATGTGTGATGGAGGGGATTAAAGATTGAGTCCAGAAACAGGAAGGCATGCAAGAGCAAGAGGAAGACACAGCATATGCAAAGGTCCTGAGTTAAAAGAAAGCAGAGCTTCATTCAGGAAACTGTGTGTATAAGGAACAAATAAATGTCTCAATTGGAGAGAGCAAGAAAGTCATGTCTACACCTAATTATATTCCAGCTCACATATGAACTATCCAGACAGCTCTCTTAACTTCTGCCTTGCATGGCCAAAAATGAGACTGCCAGCCCTGCGCCAGAATAAGTTAGTTTAGTGATGACTTTGAACAAAAGCAATTGCTTGATTCCGATCCAGGCATACCAACGCCAGTACTCCATCCTAAAGTTTTCACGGATGAAAACACTACATAAGTTCTTTACATAAGCTTCTTAAAAAGAAAAAGAAAAAGAAACAATTCTTTTGATCCCAACTGACAATCTACTTAAAATACTTTCAAGATTTTAACTGTGACAGAGCTCACCACAATATTGGAGCTACCATCATACCTGCAAGAATGATGCTCACAGTGGTTACAAAAGGAAACGTTCTCTATACACCTTTTTTCTTAGGGGCTGGTAGGTAGATTTCTGTTTGTCTGTATTTAACGGTATAAGTGGTACTGAGTTTAAGAATAAATTATTTTCCATGTCAGCATCCTCACTCTGCATTTCCTTCATCATGGCTTTTGATGAGACCTTTCCCAATAAGGACCTTGGTGTATAGAACAAGATCGTTGGGTTTCAAGATTTACTGATGATATAAAGGTGTCAGATCACATGGAGACTTGGCTGATGAGACCTGTTTAAAAGCCACACACACACACACACACACACACACACACACACACAAATCCATTGTCTTCCAGTTGATTCTGACTCACGGTGACCCCATGGGTTATAGAATAAAATTGCTCCATAGGGTCTTCTTGGCTGTAATCTTTGTGGAAGCCAACTAGCAGGCCTTACTTCCATGGTGCTGATGGATGGGTTGAAAACACCAACCTTTAGTTTAGCAGTTAAGAGCAACCCATTTTCATCACTTGTTGTGTATGTGTTAAGTGCTGTCGAGTGGATTCCGACCCATAGCGACCCTGTATAGGGTTTCCAAGGAACAGCTGGTGAGCTTGAACCACCAACCTTGCAGTTCATACGACTTTGCAGTCTGACGCATTAACCCACAGCGTCACACCAGAACTCCAATTACCAAGGCGTAGATATCAAAGGGTTCTATGTCTAGATGCTGTGACCTATCTCTCAGAGACCTGAGGGCCCTTTAGGAAACTCCTTTACTCTTAAATTTTTCACTAGATGTTTTATTCAACACAAAAGTGAAGCAATTTATGACTTATAAAGAATGATATATGAAAGTAAGGGATGACAGTAACTATTTAGATTGTTTTAGTTCCCATCTCTTTGCATCTGGGGAATGATACTATTTTCAAGAATAAATATTATAATGTCATTTAAAAATGAAGGCAGGTGTTGGAATTTAAAACAAATTTTCTTTTGTGGTAAGCATTTTGTTGTTTTAGATAGTAAGGTATATTGGAGTAAGGTATATTAGCAGTTTGCATATTTTCTCAGCACTACAAATCTCCTCAGTCCAATAGTAAGAACTGAACATAAAAACCTCATACTTTATGTGACGAAGATCCTCAATAGCTTCTGTGCATTTTCAGGTTAACAATTGTCATGTAAAAGTACAGCTGGAATAACTCATATTCAATAACTCAGCAAAAAATACGACTTTTTTACGTGGGAGCAAATAAGTGTGTCATTCTCCTGTTGTAAAAATATCGTGGTCGTGGTAGTGGTGCTGTGCCATGGAGTCTATTCCAACTCATAGGGATCCTGCAAAGGGTTTCTGAGGATGTAAGTTTTTACAAGAGCAGAAAACCTCATCTTTCTTCAATGGCATGGCTGGTAGTTTTGAACTGCTGACCTTGAGGTTAGCAGCCCGACTCATAACCACTATGCTACTAGAGCTCCTTTCTAAAAAGTATATCTGGTATCATATTTTCAACAGAATATTATATGCAGTATAGATGAGGTTACCCTTTAAACATTATGATGAAGATTTTAAAATTCTTTTCAACAGATTTCAAAAATCACATTGAACTTAAACTACTTGAGTCCGTTTGCTCTCATACCTCCGTCCCCTTCAGGGTACCCCTTGTTGTTGATGTTGTTCAGTGGCGTCGAGTCAGTGCCGACTCATAAGGACCCTGTATAGGGCTGATAGGTCTGAACCACGGATCTTGTGATTAGTAGTCTGGTGCTTATCCTACAGCACCTTTGACTTATGTCCATGTTATACCACCATAACAGTAAGCACATTTTACATACCCACGATCTTGGATTATCTATGTTTGTTCTTTGATGCACAGTGTTGAAAAGAGAAGTACAGCAAGCAGATAGCTACCCAAACTTCACAGACTCTCCACATCAACACCAGATACCTCTGTAACATTTTGTCACTGACCTCTGGAAGTGATTAGTAGAGATCTCTTTGAAATTTAGTCAGTAAAACAAGTACATTTTTGCCTTTTGTGGGAAGATGGCTTACATCACGATATATGAAACAAACACATATTCTCCCCATAATCCGGGCATCTATTATAATGAATATAGTATAACCTAGTCATGGCATGACACTGTAGGGTAAGCACTGGACTGTTCACTGCAAGGTAGGTGGTTCAAACACACAACTGCTCCTTGGAGACTCTATGTGGGGTTGCTATAAGTTTAAACCAATTATGGCAGCACATAACAATAGCAACAACAATGAATATGGTACAAAGTATAAGTTTGAAGGAAAATGGAGGTTTTAGCTTCTATTCAGAATTGAGGTTCTTCTTGTTCGTTGCCATAATTTTTAAAGTGGGCAACAAATAAAGTAACTGATCTATCTGACATTTTTACTCCTAAATTTTGAAAGTATTTCCTGGTATGGCACTGTAGGAAAACCACTGGACTGCAAATCACAAGGTCAGCAGTTCAAACCCACCTACTACTTCTCAGAATTCGTCTACATAGTCACTATGTCTCAGAGCCAACTCAGTTGCACTCAACAAAAACAAACGTAAACTCATAAACCTATACATGTCTATGTATGCTTAAATTATACCTATGCTCATTGCTGTCAAGACCCTGCTGATAGCAAACCCTGTAGTGTAGAACTTCCCCGAGGGAGTTCAAGGAGTACTGGTGTGGCACTGTAGGAAAAACACTGACCCAAACTGCAAGGTCGGCAGTTCAAACTTATCAATTGCTCCTTAGGAACATTATCCAAGGTCAGCATGTGTCGGAACCAACTTGACGGCAGTGAACAACAACGATCTTTATAGAAGTCGACTGCCACATCTTTCTCATGTGGAGATGCTGATGTACTCGAACCACCAACCTTTTGGTTAGCAGCCAAGTGCTCAATCCCTGCATTATCAGGACTTGTTTCTTTCCTAAAATTCTAGAAAATGTGAAAAAAAAAACAAAAAGCCCTCTGTGCTTAACATGTAATTGTTGTTGTTATTAAATGCCAACGGGTCAATTCTGACTCATAGCCATCCTGTGTAGGGTTTCCGAGACTTTTTAAAATCTGGGCAGGATCAGAAAGCTTCATCTGTCTCCCCCAGAAGGGCTGGTGAGCTTGAACCACTGACCTTGTGGTTAGCAGTCCAGTACAAATTGTATAGAGTCACCATGCTACCCTATCATGTACTAGTAGCTCTATAAAACCATCTACATTCGTAGTATATTAAATTCGTTTTATGAATTTAACACTACAGCCAGCTTAGAAACATAATTAGAGTCTTCCAATTCTAGCATGTTAAGTAAATTTTTTATACATAGAAAATTTCTCATGAACATTTTACTATAAGACTGCATGGTGTAGAACCACCAGCTAAATTATCTGGTCATTCATTTCTCTTTCTTTATTTCAGTTATAAATACAGTAGTATTTTAGGGATTTCTAACAAGACAGTTTAAAAGTATGAGGGAAATGTAAAGAGAGGGAAATACTGGAATGTATCCCTAGTAGTAGATCCACACTGGAGGTGTTTTTCATGCCTACGGATGTTTGTAGAGGCATTGGCATCTCTACAGATGATATATGTGAGTTAGTGGAGGATAGTTATTTCACCCATGGTGGACTTAATGCAAAAATGTTGCTGCAAGATGCTTTACACGTTAATATTTCTAACTAATAGGACATTTCAAATATGTAGACTTCAGTTGGACCTGTGTGTGTGTCTGTATTCCTCCTGACAGTATACCTCAGGGTTCTCTTGCTAGTGTAGAATGTATCTCCGTTTGCTACTGCACTCACATTGTTGTGCAATTATTTATTTACATGTCTGCTTCTTGTACTACATTTTTTAGCTCCCTCAGAGAGAAGGGGCAGTACTATTGATTTTTATGTTTTCAGCTCACATTGCACTGTCCGGAACATAGCATATATTTGCTAATTGAGCAAATAGCATAGAACTCATCACAGTGGATAAATTTGGTATCCAGATGAAAAAGAAAGCACAATATAATGTCCTGGTCTCTTTATTTTAACAAATCATAAAAATGTCTACATGAGACCATTTGCCCTAGCACTCCTTTATTTTGGAGACATTACTTACAAGATCCAAGTGAGGTTCCATTTCTCCTAGATGAGAAAACTAGAGACTGGTCATTTGAAATTCATCAACACAGAATGTCCTCATGGGAATCCAACTCCCCAATGCTCAGGTGAAACTCGTTAAGAAACGAGACTGGCTTAGCATCCAGAAATTTAGGGTCTGTGACTCTGAGATCCTAGACGACCGAATGAGATGTTTATCTCCTCTCTTGTGACTTGATCTAGTCACTGAGATTTAAAAGCTGAGAATTTGAAGAAAATACTGATAGGCCATTTTAATTATAACTGGAAATATAGATTGTGTTATAAGAACAAAAAGCAGCAAGAAATTTATTCCAATATACTATTTTTGTGGGAGCGTGGTGGCACTAGGGGATAAACACTGAACTGTGAACCACAAGGTCAGCTGTTTGAATCTATAAGCGGATCCGCAGGAGAAAGATGAGGCTTTCTGCTCCTGCAAAAACTTTGTTGTCAAGTGCTCTTGAGTCAGTCCCAACCTACAGCCACTCTGTATTGGGTTTCCAAGGAGTGGCTGGTGAGCTTGCAGTTCAAACCAAGTTTGCAGTTCAGCGTATTAACTCACAGCACCACACCAGGACTCCACATGCATATTGTTGTTGTTGTTGTTAAGTGCCATCGAGTCAGTTCCGACCCATAGCGACCCTGTACAGGGTTTCTGAGGGTGTAAATCTTTACAGGAGTAGAAAGCCTCATCTTTCTCCATCAGAGTGGCTGGTAGTTTCGAACACCAGGACTTAGAGCCTCACAAATCCTGCATAGGGTTGCTGAGTTGGAACCAACTCTGTGACACTTAGCAAGAACAGCAAAAAACAGTACTAGTTTTGTGGAGAAATCTTTCAGAGACAAAGATTATGAGCCCTTACCTCAGATAAACACAATGGGTAAATCCTAGTAATAATAATTTAAAAACCCACAATTCCACTGCCTTCAGGTTGATTCTGACTCGCAGACTCTCTAGGGAAGAGTAGGATTGTTCCTTAGGGGTTTCTGAGACCGTACATCTTTAAGGGGGAAAAAGAAAAAAAATCTTTATGGGAGCAGACTGCCTCATCGTTCTCATGTGAGTAGCTGTTGGGTTTGAACTGTGAGACCACAATAGCACCAGGGATTCTTCTAGTCCTAATAATGAGAATATTAGCATAATAATTTTCCTCCATTTTAAGGGGAAACATTTCACTATTTTGTTTCTTTTGACTCATCAATGTCAAGGACGTTGGCCCTTGGTGGACCTCACTGAAAGGAGTTTGAGCCTTGAGGTTCAAATCGACCTTGGCATCCAGTGCTTATCCTACAGCACCACACCGGGACTCCGTCTAGAGAACTGCTTAGGAATCCCCAGAATAGTCACCATAACCTTCTGAGCTGACCTCTCCACCTTGAATTTAAGTGGCCCAGCAGAAGATCCCCATCAGAAGCCACTATTATGACTAGACTTTTTATTTTTTTATTGAAGGCACCCTAAGAAGACTAAGGGAGTCCTGGTGTGGCGCTGTGGGCTAATGTGTCAGACTGCAAAGTTGTTTGAACTGCAAGGTCAGTGGTTCAAGCTCACTAGCTGCTCCTTGGAAACCCTATATAGGGTTGCTATTGGTCAGAATCGACTCGAAGGCACTTAACAACAACAACAACAAGACGAAGACAAGGATGTTACTGAGAGAACTTATCTGTAGTCATCCACTGATCCACAGAGACATGTTTTACCATGTTTTGTTTGGAATAAACCTGCGAGTGCATGAACTGGAACCCCTTGTGATTCTGATAGATCTCCAGGTGGTTCTTATATATACATAAAATTTTGTTAAAATGTAGACTCTTGATTCGGTAACTCTCGGGTGGAAATGTAAATTCTTACCAGGGTTTTGATCCAGGAAGAGTCAATTTGACGATCTGGTTAGAAAGCAACTTAGCATGGTCTTGTCCTAACATAATAAGGGCCTTCACTGGTTTTTTGCTTTTAGTGCTCTTGAGTCGATTCCAATTTATAGTGACCCTGTATAGGGTTTCCGAGGAGCAGCGGGTGGATTTGAATTGCCGACCTTGCAGTTCAAACCTAAGTAACACTATTTTTTTGTTGTTTTTGTTGGATGTTGTTGAGTCAGTTTGGACTCACAGCAAATCCATGTGAGAAAGTAGAATTGCCCCGTCGGTTCTCTAAACTGTAGTTTTTACAGGAACAGATTCCCAAATCTTTCCTCCTGTGTAGCTGCTGGGTGGGTTCGAATCACCAGGTTTTCCATTAGCAGCCAAGCACTTAACCACTGAGTCACCAGGGCTCCTTAGCAATAATGCCATCTCAGGTTTTTATACCTTATACGTTTCAAACACTTCACAAACATAACCATGTTTGCAGGTTTCATCCTTACATGCCTGTGGAGTAGGCAAGCATAATCCTAGCCACTGTATAAAATGCAGAATGCAACACTAGTGACACACACACACCACAGTAAGGTCAACCATTCCAGATGAAAAAGACCAGCTTTATCCAAGGACGATACTCAGAAGGGCTGGAGAAGGAGGAATGGAAAGCAAGAAACCCAGGGAGGAAGTAGATAAGTGATCTTAGATTGGGGGGTTTGCAATCATGGAGATGAAATGAGGTGTATGATTTGTTGAATGTAAATCTGATGATCTGCTCTATAAATCTTCACTCAATTCCCAAAGAAAAGTGAAAAAAATAAAATAAGATAAAGACAACAGGTCTTTAAAGACAACTACTCACTGCTGACATGGAGTAGTTGGACTGAGAATTAAATCTGTGGCTTAATGATCTCAAAGCCCAGTGCCCTTTTCTCTACATACTCTGCTGTCTGTTCTCTTAACTCATTATATAATGGAAATACATATACACTGAATTTTAAATGATTAACCAGCTCTTAGACTTTTTTCCAAAAGAGTTAAAAAATCCAGTTGTTCCCGACAGTCTTTTGGAGTCCATGGAATATCGCAATTTCAAATCCTCAAGCAAAACTCATAATAATTTTTTTTTCATTCCAAGTACATATTTTGAACCCGATTTTATGAAGACTTTTTCATTGACTTACCCATAGCAAAAGTCAGGAGCCCTGGATTACGAACTCAGCTAATAATCTACCAGGTTTTATCTACCAGCCACTCCATGGGCGAAAGATGAAGCTTACTGATCCCTTAAAGATTTGCAACCTTGGGAACCCTATACAGGGTTGACGGCACGCAAACACCATTATCAGCACAGCCAGCATTCTCATGACTGTTCAAGGGTACCTTTCCCTAAATGATTCTTGGGAAGATAAGCCTGGCTTTAACCTATAATGTTGTTACTGTTAAGTGCTGTTGAGTCAACAGTTCAAACTGACTTTGCAGTCCAGTGCTTATTCTGCAGTGCCACACCAGGACTCTATTGCACTGAATATTCATTTTTGTCCCTATTTGGTTTTCTTTCTTTTATTTAAAGTTAGAAGTTCAGCTATAGTTTTCTCTGCTGTTATCCAAAAATTTAAACTGCATTATCCATTTGCCCTAGGGACTTACCCACATTTTTTAAGTCAAAAAGAATGAAAGAGGCTCAAACTTGCCATGCAGCCAACAACATTTGTGAAGCCCTTCTTTTCTGCCACACTGTCTTGAATGGTTAGGCAGTGATGGTTGCAGCTACTGGACAAGTAAAATGGGATCACCTTCTCCAGGGACTTGTTGAAAAAGTATGCAGCTGAAATGAATGTGGATGAGTGGGATGAAACGCTGATCTGGGTCTTCTGATATTGCACATAGCACCTAGACCACCGACTTTGCAATTCAAAGTGACTTTGCAGTCCAACCCATTAACCCACAGTGCCACACCAGGATTCCAAGTTTAAAAGTAAGCCTGGTCATTTCCTTGCCTTAAAAACTGGCTAGTTTCATTTTCTCATAAAGCCTCCTGTAATGTGAGTCACTGTGGAAAATTAGAGAAACTGAAGTTTAATGATCTACTTACTAGAGAAAGAGGTAGACTGTATCAAGGAAAACTCTTGGCATTGTCTTCCAGAGGATCACAAGAAGATCCAGCCCCACTTGATTGCATGGATGATGGACTGAACTACGGGTATTTGAAGAGTTCCCTACATGTTCCCTCTTAGGGAAAACAAATGAATGAGCAGATGTAAGAAACTTGGCTTTCTGTATTAGGGGGTATGCCAAAAATCAGGGCAGAGGCCTGCAAACCATTGTAAGTGTCAAAGCATGTGTGATCTGGGAAGCCAACCAGAGCCAAGACACATAAAACAAGACCAGAGTAATTAAGTCACCTCTGAGGTGTAAAATAGCAGCCAGTCCTCAGAAACAGGAGCAAATTAGAACCACAAATCTAGCTTTTAGCCAAGGCAAAGTAGCTAGGAGAGAGAGCAGAAGCAAGACCATCCAAATTCAGATACTATTTTTTTTTTATTTTCAACCAAGTACTTGGAACAAAGGGACAGAAACTGATGTATGTTAAAAACCCAGCAAGTACCAGGCACTGTTACTTTGCCTACAGATTCTCAGCAAATCTGAACAGCAGCTCTAACAGGTGGTTGATGACGATACTTCTCTGGAGAGATTTAGTAACCTGAGGAAGATCGCTGAACTAATAAACCATAAAATCGGATCTGTCCGACTTTCGAGCTGACGGTTCTTCACTACCTGATGCTCTGTACTGGGGAAATAGGATTATTGATAAGGGATTATCTGCAAGAAGCTAAGGGAGAGGCATTTCTGGATTTGATTGGGCAGCACATCTGTAGTCTTCTTAGAGCCCTGCTTGCTTTTGTATATTCTGGGCCCAAGCATTACTCATTTCTATGTGTGTTTGGGTACCAGTTTACTGAACTTCTTTGTGTTTAGTACATTGTTGTCCATTGTTCTCTGGCTTTTAAATCAATTTGTGTCGGCATTTTGCTCATGCTGACAGACTTCTTGTTTGAGTTAAAGGTGGTGTTTGTGATGTCTTCTTCTACTGCCCTAAGTCAACTCCAATTTCATAAGGATTAGGATACTGGAACACTAGTGGAGCTCTGGAGAACTATTTTCAAGCCGGCCCCTTGAAAGATATAGGAGACCATCCCATCTGATTCCCTTGTTGTTGTTGTTGTCAAGTGCTCAGACTCATAGCGACCATGTATAGGGTTTCCAAGGAGCGGCTGGTGAGTTTGAACCACCAACCTTGTGGTTCAAACCAGCCTTGCAGTCCAGCGCCTATCCTACAGCACCATACCATGACTCCTAGAGCTGAAAATCAGAGCGTCAAAGGCTTAGGTGAAGCCTTCATGATCAAATTCCCTAACATCCCTCTCTTTTGCTTATTTTACAATTCTGTGAAAGACAAAGCAAGGAAAGTCTTTGGTTGGAGTTAGGGTTTCCTTGGTAAGGACTGTGACAGAATCCATCTTTCTCAAGCTGGTCAGCTCAGTCATATTGCAGAGTCTGCAGGAGGCTCACTCACTTTTTTCACAACTTCTTACCCAAGGGCATAGTGAGTGCAGTCATTAGCATACAGCAGCTCCCAGACCACTGTACAAAGGCCTTTTAATCATGCTCTAAATCAATTGAATTGGAAGAGTTTCTCAGAAAAACTTCCTGGTGCCAACTTCCATGTCCTTTATGAAGTACTCAAGCATGTCTTCATACAACCGATTCAGCATGAACCAATGATGCTTTCAGTTCTTTTCTTCAAGGGCAATGGAGCATCTGCCATTGATGCTCATCAACTCAGACTAAATCAATCAGAATGTCAGGTAGAGACCTTTAGGATATCAGTGACCCCAAGACACTTCCAAGCATTTACTATCTAATCAAATTCAAGACCACTGAGATCATCAAATACTTTTGTAAAGTCAATGGAAACATCTTGACTTGGTCCTCAAATTTCAGTTTTCAGCATTGTGCTGCATTCTGCTCAATCTAAAGACACGGGAATTGGAGGAAGGCAGCACTGTTAGTGCCTTTCTCCTTGGAAATTCCTTAAACTTAATGTATTGATGCAAACTCTATGCAAGGATAGTTAATAGTAATGACTGTTGTTGTTAAGTGCCGTAAAGTCAGTTTCAACCCATAGTGATCTTATGTCAAACAATGAAACTGTGCCCGGAGCTGTGCTGTCTTCACAAATGCTGCTATGCAATTGTGATTTTTATTACACAGATATCAAAAACCAAACCAAAGCCCATTGCTGTGGTTTCAATCCTGACTCATAGCAGCCCTCTAGGCCAGTAGAAGGATACCACAGTGATTCCAAGGCTTTAAGGAAGCAGACTAGCATCTTTCTCCTCAGTGCAGCTGGTGGTTTTGAACCTATAGCCTTCTAGTTATCAGTCAAGTGCTTCAGCACTGCACACCACGGGGCTCCTGGTGTTATCTACATCATAATCATCACTATCATTGACCTTTGTTGAGCATCTATCATGTGCCAGATTGGACTATGTATTTTACAAGCAGTATCTTATTTATTTCTCATCTCAACTCTACCAAATGGATATTGTTTTAACTTTATGTGTGAGAAACAGCAGCCTGTGTGGGTGAGGAAATTGGCCAACTGAGACCCAGTTGTTTGACTCGATAGCCAATTTACCACAACTGCTCTTGTCACCCCTTACCTGCCAAAATATTGTAATGTTGGAAATGATCAGATCATTTCACATCAGGTCTGGCTCTTACAGGACTTCAAAATTGAAGGTGAAAAGTAATTTGTGTTCTCCTTTGGTAGATTCTCTGGATTTGGTGTGCTACAGAATCAGTCACTAAAGGTCAATGGATGCCAAACTTTCTCTGTAGCTAGCTGTAGCTGCAAGGTGTAGCTAGAATGCATATTTTACAATTCTGTGAAAGATATAACAAGGTCAAACATAGAAAGGGCTTGTCCAAGATATTTTTAAATTTTGTTATTTCAGATTGGTATGATTGTGAAGGCAACAGTATCCTCTATTTACCAGTTTATGAAAATATCAAAAAGGGAACGGGAAAATTTCCAGCTAGGGAAGCTGCTTCACTGGCTTGGGTCCTCACTGTTTGTGAACCAGCATATGAGAGTGTACCTTTGACTTCTCGTTTTCTCTGTCGGTATTGTTAAATGCTGTTGAGTCAGTTTCAACTCATAGTGACCCTGTATAGGGTGCCTTTTGAACCACCAACCTTGGAGTTAACTGTCCTTAACCTACAGTACCACACCAGAACTTTCTCTAGCTTAGAAGACAAAAAAAAAAAAAAAAAGGGGGGGGGGGGAGGGGGAGTCTATCATTGATAGTCTTGATCCTAAATAATTTTAGCTGGTGAAAGTGGGTTATGCCATTTGCTAACCTGTATCCAATGTTCTAAATTAATTCAATAGAGAGAGTGCTTCAAAGTGATAGAAAAGATAGCATTCTTTGGATTCACCTTTAAGTAGCAAAAATAGGCAGAAGATTTGTTGTGTTCTGCGCAGGAAAGCACACACGAAAAAGTTTACATCAGAAAAATAATCAGATGTAGTAAGCTCAAGTCGACAAGTAATTAATTTTGTAACTTAGGGGTCTGGAGTTGGTGATCCGTGAATTGGTATTCACTTGGTGGTTACTTAAATCTAATCTTTAAAACCCGGCGCAGTCCTTATTCATTAAAATATGAAAGACGATGATGACCAGGAGATATGAGTGTCTGGGATCATCAGTTTCAACTTGGGTTATGAACTCACAGAAATGAAAAGAGAACACAAGAGTCGTAACCCCTTTTATGTCCCCTCCTCACTATGGCAACTGGCAAGGAAAAAAATCACAGAGCCAGACATCAAATGGTATATTTTAAAGGCAGCTTAAGCGTATATGTTTAATTCTAAGGACTTCTAAGGAATGAGCACTTGCTTACAGGGTTCTGGAGCTATTTGAATTTACTTCATTTAATGACCTGATGGCAGTTGTTGTAAAATGAGACCATCTGGATGTGATCAGCACATCTTATACTGGTTAACACTCAGTGAACATGCAACGTATATGCACAGTTCCTGTGAAGTTAAAGACAATGCTAACACAGGCAAAAGTGCAAGACAATTGGCCTTGCAATAAAAGAATGTGTTTTTTGATAGTGCAGTGTTGCAATTAAATGTGACGTACTGAACTTAGCAATAGGCAGGATAACCAGGGCTCTGCATCACTCGTTTAGAATGCTTTTCCATTCATTTTATCATAATTTAAATATTTTACATGTATGCTTTCTAGCGCAATCATTTTATGAAAAATTGTGGGGTGCCTCCGATGTATATTATATTTAACAAAGAAAAACACAAGGCGTACCTAAGGACAGTAAATGCAGCAGAATCCCTAGCCTTCTCACATTGCTGTTTATTTAGCCCAGGGCCAGCTTAACAACAGGACATCAGTCAACTCTCCGATGATGCTAGATTCAGATACAGAGTCTGATGACGTAACTTATGTTACTTCTAAAAAACGTAACAGCTAAAGGCTTTCTCCCAACTTACAGTGTTCTCAGGATAATTACGCAGCTTTGACAAAACAGAGATAGTAGAGAAATGGTGGAGTTGGTGTGCCTTGGAGTCGGTTCTGACTCATAGCGACCCTGTATAGGGTTTCCGAGGCTGTAAATCTTCAAGGGAGCAGAAAGTCTCATCTTTCTCCCTTGGAGAGCTGATCTTGAGGGTAGTAGCCCCACTCGTAACCCACTACACTAACATGGTTCTGTTAAGTCTCCAAGTGTTTGAAAGCTTATCAGGCTTTCTGAAACAACCATGTCTGCAAATTTTAGTACTAGTGATGGAAGGTCTATTGCTGAGATTATTGGCACCTCCTGCGTCTTCTATTAGGGTAGCAGTACCACAAAGTTTGAAACCTCAAGGTACAATATTGCATCTAAAACTTGAGCATGGTTCAGTTCAAACTGATAAGTCATGAGAGAAAACAAGTGTTCAGACATATTATCCCCATTGGCAATGCTGCCTTGCTTTGCCTCTTACAAGTAATGTTTGATTTTTGTCCGAATGCACTACAAAATATCAGCATTGCACTTTGTTCGTAACAGAGAAATTGCAGTCCCTTTTTGATTAACTGTGCGTTACGGTTGTATTTCAATTATTTAGATCAGTCTTAAGGAAATTGTGAATGTAGCAACAGTAGGCAGGATAATCATGGTTCTGGGTCACTCATTTAGAATGCTTTTCCATTCATTTTATTGTAATTTAAATAGTTTGTATGTGTGCTTTCTAGCGCAATCATATTATGAGGAATTGTGGAATGTCGCCGATATATATTTGCTATATTTAGCAAAGAAAACTTACAGAGCACACAGTTACATTTGAATTTCAGATAAGCAATAAATCATTTTTGAGTGTAAGTATGTCCTAAATACTACAATAGTAAAAAGTGATTCATTGGTTATCTGAAAATCAAATTTAACTGTGCATCCTATATTTTATCTGGCAACCCTACTACTTATGGGAAAGGTGTCCAATGGAGTTTAGAAAGATACAAATACAAATTAGATTTGGGCACTCCCTTGAAAGAAGCATGTCTATAAATTAAAGCTAGGTCATCAATGATATTGAATTCCCTCAGATATGCATAAGCCAACTGCCTTTGAGTTGCTTCCAACTCATGGAGACCACCCCATGTGTGTCAGAGTAAAATTGTAATCCATCAGGTTTTCAGTGGCTGATTTTTCAGAATGGGACTGCTAGACCTTCCTTCTGAAGTGCATCTGGATGGACTCAATTCTGCAGTATTTCAGTTAACAGCAGAACACATTAACCTTTTGCACACCCAGGGGCTCAAAGACATGCATAGGTAAAGTGAATGAGTTAAAAAGACCTCAAGAAGGAGACGCATTGAGGAATGTGTAGAAAGCAGTGTGTTTTTCAATTCTGTTAACATAAAGCACACGAAAAAGAGTAGAGGGAAGTAAGGATGAAGCTGGGACTCGAATCTGGCTAAGGTATTTAAACTTGATGCTTTGGTTCAGTGCTGACCAACAGCAAGCTCTATTAACCACCAATGCGAGTCATGTATGTAATTTTACCTTTTCTGATAGTCTCATTGAAGTCCAGGTGTGGCACTGCAGGATCAACACTGGACTGCAAACCACAAGGTCAGTGGTTCAAACCCACCAGCTGATCCATGGAAACCCTATACAGGTTTGCTATAAGTTGGAATAGCCTCGGCAGCACTTAACAACAACACCACTAACCACATGGTTGGTGGTTCAAACCCACAAGTCAATCCTCAGAAACTAGGAGAAAAGATTGAAGTTGTCAAGGACTTCATTCTTCTTGGTTCAACTATCAACACTCGTGGAAGCAGCAGTCAAGAGATCAGACGATGTATTGCATTGGGCAAATCTGCTGCACAG
>NW_006408523.1:19389045-19402973 GCF_000296735.1 Chrysochloris asiatica | reverse complement strand
TGCTGAGTGTGTTCTTTCTTTTTGGTATTCTGATTCCAGATCTTTGCACATTTTATTGTAATATTTTGCTTTATCTTCTCAAGATATTTTGGTACTAAGTCTGAAATCTGATGTGTCTTTTGCCTTTCAAGATACCTTAATTCAGATTAGCCCAATGTCAAGTTAGCAGTAGCCACATGTGGCTGGTGGCTCACATGTTGAGCAGCACAGCTCTGGGTACTAATATCCACTAATAGTTTGTGAGCACAGGAGATGATATTTCAAAGTGGAGCTTCAGATTAGCTATATCGATGATCCCTTATTGGTGCAATTGGTCAAGCCCTCAACTACTAACCCGGGACCCAGAGGTGTCTTCGAAGGCAGGCCTGTTGATCAATTTCTGAGAGGTCACGGACTTAAAAACCCCATGGAGATGTTTTATTCTAAGGAGCTCTGGTAGCGTACTGATTACGAATCAGGCTGCTAAAGTCTAGGTCAGCAGTTTGAAACTACCAGCTGTTCCACAGGAGAAAGATGAAGCTTTTTGCTTCTGTAAAGATTTACAACCTCAGAAACCCTATGCAGGGTCATTATGAGTCAGAACTGACTCCACAGCACACCACAACCACCTCCATGCTGTACTCTGCACAGAGAGGGTCGCTGTGAGTCAGAATGTGTGTGTTTTATTATGGACCCAATATTTGACCCTTGGGCCCATGTGAAGAAATGTAGATAGCAGAATATTCATGTTTTCTGATGCTAGTCATCATCTAACACAGCAGCCAAAATATTCTCAAAATGCATGTATAACTACGGAGAAAAAAAGTGAACATTTTACAATAAATGTTTCTTTCTAGAATTTTCCATGTTACTCCTTTTCCTAAAAAGATACCTAATTTTTAGCAGGACAGAATTGATAAATATCCTAAACTTTGTTTAGTGCTGACAACATAAGTTATTGTTGTTGTTAAGTGCCGTCGAGTCAGGTTCAAATCATAGTGACCTTCTATAGAGTTTCAAAGGAGCAGGTGGTGAGTTTGAACCACCGACCTTATGGTTTGCAGTCCAGTGCTTATCTTACAGTACCACACCAGAATTCTACTTCACTGGCATTTGTAAACTAAGACTAAAAGTGTTATGAGTGTAAATGAAGCAGAGAAGGGCCTACGTCACTGAACTAGCCACAGAATCTGTCATTTAAATGAGTCTCAGAAAAACCATTTGTTTATTACAGAACTACTTCTATGTAAGTCCTTGGAAAATCAGGTTCCAGCTACCATGCTTTATCGATACCCCTTAAAAAATGATTAGACTGTTCATAGATAGATAATGATAGATCCCATCATTTGCCAGATTCCTGTGTATGAACCAAAATGTATGATAAAGACTTTCTCATTTCTGAGACTTCCACACTCCTTTTCACATATGGCCTATTTTCAGTTACAACTGTGACAATTGTCGCCTGTTGTTTTCTCAGATAAGGAAACTGAGACTCAGAGAGGAGAAATCACTTGTTTTAAATAACAGCGTTCATAATGTTGTTGTTAAGTGCCATTGAGTCAGTTTTGATCTGTAGCGATCCTGTATAGAGTTTCCGAGGAGTGGCTGGTGGGTTTGAACCACCGATCTTGCAGTTCAAACTGACCTTGCAGTCCAGCACACTATGCCACATTGCCACACCAGAGTCCCCTTACTGCTCCTGAGATGGTTCGTTTAAAACCCATGCTAGAGTTTCCAGTTTTCACAATTACAATGAACTCTGCTAACATCCGCAACTAAGTCATGTCATCTGATCAGCACCTTCTACCTTCTCTTACTCAGACACATCAGGAAAAGAGTTGTTTAGTGGGAGTTACAAAGACTAAGGCATATTAAACAATTCACTGCACCACAGTGGCAGTAGCAATGGGCTCAAGCGTAGCAATGATTGTGAGGTTGGCGCAAGATCAGATAGTGTTTTGTTCTGTTGTATATAGGGTTGCTACTGGTACCGACTTGATGGCACCTAACATCAAAACATCGAGCTGGTACCAACTCGATGTCACCTAACAATAAAAGAGCACATCACAGTAACCATAATACTAATGATAGTGTTATATTGTTATTAGCAGGAGCTCTGGTAGCACAGTGGTTGTCAATTGGGCTGGGAACCGCAAGATCAGCAATTCGAAACTACCAGCTATTCCGCGAGAGAAAGATAAAGCTTTTGGCTCCTGTAAAGATTTACAGCCTCGGAAACCCTGTACAGGGACGCTATGAGTCGGGACTGACTCCACAGCATATAGCCACCACTATATTGTCATTAGCAAAACTTTGAAGAATAAGACTAAAAAATATAATAGAATTTTTAAAATGTTATTCTAAGGAGAAGGCAATATGCAACAAGAGAGAGGTTGTCAGAAAAATGACGAAGACAGATGAAGACACAGGAGGGAATGCAAGGATCAAAGGGAACAGAGGTAAATATTGTTATATGTACAACTTTGCAACAACAGTGTTCTACAGGTAGACACATTAACAGATGCACAGACTGAACATGTATGGTAGGGATAGTGGGAGTGTACCTAGAATTATATAAAGGGTCCACAGAGGATATTTGTTCATGGGTATTTACCTTTGCTGAAAACACACACATCTATGAATGTGGTGGAGTATTTGGGCAACAGAATGATGAAAACTTCCTAGATATTACAAATAACTTGAGGCGATGAGTTGCTGGGCCTGGGGGGGGCTTAGGACCATAGTCTCTGGGGATACTCTGGTCAATTGGCCTAAGTTAGTCCCCCACAACAAAGTTCTATATCCTAATATATTGAGTAGCAACTAGGACCTTAAAAATTCACGAGCCATCATCTAAGGAGCAGCTATTGATGTCTCCATGTGGAGAAAAGGAGTGAGATGAAAATTGAAGATACCTGGAATGAGTTACTCCAAGGGACTGATAAAATCATAACAAACATCAGTTTCCACAACCCTGAGACCACAAAATCTAGATGGTGTCCAACTACCACTCCCAATTGCCCTAAAAGAGAGCACATTAAAAGGTCCTGGATAGAGCAGAAGAAAGTAGAACAAAACTGAAAACTATAGAAAAATACAAAGAAATTGACTGGAGGAACACAAAACTATGACCCTCTGCCACCTTTCAGTTCTAGAATGAAACTCACCTTCTTACTCAATTTTCAGCCGAGCTACGGTAAATAGGGTAGCTATGCAGGGACAACAGCAGTAGTAAGGTAGGCTCACCATGGAGTGGCCAACCATTCAAGATTAAAAGGCAACATTTAGCTAAGGACACAGTTTGGATGCATTGAGAAGGAGGGTAGAATGGAAATAATCGCAGGAAGGACATGGGATAAATTATGTTACGTAGAAGGGATTGAACTCGTGAGATGAAATGAAGTATATGATATGATGAATGTAAAACAGATGATCTGTTCTGTAAATTTTCACTTGATTCACAGTAAGAAGTTCCAAAAAATGGTCATCTAAAACAATATTTGAAGCTTAAAAAGAAACAAAATTAACAGCTTTTGAATTTTATATTGATGATGATTATATGTGTTATACATCTTCTACAGTAAAACATTTTTCTATAAAGTATCTTAGATTACATATGAATGAAACAGTGTAGAGCCATAAACTCAGAAAAATGTATTTTTCATAAATTTTTTTTAAGTCCCCTCATGTGTTCTGTAAGCCTATAATGTACTTAAGTTGCCCTGATGGTTCAAGAATTAAGCTGCTAAGTGAAAGATTGATGATTGGCATCCATCCAGTCACTCTGCGGGAGAAACACCTGTGGGACAGTTCTATTCTGTCACATGTGCCCTTATGAATTAAAAATTAATTCAGTGGCCCTTCACAACATAGTGCACTTAGCACAATGTCTGGCATGTAAACAGGGTTCAAATTGATCAGGTATCATTAATGTTGTTGGTAACACTGCCATTGATTTGGTTCTGACTCATAGTGACCCTTTAGGAGTAGAACTGCTCCTAAAGGTTTCCAAGACTGTAAATCTTTATAAGAGAAGACATTCTGATGTGCCTGGTGGTTTTGAACCTGTGACCTTGCAGTTAATAGCTCAATACATAATTCACTGTGCACCAGGGCTCCTTAATGTTTTTGATAAAGGAAATACCAAATAATATATGTGAAAGTTGTTTGAAACTAGAGTTGAAAACTATAAAACATTGTACAAGTAAAAGATACTGTTAAAATGAGGCAATATAATTGGAAGGAAATGCCCAGGGATTCCATTTTCAGTCATGACATTAACATATTACCCACTGTTCTTTTCTCAAAGCCATTGCATTTGCACCGGATTCCTTTGCTGTCTTCTTCCACAGGCTTTTCATTTGAGACCACCAGCTCTCACTGGTCTACTGACTGCTACAACATTTTCTATTTGTAGTCCTTATAAATGTTAAAAGAAAATACTCACCACTCTGTAAATAGAAAACCACACCAGGAAATTACCCTTATTCTAAAAGCACTGCTAATATCAGCAACAAATAATAGCCCTGATAGAAATTCTCAGCCTCTGAGAGAAAAGTACATGGAGCTAATGAAAATCACACACAGCGTCCATTAAGTCATTTAAATACGGGGACTCCTCAATGTCATTAACTCTACGTTGAATCCCTTTCATAGGAGTCTCCGCCATCCCTCAGGCTATAACTATATACTGCCAAACAGTTTAATGTAAACCTTAAAAAAAAAAAAAAAAAAGGAGTCCTATGTTTCACCTCAATGATGTGAAACATTTGGACATATCAGAAGCGAAATATTTATCGCTGTTTGGCCCAGGAGCACATTGGTTACTTGCCTTAGCTTAACAATCTAGAGATTTGTAAACGGGTTTAAAGCAGAGGAAGAGACAATGTAAATGGTTAGGAACACAGTTTCTTCCATCCCAATACATTTTGAGACTGTTTTCCAAATGTTACTATCATGCGTTTATTTTGCCATCAAGCAGAGCTCCTATAAAACAGAATGTAGGAAAGAGCATACAAGTGAGCCAGTTCCTGAGAAATCTTTTCATTCTCCATAAGATGTGTGTGTACACCACACATGGACTTCACCTTGGTCTCCTTGAGTGTGCTGAATTGTTTCAATCTTCAGTGTCTGTGGGTGAGCCTGAGGAGTTTATAAATGATTTTCTGAGTAGGGAAGATGGGAGATTCAACTTTAGTATGCTTTAGTATGATTTCCTAAGAGGCAGGTATTTAATCTTGCTGAAGTGTCTTAATGCACATTATTTGACTAAATGAGAAGGGAAACTATTTGACAGAACAATAAGATGAATGATTTGTTTTTATTTTTGGACAGTTTGTGCTCATTTGGGAATAAATGTGCAAATTTCGGCTTCATATAGTCATTATGCGTATCATGTGGAGCTACACCCATAGAAATAAATTTATATGACCATGAACCTGAGAGCAGGCTGAAGCCCTTAGCAGTCTGCATGAATGCATGATGGCTGTGGTAAAATATATTTATCCCACAAGTGAGGAGAGAATTGATTACTCAAGAGAGGTAAAGCCATAACTAATTCACAGAGGCTCTTTCTTATGACAAAGATAAATATTCTATGTCATTCTTACCCATAAAATATACTGTTTTTACAACAGACTCATTGCAATAATTCATCTTAAATGTCTTATGGACATATTTTCCTGATTTCCAAATAAGAATCATTTGATATTCTAGTTCTCAAAATAAGTTTGGAGCTTAAAGGTAATAAGTAGCATTAAGGGGCATAGTTGTTTGTTTCACAAGAATCGAGATACAATGGTGTGTATAGGATATAAATGTTCCCTTCTTCATCTTTAGCAATACAATTTGTGCACATTCATGGATTTTAAGACTCGCCTGGGGAGAAACTGCAGGTGCATATATCTGACTCTACTGCAAGTGAACAAATGGGCAATACGCCAATGAGTCACTCCTGGTGTGACTGCTTGACCCATGTAAAAACCATCTTCTGTTTCTTCTCACCTATTGCTTTATCTGGAGTCCTGGTGTGGTATACTGTAGGATAAGCATTGAACTATTAAATGAAAGATCATAGGTTCAAACCCACCAACTGCTCCTGGAAAACCCCATACAAGGTTGTTGTGAGTCGGAACTGACTCACCAGCACTTAACAACAACACTGTTTTAACCAAGGAGCTCTGGTGCCATCCAGTTGGTCAGTTTCTGAGGAGCCCCTGGTGAGTTTGAACCATTGACCTTGTGGTTCAAACCAACCTTGTGGTCTTGTGCTTATCCTACAGTGCTACACCATGTTGGGTAGCTAACAGCAAGATAAGCAGTATGAGTCTACTGGTTACTCCTTGGGAGAAAGATGAGGCTTTCTGCTCCCATAAAGACTTACAGCCTCAGACATCCAATACAGATTCATATAGATAAAGAAAACCAATTCACATAGGACAAATAAGTTGCCCAAAATGACACAGACCATTCAATATAAATGAAGAAATAAATCTAAACAAATGGGGTTTTTATTCTTGATATTGATTTGATGTGAATGCCATTTATCTTCATCTAAATGAATCAAAACTGATACAGTTTCCAGAAATACGAGGTAAAATAAGTGGAGAGGTAAGCATTCATTTTGTATGGCTCCATCAGGGTTCTTTTACAGAGACTGGCTTTTTGATAACTTCAGCCCTGCATCCCTGCCGTGAACAATTGCAGAGCTTCTACGTGGTTCACATTTTGAGTTCAGTATTTGGATTCTCTAAATTCTAGGAGTGTGAACTTTTTCAAGAGTCACTGAATTTGTTGTAACTGGTCACAAGTCAGGCCTAGTTGAAATCTATCTTTCCATAAATTGATAGATGGTAGTATATGATCAGATAGATTCTCTTTCTCTTACTGATCATTAGTATGAAGCCCTTTGTGGATGTAGCAAAAATATTATGGATAATAATTTCTTACATAAATACTTCAACAGTTTATAATTCTCAAAGGATTTCTATATAGATTGTTTATACTGATTCTCATCATCATGTATGATAGCCTAAAAGAATCTATGCCAGGAGATGGTGCAGGGAAGAAGTAGAAGGATTTACAAGAAGTCATTCATTTATCAAGTATTTGCTGAGCACCAGGCAGTGTATGAAATCAACTGGTTAAACGTGAAGCCAGGACTTGATCCTACAGGCCCTGATTCCTTAGCCCAAAGCTGGGTTTCCCTTCCCTGAGTCCTTTTCTCCTTTGTTCTTGCTTCTCTTTGTCTAGATCCACACAGTGCTTCCGTTTCCCATGTTGTTGTTGTTAAGTGCCTTCGAGTCGGTTCCGACCCATAGCGACCCTGTACGGGGTTTCCAAGGGTGTAAATCCTTACGGGAGTAGAAAGCCTCATCTTTCTCCCGCGGAGTGGCTGGTAGATTCGCACCGCTGACCTTAAGGTTCGCAGCCCGATTCGTAACCACTACGCTACCAGAGCTCCTTTGGGGCCTAGTTATTTGCCTTCCATGTCACACTCGATGTTGTGCTGTTCTCAGTTCAAAGGCTACAGCAGATCGTGTCCTATCCCCATGGGAGAGCCTAATAAGCTCAGATGAAGCACAATTTGACTTTTGCAGCATCAGGAAATGGTGTGCACGTTGAAGGCACTGAAATGTTCCGTGCTATCAGCAGAAGTTTTTCTATGAGTGCTGGCCTGGGAAATGGAGCTTTTCTGCAAAATCACTACTTGATCTGATGTCAGGGGCTCTTTGCTCATCCTAAGGCCCATCTTTCAGTCCCATACTTTCAATGAGAGCGTCTGTGTGGTTTTCTCTCAGTAACAGAAATTCTGTACATTGTTTTGGCATGTATCAAATTCTCATATATTAAACTAATAATACAAATAGAACTAGCTTAGAAATACCTTAAATATCCTCTTTAGATGAAAGGTCTCATCTGAATAGATCATTTTGTTCACACATAGCAACTGTGTTTTG
This sequence comes from Chrysochloris asiatica, assembly GCF_000296735.1. Lineage (NCBI taxonomy): Eukaryota > Metazoa > Chordata > Mammalia > Afrosoricida > Chrysochloridae > Chrysochloris > Chrysochloris asiatica. The sequence goes on along the minus strand of NW_006408523.1, from coordinate 19,395,036 downwards.
GAGAAGGCAGGAAAAGATTATTTTCTCAATTTTGTACTTATGATTAATGTATCTGTGACTGAAAAAAAACAATGATAAAAGGTAGAGAGCTTGGATTCTTCTTTGTAAACTAATTACAAAATGTGTTTATGGATTAAATACGTCTTGTTGCTGCTGCTGTTATGTGCTCTTAAGTCGGTTCCAACTCATAGTGATCCTGCATAGGGTTTCCAAGGAGCACCTGCTGGGTTTGAACAGCCAATCTGGTGGTTCACAGTTGAGTGCTAATCCTATGGTGCTATACCAGGAATTCAAATGTGTCTCAGTAGCCAATGTTAACACACTTGGGTACAACAACAACAACAACCTGATATTTATTATCATGAGTCACGTGACTACTCTGGATGTAAAATTAAAAGTTTATGAAATGACTCAAACATTGCTGCTTAACTTCATCAAGAATGAAGCCGTAGATTGTTTGTCTTCATTTATTAATACAAAAACAGCTTATTCAAAAACAAAAGACGTGTGCAATTATCCATTTTTGTAAAGGAGATTTAAAACATACATTAAAAAAAGATTCTTTTGAAATATATAAAAAGTGTATATAATAATTTATACTGATAGCTGTTGTATCCATATTATTGCAACACTGTGTGAACTGGAAATAGGGAATGAAAATGGATCCTTGAAAATGCCCTCTCTTCCATTTTCAATATCATTTTGAGTCATTTTACATTATTATTTTTGAGTAAATGGTCAAAGTTAATAATTGGCCATCAAGATTTTCCCAAAGTTTTGTTTAGGTTGGAAAAATATTTGTTACTGACAAAAGCATCAAATTCACTCATTGGATCAGTTTTCACATGTAGACTTGCTGTGGTGCTGTAGGGTAAGTAGTTCAAACCCATCAGCCACCCCTTGGAAACCCTATACAGGGTCACTATGAGTAGAAACGATTCAGCTGCACTTAACAACAACAACAGCCTATATCCTTGTGATCATGCCCTTTCTCATTATCAACCTCATTATCAACCCTGTATCTTTAGGTAGCTCCCCTCCCTGCTTTCGGTTTACAGGTATAAGCCTGCTCTTCCAAGGTCTTTCTTTCTTTAAGTCTTTCTTTGGCCTACCACCAGCATGAGGCTGTTTCCTGAGCCTTTGAAATAAAAAACAAAAAACTTTTTATTGTGAATTGAATGAAGGTTTCTAGACAAGATCACCAGTTTTACATTCAGCAAATCATACATTTTTTTCATTTCAATGATTACAATCCCCTCCATGCAACAATAATTATCCCACTTCCACCCTGTGGTTCCTGTTCCTATTCCACCCAACCTTCCCATCACTTCTTAACTTTGTCCTTAGATAAATGCTGTCCTTTTGTTTTGGAATGATTAACCATTCTATGGCAAGCATGTTTTACTGTTGTTGTTGTTCCTTCTATATACCTATCTACAACTTGGCTGAAAATTGGGCCAGAAGGGTGAGTTCCTTTCCAGACAGAAAGGGTTGTCAAGACCCATAGTCGCGCATTCCTCAAGTCTCTTTCTGACCGGTAAGCCCTGTTTTCTTCTTCTTTTTTTAATATCTTGAGTTTTGTTCCATATTTTCTTTCATTCTGTATGGGATCTTCTAATGTGGTCCCTTTCAGAGCAGTTGTTAGTGGTAGCTAGGCACAGTCTAGTTCTTCTTGCCTTAGAGTCAAGGAGACTGATGTTCACATGTTCCATTAGTCTCTTGGGCTAGTTGAGTCCAAACATCTTCAATTCTCATCACCTTTCTTTCTCCTGTACATGGAGACACCAATAGCTACACCTTAGACAGCCACACCTGTGCTTTATGATCCCAGCTGTTACTCACCAAAGTAGGATGTAGACGATTGTCTGTGTGGACTATGTTATATCAATCCTGAGACTATAGTTCTGACCCCCCAGACCCAGCAACTCGTTATCTTAATATGTTTGATGCTATCTAGGAAGCTTCCATCATTTTTCCTGCTGTATGCTCCACCACATTCAAATTTGTGTTTGCAGGAAAGATAAATATCCATGTACAAATATCCTCTTTCAAACGCATGTATATTTGTGAATATACTCCCACCATTCTACCCATTCAGTGTATATATCTGTTCATGTATCTACCCACAGAGCACTGATGTCCCAAGGTTGTGTGTTAAACACTATTTACCTCTATCCTCTGTAACCTTTGCATACCTCCCTTCCTCATCATTCTTCTGCCAACCTCCCTCTTCTTGTTATTGCCCTCCCCCTTCTTGTATATTGCCCTCTCCATTAACTCAGTTTTTACAATAGTAGTATCATGCGAAATTTGTCCTTTGTGACTGATTAATTTCACTCAGGATAATGCCCTCCAGGTTCACCCATGTTCTGAGGTGTTTCACAGATTCATCATTATTCTTCAGTGTTACGCAGTATTCCACTGTGTGTATGTAACAGACTTTGTTAATCCATTCTTCCATTGATGGTCATATAGGCTGTCTCCATTTTGTTGCTATTGTGAATGTGCTATGATGACCATTGATGTACATAGATCTACTCATGTCCTGGCTCTTATTTCTGGTGGATATAACGAGTCCTAGAGTCCTGGTGTGGCACTGTAGGATAAAGTACCAGACCCCAATGTTGGAGGTTCAAATTCACCAGCCATTCCTTGGAAATCCAGTGAGGGTCACTATGAGTCAGAACTGACTTGACAACTCTTAACAACAACAACAACAACATATTCCAAGAACTGACTTGACAACACTGAACAACAACAACAACATATTCCAAGGATAGGGATTGATGAATAATATGATAGTTCTATTTCCAACTTTCCAAGGAAGTACCACACCATTTTCCACAAAGGCTAAACCATTTTGCAGTTCCACCAGCAATATAGGCGGGTCCCAGTCTCTTCACACACCCAATCAGTATTTGTTATTTTCTGTTTTCTGAACTTTGATATTAATGCTGGGGTGAATTGATATTTCATTGTTGTTTTTGTGTGGCGCTGTAGGATCAGCACTGGACTGTGAACAAGGTTGGCAGTTCAAGCCCACCAGCTGCTGCTCAGAAACCCTATACAAGGTCACTATTACTCAGAACTGATCTGACAGCACGTAACAACAATGACTAATGAGTCTTCAAGTGTTTGTTAGCAGCCTGAATTTCTCCCTTGGCAAAGTTTCTATCCATGTTCTGTGCCCATTTTTTAATTGGGTTATCTTTTTCTTGTAGAGGTGTTATAGTTTTCTATAAATCTTAGAGATTAGTCCCTTTTCTGATATGTCATTGCAAAAATGTTTTCCCAGTCTGTTGACTCCCTTTTTGCTCTTTATGCAAACTCTTTTGATGCATATAAGTATCTAATTTTTAGGAGGTCCCAGTCATCTATTTTGTCTTTTACTGTGTTTTTAGTAATGTTTGACAGTGTATTTATACCATGTATTTGAACCTGCACATTAGTCCCTATTTTTTCATAAATGATCTTTATAATTCTAGGTTTTACATTTAGGCCTATAATCCAGTGGCATTTATTTTTGTATGTGGTGTGAGTTATGGATTTTGTTTCATCTTCTGCAAATGGATTTCCAGTTTTGCCAGCACCATTTGTTCAGGTAGCACCATTACCTCTTTCCCGTTTTATGTATCCAAGATCTACTGACTGCACGTGGATTGACTTCTGGGTTCTATATTCTGTTCCACTGGCCTGAGGTAAACCTAATACAATTGGTTAATATTCCGTTAATGACCTGATGAATTATACAGCCTCAGCACAACACATATGTACATTCTAAGAAGTAGCCTGTTGAATTTTATATTATGTATATGATGGACCCCTGATGACACAGTGGTTAAGCACTTGGCTCAAAACTCCAGCTGCTCCTTGGGAGAAAGATAGAGCAGTCGGCATGTGTAACGTTTACAGCCTTGGAAATGTTATGAGGAAGCACTACTCTTATCTCTAAAAGTGGGAATCAACTCAATAGCCCTAGGTTATATGTATATATTCTTTACTTGTCTAATTAGGAAATAAGGGTGACAATAGAAGGTGATGCATGGCTCACTTGCTGCATGTTTAAGTATGGTTGAGCTCTTTTTATATTTTTTTTAAATTGAGGTACAATTCACATCACATAAAATTTACTATTTTAGCCATTTCGAAATACACAATTCAGTGGTTTTTAGTGCATTCACTATGTAGTGCAAACATCACCACTATCTAATTTAAGGACATGCTCATGACTCCAAAAGGAAACTTTGTACGCATTGTAAAGCCATTCCCTGTTCGGACTGCCACCCTCCCTCCACTCCCTGAAACCATTAACCTTTTTGTCTCGATGGATTTTCCATTCATGTTTCATGTGACAATGTGTGTGCTCTTTGGTGGCTGGCTTCTTTCACTTGGTTCATCCTTGCTGGAGTATGTATTAACATCAGAGCATGCGTTAGCATCAGCATTCCTTTAAGTGACTGAATAATATCCGGTTGTGTGTAGATAGCACATTTTGTTTACCCAGTCACCTGCTAATGTGCATGTGAGTTGTTTTCACCTTTTCATTATGGAGAAGATGTTTTTATGAACATTGGTGGAAACATGTTTGTCTGAGCTTCTCCTTCTAAATGCTCAGAAAGAACACTAAAAAGGGATTCACAGAACCTACCTTTCTCAGCTCTGCCACACACTACTTTTCTAACCTGACACCATTGAATTAGCTGTATGTCTCTCTCTCCCACTCTTTTTTCAATTTCTTGGCAGTAGAATTTATGTCCCTTCCACTTTTATCTCCTCAAGAACTTAGAACAATATTGTTCTCCTGATAGATACTCAATACACAGCTATTTCCATAGCTTAGCAGGCAGTTGGAAAATTGAAGGTGGGTCTCAGGAAGGAAACCAGAGCTAAAAAAAAAAAAAAAAAAAAGTAGCCTGTTGAGTTATTAGCACAGGAGGATATATTTAAGGCTATTGAGTGGCTGAGATAAAGGATGGGTAAGAAAAAGCAAAGATAGTACATGAAAGAACTTTGAGACTACAGAAATGGAGGAGGGTAGTTAGGAGAAGAAAAGATAAGTAATGAGACTTTGAAGGCACAGTAGTTAACAAAGGCAGGCAAAATCAGCTTTGTCCAGTCTGTGGAATCCCAGAGAGAAATCATTCAAATAGAACCAGGAGAATTTGGCAATTTCTAGAGACATTGGTGACTTTCGGGCCATCAGTAGGTATTACTAGTAGAGGCCAAGGATGTCACTAAACAGCCTATAAAGTACAGTATGATGAAAATAAAACACATTGTCATTGAGTTTATTAAACTCATTGTCATTGAGTTTAATAAACTCTGTCTATTAGACAGAGTTGAACTGTCCCCATAGGATTTCCAAGGCTGAAACAAGCTGCTACACCCTTCTCCCACAGAGTGGGTGGCTGGTGGGTCCAAACCACTGATCTTTTAATTAGCTGCACAGGTCTTAACCATTGAGACACCAAGACGCCCCAACAACAGAAAGAATCATCCAGCCTATAATAGTCATAGTGCTAAGGTTGAGAAAGAATGATGTAGAAGAACATGCTGAGCAATGTCAGATTTCTCAAAACTCTGAAAAAGGTCATTTTATTTGGTAACTAGGAAACAGGTGGTGACTTTTAAGAGAATAGTTTCCCTAAGTTGTAAGAAGACAGGATAGGTAGAAATTGACACTGGGTCAGGGGATTCATAAGACTCCATGAATCCTAAGAAGTTGTAAAGGAAAAAAGTGGGGTGAAAAATGATGCTTGTGTTGTTTCTAAGAATCTAGGGAAATTGAATTTAAAAATAACCCAATAGAGAGCACAATTGAAAATTTAAAAGAGAAGAGTAATGGCTTATCATAAAAAAGGAAAATCTAGGTTAAGAGTACAAAATTAAGTTAGCTTTAAGTTGTTGTTGTTGTTGTTGTTAAGTGCCGTCGAGTCGGTTCCGACCCATAGCGACCCTGTACAGGGTTTCCGAGGGTGTAAATCTTTACGG
>NW_006408523.1:19386786-19387840 GCF_000296735.1 Chrysochloris asiatica | reverse complement strand
CTGAAAACCTTATGAATAGCAGAGGAACACTGTCAGATATAGTGCCAGAAAATGAACCCCTTAGGTTGGAAGGCACTCAAAATGTGATTGGGAAAGAGCTGCCTCCTCAAAGTAGTGTTGACCGTGATGACGCTAATGGAATAAAGCCCGTGGGACCTTCATTTGTTGATGAGGCACAACTCAAAATGAAGAGAAACAGCTGTAAATATCCACTGAAAATCGGAATATGGAATGTAAGAAGTATGAATCTAGGAAAATTGGAACTTGTCAAAAATGAAATGGAATGCATAAACATCGATATCTTAGGCATTAGTGAGCTGACAAATTGAAGACGAATGGTGTTGCATTCATTGTCAAAAGAACATATCCAGATCAGTCATGAGATACAACACTGTCTGTGATAGGATAATATCCATGTCCCTAAAGGGAAGACCAGTTAATAGCAGTATTATTCAAATTTACACATCAACCACTAAAGCCAGTGAGGATGAAGTAGAAGAATTCTACCAACTTCATCAATCTGTAATCAATCAAACATTCAATCAAGGTGTGTTGATCATTAGTGGTGATTGGAATGCAAAGGTTGGGAACAAAGAGGAAAGATCAGTAGTTGGAAAAATATGGCATTGTGGATAGAAATGATGCTGGAGAACGCATGATAGAATTCTGCAAAGCCAGTGATTTGTTCATTTCAAATACCTTCTTTAGACAGCATAAGAGACAATTATTCACATGGACCTCACCAGACGGAAATACAGAAATCAAATTGGCTACATCTCTGGAAAGAGATGAAGGAAAAGCTCTATATTATCAATCAAAAAAAGGCCAGGGTCAGATTGTGGAACAGACCATCAATTGCTCATATGCAAATTCATATTAAAGCTGAAGATAATGAAGACAAGTCCACGAGAGCCAAAATATGACCTGGAATATATCCCACCTAAATTTAGAGATCATCTCAAGAACAGATTTGATACATTAAATACTAAAGACTGAAGACCAGAAGAGTTGTAGGATGACATCAAGAACATCATACAGGAAGAAAGCAAAAAGT
>NW_006408523.1:19383735-19385568 GCF_000296735.1 Chrysochloris asiatica | reverse complement strand
AAAGAAAACAAAAATCCTCCCCACTGGACCAATAAACAGCATTCTTATCAACAGAGAAAAGATTGAAGTTGTCAAGGACTTCACTTTTCTTTGATCAACTATCAACACTCATGGAAACAGCAATCAAGAAATCAGACGACATATTGCATTAGGCAAATCTACTGCACGAGACTTTTTGAATGAGTTGAAGAGCAAAGATGTCAGCTTAAGGACTAAGGTGTGCCTGATCCAAGCCATGGTATTTTCCATAACTTCATATGCATGTGAAAGCTGGACAGTGAATAAGGAAGACCATAGAAGACTTGATGCTTTTGAGTTATGGTGTTGGAGGAGAATATTGAAGATGCCGTGGGCTGCCAAAAGAACCAACAGATCTGTGTTGGAGGAAGTGAAGCCAGAGTACTCCTTGGAGGCCAGGATGGTCAGGCTTCAGACATATTTTCAGGAGCGATCAGTCACTGGAGAAGGATATCATGTTTGGTAAGATGCAGTGTCAGAGGAAAAGAGGAAGACCCCTCCCGAGATGGATTGGAAAAGTGGCAACATTAATGGGCTCAAGTGTGACAACAATTGTGAGGTTGGCCCAGGACTGGACAGTGTTTTGTTCTCTTGTACGTAGGGTTGCTATGAGTCAGTACCAACTGGATGGCACCTAACAACAAATGTTGTTGTAATAGACATATATATATATAGCATGATAAATAGAGAAAATATTTAAATTGTTGAAGCCTTCATTTTGCTTAAACCTACAATCAACACTTGTGGAAGCAGCAGTCAACAAATCAAATGACTTATTGCATTAAGCAAAGCTGCTGCTGCACAGGACCTCTTTAAAATGTTGAAGAGCAAAGTCGTCATGCTGAGGACTAAGTTGCGACTGACCCAAGCCATGGTAGTTTTTTCATAGCTTGACATTCATGTAAAAGTTAGACAATGAATAACAAAGACTGCAGAATTTATACATTTGAGTTATATTGATGGAGAAGAATATTAAAAGTACCATGGACTTCCAAAAGAACAAATAAATCTATGTTGGAAGACATATAACCATAATGTTCCTTGGAAGGCAGAGATGATTAGACTTCCTCTCTTATACTTCTGCCATGTTATCAGGAGGGACTAGACCTTGGAGAAGGACATGATATTTGCTAAAGTGAAGTGTCAGCAAAAAAGAGGAAGACCTCCAATGAGATGGATTACACAATGACAGTAGCAATGGACTTAAGTTTATCAATAATTGTGAGGATGGCACAGGATCCAGACAGCAGTTCATTCTGTTCTGCGTAGAATTGCTATGAATTGGAAACGACTCGATGGCACTTAACATCAAGAAATAGGAGTCCTGTTGTGGTGCTGTGGGTTAATGCTGTTAGGTCGGAGGTTTAACCTTACCAACAGCTCCTTGAAAACCCTATACAGGGTTCCTATAGGTCACAACTGACTCAATGGCATTTAACAACAACAAAAAAAAAGCAGAAATTTACCATTTTAATACTTTTAAAATATATAACTCAATTACATTTACCATCACTATTTCCAAATTATCACCCCAGACAGAAACCACTTAACATTAAATTCCTTTACCATTGTTGTTGTTGTCAGGTGCCATCGAGTTGGAACCTACTCATAGCGACCCCATGCACAACAGAATGAAACAATGTCTGATCCTGGGCAAACCTCACTACCGCTGCCACACTTGAGTCCATCAATGATGCCACCTGGCCAATCCATCTCATTAGGGGTCTTCCTCTTTTTCTCTGACCCTCCACCTTACCCAGCATGACATCCTTCTCCAATGATTGTTTCCTCTGGACAATATGTCCAAAGTATGAG
>NW_006408523.1:19366076-19382745 GCF_000296735.1 Chrysochloris asiatica | reverse complement strand
CTGTCAATGTATGATTGTAGTCGTATCTGTATTACCTTTAGCAAAACTTTACTCACTTGAGATATCAAAGAGATTGTCCGATGATTTCCGCATTCTGTTGGGTCTCTCTTTGGAATGGGCATAAATATTGATCTCTTCCAATATTGATCTTTACCATAGACTCTGGTAAATACTATTTAACTTTTGTCTTAAGGCATTTGCTTTTCTGTAAGTTAGATCTTAAAATATTCATCTTTTTGTGTCTGATTTATTTTGCTTGGCGGAATGTTTTCAAGGCTTATCCATTTAATATATATCAGAAGTTTATTTGTCTTTATGGCTGAATGATATTCCATTCTATGTGTATACCACACATTCTATGTATGCATTCATCTATTAGATTGTATTCAGATTGTTTCCACTGGCTGATTATTTTAATAGTACTGTAATGTGTATTCATATACAAGTATGTACACCCCTGCTTTCAATTTGAGGTGGGTATTTCTGTAGGCTAAGCACTGGAATGCAAGGTGGTTTGAATTGAAAGTTTGGCAGTTCAAACTCACCAGTTGATCCTCGGAAACCCTATACTGGGTCACTATCAGTTGGAACACACTTGACAGCAACAATTTATCTAGGAGCAGAATCACTGAGTCACATGAAAATGCTTTCGATTTTTAATCATTTTAAACTAGAAAATAATTCCATTTAAAATTTGTAGATTATTAATTTTAATAATTATTATTAAATACTATAGATCAGATTTTTAAATTACATATTCATAAGGTTAGTTGTACTTCGTATCAAAGGGCTTGAAGTTACAATTTGACTTCAAAATTACTGCATATCTGTGCAGCTTGTATTTACTTTTGCTGAAATAATTGCATTTGTAACAATTATAAGGCTGCTCAGATCTCTTTAGTGACGGGTATTGATTGTTACACTACAGAAGCTTTACCTCATTAAAAATAAAGTGTTTTAGTCATCTCGGCTCCATCAACAGAACTTGGTGTCATTGTTACAATGATCATGCGTTTGATGGATATATTAGGGTCTCTTTAAAGCTTCAGTTGTAACATAATGATTTGCAAAGCTTTCAAAAGTTAATTATCTTGTATGTCACAACCCAAAACAAATGTCTCTTCAGGCAGTTTAAAACAATGAGTAAAAGGCAAGGTTCACCTTAGAAAGAGCATTTACAAGGGGCTTGGCTTGTTCTTGTCTCTGAGAGAGTCTAGTGACATGGGACAATGCAGAATTATTTAAACAGTAGGGAACAAAGTGCATAGAGAATGCTGAGAGATAAGGTCCAGGTTGTAGGATATGATTTCCAAATAAAGAACTATGAGAGTTATCTAACACTCTGTGGAGTGCCATGGATACCTGAGTTGGGAACAGATATATTGGTGTAGGAAGCTTCATCTGGCTAATATAGCGAGTGGAGTGTATGGTGTTGTGTGCAGTAGAAAAGTGGGAGAGAAAATAATCTTGAAGCGAGTAAACCCTGAGAGAGGCATAAATGAATAAGACTACTCAGTCTGTTCCTTAATGAGGGATTTGGGGGTTATATTTTGTGAACGATTGAATGTAAGGCTGAGAATTGAAGCTTTGAGAGGCAAAGATAAGCAAGTCAGAGATAAAGTCTTAGGATTGCAGTTCAGGTGATGATTAAGTCATCAATGGAGTTAGCTAAATCAAAAGATGGAAAATATTTTAATTGTTGCTGTGGATTTGTTGAAATGAAAACACTAGCAAAAGAAAACACAAACAAATGTTAAACGGAGAGTTAGTTTTGTATTTTCTTATTGATCTTGTAAATGTTCTTTATAGAATATGATACCATTCCTTTCTCTTTTACATATGTCTTGCAAGTGTGTATTTCCAGTCTGTCTCATTTAGCTTCGTATACATTCCTCTGACTACTAATATATAAACTCTATTTACTACTGAATTTTTTATCCTATAATACTCAACTAATATATTTCTCCTTCTGTGACATCTTCTCTAATTTCCCATGAAAAATTACCTGCTTTTTACTTTTCCCCTTCTTATATATCTTATACTTCATACTATGTGGTTGCTTTTAGGTGCCATTGTATTGGCTCTGACTCATAGGGACTCTATGTACAGCAGAACAAAACACTGCCCAGCTTTTAACATCCTCACAATTGTTGTTAAAGGCCCATTGCTGCCGCCACTGTGCCAATATATCTAATTGGGGGTCTTTCTCTTGTACACTGACTCACCACTTTACCAAGCATTATGTCCTTCTCCAAGGACTGGCTCCTCCTGATAACATATCTGAAGAATGAGAGATGAAGTCTAGCCATCCTGGCTTCTAAGAAACATTCTAGTTGTACTTCTTTCAACAAAGATTTGTTTGTTATCGGGTAGTCCATGATACTTTTGATATTCTTCTCTAACACCATAACTCAAACGCATCAGTTCTTCTATGGTCTTCGTTATTCACTGCACACATTTCACATGAATATGAGGCTATGGAAAATATCATGATTGGGTCAAATGTGCCTTAGTCTTCACAGTGGCATCTTTGTTCTTGACAGCAGAATTCAACTATATAGTGTATATGAATCTAGTACCATTGTCCACCCGGATCATCTACTTTACTGGTTAATTTGTATGACTATCTCTGGATTATATATGCCCCAATAGCCCTCTTCACCTCTGTATTCCCAGAAGTCGGCACCCAGACCAGGATATAGTCAAAAATCAGTAACTGGGCTTTTTGTTTGTTTTGTTTTGTGTTTTGGTATGAACGCCGTTGCAATGTTAGGCTAACATTTTCACTTTAACTCTGAGGGATTTCCAGATCTTTAATGTCTCATTCATTTTAAATAATTAGGCTCATCTAAAAGGTGATGTAGAAACATGGAAGAGTCCTCATGTGGCACTGGATAAGCTCTGGATTTCAAGGTCAATTAGAATCATAAAGTTGGCTGTTCAAACTCACCAGCTGCTCCTAGGAAGCTCTATATAGGGTCACTATGAGTCAAAAACCGACTCGATGGCACTTAACAACAATGACAACAATAAACATATAATCATTCTTAAAGCTTATAAATACATTGAAACATTGTTTTTCTCTATTCTTCCAAAAAATAATAAGCTTGTATGAAATTTTTTTCACTTGCCCATTCTTTAAAGCCTTGTGTTCAAAAGATGATAACCATATTTACTGTAAATTTCAGAAATAACTAAAAAAGTTGATAACGAATTTTAGTATATTCATTTTTTAAATAATGAAAAGAATTATGATTATAACTCAAAATCACTTAATCAGTTTTGTTTGTTTTCAGAAACTATTTGAAATTCAAATATATGCCTAAATAAATGGGGAAGAAAAATTCCATTGCCATTAAGTCAATTTCAATTCATGTTGTTGTTGTGAAGTGCTGTCGAGTTGATTCTGGCTCATAGCGACCCTGTATAGGGTTTCCAGGGAGCAGCTGGTGAGCTTGAACTGCCAACACAGCAGTTCAAATGGCCTTGAAGTCTGGCACATTAAACCACAGCGCCACACCAGGGGTTTCTGAGAATGTAAATCTTTATAGAAGCAGAAAACTTCATCTTTCTCTCGCTTCACAGCTGGGTTTGAACACTCAGTCTTGCGGTTAGCAGTCTAATGCTTATCCTACAATGCTATCAGGGATCCTTAAACATATGCTTAGATGGCTACCAGTTCTCCAGGCATATAGTTTCTTCATTTGCTGAACTATGTTTCTTTAATCTCCTAACAAGCCGTGGTCTGATTTGGGATGTGCTTCGATTGCTTAACTCAATGGCAGCTTCTTCTGGATACAGTAATGAAGTTTATCTTTGGAATTCACACATATACTTTTGATCAAATGCAGATGGTCAAATAGCAAACGCCTGATAACTCACTTTGAGCTCTTTAAAGCTTGTGTCCTGAACTCTGGTTTCCCAATTCCCTTCCAGAACATCATCTTCATATCTAAAGGGCAGTGACAGCTTGGAAAATTGCACCTTCTTTTCTTTTAGAATTTGCTCTCAAGCTCTCTTTTCTTTGCTGTATATTTTTTATGGTGTTATTTTTCTGTGTTCAGCACCACTGCTAGTTTAAGTATGACTGGCACATCTTTTATGTGGCTCTGTAGCATCATAGGTGACATGCCTTTTGGAGCTGGCAGTCTTTTTATTAAAAGTGCCATTTTCCTTTTTTTGGCTGTAGATAAAGATCATTGAAAGAATGGATTTTTTTTTTTTTTTTTTAAGTTAAGCTACTGTTACCTAATTTTCATTGATGATGGCACATACAAAAATTGACTTTAATGTTCTGCTGGCTTATCCTAGCCAGGATGATTGGAAATGTGCATGCTAATTGGTTACCCACTCTCACACAGGATTTGATTAGATACTAAATTCCTTTTGGCAGCTCTGTGAGCCTGTCACCAAGTGTTGTTAAAGAAAAGGTTACTCTTTTCACATAACTTCATTAAGAACATTTGTCCAGGCCTTGAGAGAATGTGACAAGCCCCAGCAAAGTTCAAAGATCACTGTTCTGAAGGGTCAGGTCTTTTTTCTCATATGACCATAAGATTGCTACCAGTTCTATGTGACAGACATCTCAGCAATGAAGTGTACCTATTATCCATAGTATGTGGAAAAAGCACAAGATGGAGGTGGGAGTTCTGCAGTTATTACTTGTGAACTACTGAGTTTTAAGTTTTTATTGTTAAATAGTGGTGGTGGCGGCGATTGTGTGCTTTTGAGTCAGTTCTGACTCATAGTGAAGCCTGTATAGGGTCTCCAAAGCTGTAAATCTTTATGGCAGCAGAAAAGCCTCATCTTTCTTCTGCAGAGTGACTGGTAGTTAAGAACTTCTGACCTTGTGGTTAGCTGCCCAATTTGCAATCTACAGTGGAGCTCTGGTAGCATAGAGGTTACCGATTATCAGGCTGTTAACCTCACCACTGGACCAACAAACAACATTCTTAGCAACAGAGAAAAGATAGAAGTTGTCAAGGACTTCATTCTTCTTGGAAAACTATCAACACTCACGGAAGCAGCAGTCAAGATATCAAACGACGTATTGCATTAGGCAAATCTGCTGCACAAGACCTTTTTAAAGTGTTGAAGAGCAAATATGTCAGCTTGACGACTAAGGTGTGCCTGACCTAAGCCATGGTATTTTCAATAACCTCATATGCATGCAAAAGCTGGACAGTGAATAAGGAAGACCGTAGAAGAATTGATGCTTTTGAGTTATGGTGTTGGAGGAGAATTTTGAAAGTGCCATGGACTGCCGAAAGAACCAACAGATCCGTCTTGGAAGAAGTGCAGCCAAAGTGCTCCTTGGAGGCCAAGATGGCCAAAGTTCGTCTCTCATACTTCGGACATATTGTCAGGAGGGATCAGTCGCTGGAGAAAGATATCATGTTTGGAAAGGTGGAAGTTCAGAGAAAAAGAGGAAGATCCCCAGCGAGATGGATTGGCCAAGTGGCAGCATCGATGGACTCAAGCGTGGCAATGATAGTGAGGTTGGCCCAGGATCAGGCAGTGTTTCATTCTGCTGTACATAAGGTTGCTATGAGTCGGTACTGACTCGATGGTACCTAAGAACAACAATAACAACCTCAGGGTAACCAGTTCAAAACTACCAGCTGTTCCTCAGGAGAAAGATGAGGCTTTCTGCTCCCGTAAAGATTTACAGCCTCGGAAACCCTGCACAACACAACGGCATGTTATCAGGGTTCCTTTTATTGCTATATAGACACACAAAAGCAGCTGAGCTAACCAGGCCTCAGTTCTTAGAACATTATTATCATGGTGTGGCGCTGTAGGATAAGCACTGGGCCATAAAGTCCGTTTGAACTGCAAGGTCAGTGGTTCAAACTCACCAACTACTCCTCAGAAATCTATATGGATGGGGTTGCTATAAGTCAAAATTGACTCAACTGCGCTTAACAACAATAATCCCTTCAAGGCTTGTTCTATCTCTCTCTCTTTCAGCCCTATAGTCCCATTAGTCCCTTCTCCACTGCCATAGGCCCTCATTCTAATGTGCTTGGTGTATGTCTTAAATTATGCACAAACTTTATATAATATATAGTGTGGTTAGAAGCTCCCATGAGCAAACATGTCAGTTTGAGAACTTAAGTCCACCGGATCCAAACCATGTAATTTTCATTTGCCTCATATGCATGTGGAAGTTGGACAGTGAATAAAGAAGACTGTAGAAGAATTGATACATTTGCATTATAGTGTGTTGGAGAAGAATATTAAAAGTCCCATGGACTGCCAGAAGAACAAACAAATCTGTGTTAGAAGAAATACAGCCAGAATGCTCCTTAGAAACCAAGGTGTCAAATCTTCATTTCTCATTCTTTGGACATATTCTCAGGAAGGACCAGTTCCTGGAGAAGACCATCATGTCTGGTAAAGTGGAGGGACAGCAAAAAGGAGGAACCCCCCAAGGATATGGCCTGACACAGTGGTGGGATCCTTGGACTCATGCATAGCAGCCACTGTGAGGACAACACAGAACTTGGCAATGTTTTGTTCTGTTGTGTGTAGGGTTGCCATGAGTCTGAACTGACTTGATGGCATCATCTAACAACAACGTAAATGTCCAAATTTTCAAGGCTAATGAGCTTTCGAATATCAATAGTCTGGTATACTATAACTTGAACTTCAGTTTAAAGGTGTAAAAGAAGTAAATGATGGGGTCATAGGCTCTCATGAAAATTGTTCAAATCTAGTCAACTAGGACCAGAACAAGGGAATGCCAAATGGTTTAAAATTAGGAAATGTGTGCACCAGGGTTGTTTTATTTCACCATACTTATTCAACCTGTATGCTGAAAAAATATTCAGAGAAGCTGGGTTATATGAAGAAAATTGTGGCATCAGGATTGGAGGAAGGCTCATTAACAACCTGTGAAATGCAGATGATACAACCTTGCTTGCTGAATATGAAGAGAACTTAAAATACTTACTGATGAAGACCAAAGACCACAGCCTTTGGTATGGGTTGCACATCAGTGTAAAGAAAACAAAAATCCTCACCACTGGACCAACACATAACATCCATATAAATAGAGAAAAAATTGAAGTTGTCAATGACTTCATTTTGCTTGGATCAACCATCTACACTCATGGAAACAGCAGTCAAAAAATCAAATGATGTATTGTGTTAGGCAAATCAATGGGCTCAAATGTGGCAAAGATTGTGAGGTTGGCCCAGGATCAGGCAGTGTTTTGTTCTGTTGTGCATAGTGTCGCTATGAGTTGGTACTGACTTGATCTTGGGAGAGACCAAGTGGGGAAGTATCAGAACAGTTATGAATGCCTGACAACTTCAGAGATACAGGTGTGGACATACTTTTTTTGGTATCTGTTCATTGGCCTCTCTCTGTCTGCACACCTCAATTCTGTTGACTAGAAAGGATGCCTGAGCATATGGACACCCCACCTCCACCCCTGGATGGTTCAGACATGGACACAGATCTTCTCGAAATTTAAAGTGACAGTTTCCACTTAAAACCAAATGGCCACCAGTCATCTGTCAGTTTGTCATACTGTGGTGGCTTATGAGTTGCTGTGATTCTGAAAGCTATACCACCAGTATTTTAATACCAGCAGGATCATCCATGATGGACAGGTTTCAGATGAGTTTCCAGACAAAGACAGAGTAGGACGAAAGAGTGACGAACTACTTCCTAATATTTAGTCACTGAAAACCATATGAGTAGCAGAGAAACACTGTCAGATATAGTGCCGGAAAATGAGCCCCTCAGGTTGGAAGGCACTCAAAATGTGACTGGGGAAGAACTGCCTCTCAAAGTAGAGTTGACTGTGATAATGTGACTAGAGTAAAGCTCATGGGAGAAAAGCCCACAGGACCTTCATTTGCTGATGGGGCACAACTCAAACTGAAGAGAAACAGCTGTAAACATCCACTGAAAATTGGAACAGGGAATGTATGAAGTATGAATCTTGGAAAATTGGAAGTAGTCAAAAACGAAATGGAATGCATAAGCATTGATATCTTAGGAATTAGTGAGCTGAAATGGACTGGTATGGGCCATTTTGAATCTGACAACCACATAGTTTACTATGCAGGGAATGACAAATTGAAGAGGACTGGTGTTGCATTCATGAGGTACAATGTTGTCTGTGATAGGATAATATCCATTCGCCTACAGGGAAGACCAGTTAATACCACTATTATTCAAATTTATGCACCAAACATTAAAGCCAATGAGGATGAAATAGAAGAATTATATGAACTTCTTCAATCTGAAATTGATCAAACTTGCAATCAAGTTGTACTGATCATTACCGGTCATTGGAATGCAAAGGTGGGGAGCAAAGAGGAAAGATCAGTGGTTGGAAAACACAGCCTTGGTAATAGAAGTGATGCTGGAGAACGCATGATAGAATTCTGCAAAACCAATGATTTGCTCATTTCAAATACCTTCTTTAGACAGCACAAGAGATGACTATACACATGGACCTCACCAAATGGAATACACAGAAATCAAATTGACTACTTCAGTGGAAAGAGACAATGGAAAAGCTCCATATCATCAATCAAAACAAGGCCAGGGGCAGACTGTGGAACAGACCATCAATTACTCATATGCAAATTGAAACTGAAGCTGAAGAAAATAAAAACAAGTCCATGAGATCCAAAATATGACCTTGAATATATCCCACCTGAATTTAGAGGTCATCTGAAGAACACATTTGATACATTAAACACTAAAAACCAAAGACCAGAAAAGTTGTGGGATGACATGAAGAACATTTTATACATGAAGAGAGCAAAGTCATTGAGAAGAGATGAGTGTAGTAAGCCCGATGGTCCACAACTGGTGACTTGGTTTTGGCATTCAACCTCAGTCTTTACTCTTCACTCCTGAAAATGGCAAGCTTATGATTATATATGTATAGAATTCCCTAAGGGAAAAAAATGTGCGTAGAATTAATAAATGTGTATAGATTACATATGTATAGAATTCCCTGGGGGGAAAATAAAAAGAGGTAAGGTTTTAGGAAGGAGCATCAGGACTAACCACTAAAGGATGGGTCAAATTTGGAAAGGTTTGTATGAGAAGTGCTCATCATAAGCCAGAGTACATTAAAGTATAAAAGAAACAGGAAGCAGCCCTCTTTGGCTGGGTTGCAGGGGTGTCATTGTTCAGTGCTATTGAGTCAGTTCTGACTTATAGCAACTCTGTATGGAGTTTCTGAGGAGTCACTGATGGGTTTGAACTGCCAATGCATGGTTAGCAGTCTGGTGCCTTCCTTTCCTATAGTGCCATACCAGGACTCAGGTCACCATCAAAAGTGGGAAAGCAACTAAACGCAAATCATTAGATCTTGGTTCTATCTTAAAAAGATACCAAATTTTACCTTTGGGCCTATTAGGAGGTAAATTCCTGGGGCAAATGTGTAGTAACTAAGTGAAGCTATGAGAGCAAAGATAAGTAAGATAAATCACCACTGAAAGTTGGATAGTCCTAACTGTGATCAAGTTGTTCACAACCTAGTTGAAGATGACAAGACCAAGAACCAAAATAATTAGTAAAGGAAATAATAAAAATGGTGTTTCTTTAAGTCTTGTTATATGCCAAACTAGCTTGCATTCTCTCAAGTATTCTTAACAGTCCTGAGTGATAGTACTATTGTTCTCTCGTTTTGCAGATTTAGAAAGTAATACAAAGGAACTTTGAGCTACTAACTCAGGTGCGTTAGTCAGTATCAAATGACCATACTGCATGTGAATCATTCTGTGCCCAGTCCTCAATCACAGCTCTATTGTCTCCTACAAGTAAATAGTTAAATGTGTGCTAAGAGCCAACTAGATTAAACTCAAGGCTGTGTTGGGAATATTTTATCTGATTTCAATGAAGAAAATAGAAAGTGAACCAGTGCTCTCAAAGTAAACCCCGCCATGGGTTTATAGAACGAAATCATCACTTTGAAGGATGTGCTTCATCTTCTCCAAGTACTTACGCAGATAGGAGTGTACATTTTAATAAAGTCATGTAGCTGGAAACAGCCTCTGGAGGACCATTCACCCATCTCTTTTTTGCACCTGAAGGTTTTTAAAACATTTGAAATGCATTAGGTGATGAGGTTTATGCCACAAGGTGGAGGGGTCAAAGTGTTAGTATCATGTGGGTTCAATTATGAGGTGGTGGTCCCAGCTGAATTTTTCAAGCAACAAGAAAATAAATCTCTTCAAATAAGAGGGCTGCCCTTTTATCTCCCCCATTCACTTAACGTAATTTCTCTGCCTCTGAGTCAGTCTTTCATCTTCCATAGTAATGGAGAACACACTAATTACACTTCCTCAAGTGGGAACCAACTAAATTTGGAGAATTTGATAATCTGTAATCTGGGTACAGGAGTCTTGGTGTGGTGCTATAGGATAATGCGCTGGACCAAAAGGTTGGTTTGAACTACAAGGTCAGCAGTTCAAACCTACCATCTGTCCCTCAGAAACCCTGTATGGGGTCACCTTGTGTCAGAAGTGACTTGAGGGCACTTAACAACAATCCGGTGAGAAGAGGTGCTAGAAGGTATTTACATGGAAACTGGCAGTTTATAGAAGCCTGTGTCTATAAACTTCTAGTTGAGAAATCCTTGGCCTAGTCACTGGAATCCTAAATTCCCAACACAAATTTACAAATACTTGTATGTGGATGCTTGCTAAAGAATATTTATAAAATTTCCACTTTCTTGAACTATTAAAATTAGATATCTCAGCTTTATACAATATGTGTTGTTGTTGTTGTTATGTGCTGTGGTGTCGGTTCCGACTCATAGCGACCCTGTACAGGGTTTCCGAGGCTTTTAAATCTTTACAAGAAAAGAAAGTCTCATCTCTCTCCCGCGGAACAGCTGGTAGTTTCGAACTGCTGACCTTGCGGTTCCCAGCCCGATTCCTAACCACTAAGCTACCAGAGCTCCTTGTCCTGTGTATAAATCACATTAGTCATTTTAGGAAATAAAATTATATTCTTCATCTCGCTAAAAAAACTTGTTATTTATAGAAATCCTACAGTGATTCTTTTCAACCCTAAATCATTTAATTTTCTGGATCAGAGTTTCTTAATGATGGACACTTGTTTTCCCTTTTACCTATTTTGTAGAAATTTAAAGCTCAGAGAGGCCTAATTTCAAAGATCAGGAACCTATGTTAATCCTAATATTAACATAACAAAGGCAGCCCATTCTCAAATAAGATTGTAACTGTAGGCAGAGGTCTGGAACTGTAACATGTAGGTTTGGTGGAACCAATTCAATCCATGATACTAAGGCTAGCATGTGCAGGTGCACAGGAGTGGAGGGGTGAGAAGGGAAGCAGAATACTAACATTTCAGTTTGAGGTCCTCAGCATAGTTAAGCTCTGACTCTACAGAAATAAGGAGAAGTGTAGACTTTTAAGGGGAAGAAGTATGACGCTGGTATGGCTACCTCCAAAACCTGTGATCAGCACAGTCTAACACATCATCCTGTCTGCTAAGAATAGTTGATAACTTCCTAGAAGTTATCTTTCTTTCCACTGTAAGTATTTAAACAAGTATGGTGGCGTCAGACTGCAAAGCTGTTTGAACTGCAAAGTTGGTGGTTCAAGCTCACCAGCTGCTCCTTGGAAACCATATACATATATGGGTCAGAACTGACTCAAAGGCACTTAACAGTGTATTGATAAAACACACAGCAACAACAAAAGAAAACACTATCTCTTTACTATGTCTTCTACAATGAGAAAGACCTCCTGGTCTTTTCCATTTCCAGTTTCGCTGACTACATTGTATCATTAAAGTTGCCTAGACGCTGCCTTCAAGGATATGCAAGTGAAGATGTTGTTGTTGTTATGTGCTGTGGAGTCGGTTCCAACTCATAGCGACCCTGCACAGGGTTTCTGAGGCTGTAAATCCTTATGGGAGCAGAAAGCCTCATCTTTCTCCCGCGGAACACTGGTAGTTTGGAACTGCTGACCCTCAGGTTAGCAGCCTGATTCATAACCACTACACTACCAGAGCTCCTTGTGAGTGAAGATAATAACCGTTATATGCAAGTGATGGGTTTTTTCGTTTTGTTTTGTTTAAATGTTTGATTGTGAATTAAGTGGAGGTTTACAGACAAGATCATCAGTTTTACACTCAACAAATCATGTACTTTGTTTCATCTCAGTGATTGCAACCCCTCCATGCAACAGCAGTGATCCCACTTCCTCCCTGTGGTTCCTATGTTCATTCCACCCACCTTCCCATCCCTTCTCAACTTTGTCCTTAGGTAAATGTTGCCCTTTTGATTTGAATGATTGACCATTCCATGGTGAGCATGCCTTACTAATGTTGTTGTCCCCCCCTGCATACTTATCTACTGCTTGACTGAAAATCGGGCCACAAAGGTGAGTCCTTTTCTAGACCTGAAGGATAGTTGGGGGACACAGAGTCAGGTTTCTTCAGTCTCTTTCTGACCAGTAAGTTCAATCTTTTTTTTTAAAGTAATTTTGAGTTTTGTTCCACACTGTCTCCTATGTATCTGTCCATATATCTACCCATAGATCACAGTTGTTCCAGGATTGTGTCTGTAACCATATTTACCTCTGCCCCCTTTAAGCCTTGCATACCTCCCCGTGTCTTCTTCAGGAGTGCAGAAAAGTTGGTTCTGGGTTGATAATGGCATTTAAGTTGTTGTTCTAACATAGGACTTTCCAGTGAGAATGCTTGCATCAACTGTTTTATCAATCTGCAAGTCACAGGCATAATGAGTTATTATTTTACATTATTAGTATTATTTTAATACAATGAGACTTTGCAGGATTTTGAGAAAGAGAGAGGGGACTGAGTTCCCGAAGCCCAAGCGGATGCTTTTGCTGCAGTGTTTCCGTTACCCTTGCAGTGCACTAAGGAGCAGCTACATTAATAACTGTCAACACTTATGGAAGCAGCAGTCAAGAGATCAGATGACGTATCGCATTAGTCAAATCTGCAGCACAAGACCTTTTTCAAGTGTTGAAGAGCAAAGATGTCAGGTGTTAAGGTGCACCTGACCCAAGCCATGGTATTTTTGGTAATCTCATATGCATGCAAAAGCTAGATTGTGAATAAGGAAGACTAGAAGAATTGATGCTTTTGAGTTGTGGTGTTGGAGGAGAATATTGAAAGTGCCATGGGCTGCCAAAAGAACCAATAGATTCGTTTTGGAAGAAGTGCAGCCAGAGTGCTCCTTAGAGGCCAAGATGGCCAAACTTCATCTCTCAGACTTTGGGCATATTGTGAGGAAGGACCAGTTGCTGGAGAAACATATCATTGTTTGGTAAGGTGGAGGGTCAGAGAAAAAGAGGAAGACCCCCAATGAGACGGATTGGCCAAGTGGCAGTATCGATGGACTCAAGCGTGGCAACAGTAGTGAGGTTAGCCCAGGATCGGACAGTGTTTTGTTCTGCTGTGCATAAGGTCACTATGAATCGGTACCAACTTGATGGCACCGAACAACAACAACAACAATTCCACATCAGGTATCCTTCCTGACTGAGTATCCGAACATAGTTGCACAAGCCTTCTTCCTAATGACACTGCTTCCTTCCCCCAGATGATTTGTAGCACACAGGAAAATGACTTAGTATGCAAGCACCTTCATCTGCTCTTGTGTAAGTCCCAAACATATACAAAGTGTGGTTTGGTTATAGAAACTCAGAACTTAATTTTAATTACAAAGGTGGAATAGTGTATGCCATTCACAAATGGGAAACCCAGGCAATTGCTAAAATAGATAAATATTATCAACGGCAGGTACCGTAGCCCACTTGTGTTATACATGGAGAAAAGACAAGGTATCAATTAGCTGCTTTTGTGTGTTCTAATTACCATGTACAATTTAGGGCCTAGGGAGCAATTCCTTAAATAACGTAATATGCTCCAAGACTCACAGGAAAAGGAAGCAGAGGTGGCTGAGGCAAAGTAAAGACATCATATTGATTTCAGTCATTCATTCATGCACTTCTTACATATTTACTGTGCACTCCATCTGTGCAGGCACAGTGTTTGGTCCTGTGGACAAGAGGTAGACAGTAATGAAAAGAAAGCGCACTAGAACTTGAGTAGATCTGTGGGCTCTGTCAGCAGAATGCTTCTTTTTAGACCAACTTCCCATTTTACTGTTACAGACTCTTGGTGTGGAGCTGTAAGATCAGCACTGGACTGCAAACCACAAGATCGGCAGTTCAAACCCACCAGCTGCTCTACAGAAACCCTGTACAGAGTCGCCATGAGTTGGCATCAATTCGATAGCACTTAACAACAACAAATAACAACTCATTAGGAGAAACAAATTTTTAAAAGGCACTTGGTTTTTCATACAAGAAGATGATTCATGCTTATAGACTTGTGGCTGATGACGTGGCAGTGGGAACAAAATCGGTGGTTGGGGTAGGAGAGAGGAGCCTTTCTTGAGGGTTCTTTTGTAATCTGGGAAAATTTTGGTTGATTACTTACTTGTTTTGAAATAAAGGTTGTAATGTTTCAGCTCATTTCTGCCCTATCAGTGTCTAAATGGCATCTCGGACGACTGTCATGCAGAACTGCCTATTGAATATGGAGATAACAAACCAGGGAAGATGGAATAATCAAGTATCTTGTTATTGTTAAGTGATTTTGAGTCAGTTCCAACTTATAGCAACCCTGTATAGGATGTCCAAGGAGCAGGTGGTGAATTTGGACCGCCGACCTTGTGGTTCAAACCAACCATTCTGTCGAGTGCATCATCCCACAGTGCCGCACCAGGACTCCAGCAAGTTATCATAGATATCATCCCTGATGTTTCTCAAATCATACTCAGATAGGCTGTTTTCTTTTTCTAGTCTTCCCTCCTTGTCTTTTGTCTTGATCTTTTATGTCCTGATTCAGGGAAACTCACATCTTCTCTTTTAACTGAAGTGCCTACTTTCTTTCTGATTTTATTCTTCTTTCTTTAGCTATCGCCACACTTCTTTAACTAGATTATGTCTCTGTCAGTTTCTTTCCAGTGATTAGTGAAAACTAAACTCCCTGTTTTGAGGGCAAGAAATTCATTAGGTTCACATCCTGTGTGATGTGTATGTGGCAGCAACCGAAAGAAGCCTTTATGTTAAATGAAACCATAGGTTTCCAAAGGCTTCACGATTCTGAGACTAAGTAGTACTAGTCATAATTAGGCTTTTCAGCAGAAGGTCAATTAGCATCACAGTTTGAACTCAAGTTTAGATATTCAGATTCCTAATGCATGTGTGGAGTCTTGGTGTGGCACTGTAGGATTAGCACTGAACTGCTAACCACAAGGTTGGTGGTTCAAACCCACCAGCTGCTCCTCGGAAACTCTGAATAGGGTTGCTATGAGTCAGAACCAAGCAGATGGCACTCAACAACAACATTGTATGTGTTTGTGTATAGTTTAATAGGAGTCCTGGTATGGCACAGGATTGCAAAGTCATTGGAACAGCAGCAACATTCTGTGTCAGAACAATGTCTGGGTCCTGGAGATTTGAGGGGACTTCAAGGGTTTGTAGGAAATTTTCATTTTCCTTTAATTCCATTTTTCCAAGAACTTTCTGAAATCCCCTCAATGAACAAAAATAAAAGTTTGTGTGCTGTTAGAACTTACATTCTGGTGGGGGGGAATAGAAAAGAATCAATGAAAACATTTTAGATATTTTGTGTTGTCAGTTGGTGAGAAATGCTATGGAAAAAAAATACAACAGGAAGGAATCTCAGCAGTGCCAGCAGCCAGGGAAGGAAGGTTTGCCCTTCAATCGTGTAGTCAAGGAAGGTTTCACTGTCTAGGTGATGTCTGAGCAGACTCCTGAAGGAGGTGAAGGGCCAAGTCAAGGTGTTAACTGGTGAGAAAGTGCTGTACACAGCCACGAAACAGCAGGCCTAGTGACCCTGAGGTAGGACTGCATTTGACATCTTCTCCACAGGATGGAGCCGTATCTTGGATTCATACAACATGGCAGGAGCTAGGGAGCACCACTTACCCAGACAATAGTGTGCCTGGTGGCCCCTGGGGTTATGCAGTGAGCCAGCCCTTGCAGGGACCAATGTGGCTAGACTAGCAAGAAAGAAGGTGCAGTTAAAGTCTTCGAGGAGCAAGGAACCCCGGAACAAGACCGCATAAGGTTTTATGTGCCCTTGTAAGTAAGGAAATATTGGTTTTACTTTGAGGTGTTACAGTAAATGTTTACTAATCTACTCTCTGGGTGGGTGTGGTGGTGGGGTGGAGAGGACAATTTGTTGTATTTTCCAGTTGTTGTTGTTAAGTTATTGTGACGTGTCATCGAGTCAGTTCTAATTCATAGCGTTACTGTATAGGGTTTCCGAGGAGCAGCTGGTGAGTTTGAACCACTGACCTTTGAAATTGACCTTATGGCCCAGTGCTTTATCCCACAGCACCACACAAGTATTCTACCAGGGCTGATTTCAGGCTACCAATTGGACATTACTGAATGTAGAGTTGGGAAGAGCTGTGCAGTACACATCTTTATATGGTAGTTATATAGTATTTATATAGTGTTTATGTAGTTTTATTTAATATTAAGTAGTACTTATGTAATATTTATATAATATTTCCAATATAGACACAGCAGATATAAATAACCACAGAACATGGTGATAGTGGTGGTGATGGTGGTGATGGTGGTGATGGTGGTG
>NW_006408523.1:19360119-19365541 GCF_000296735.1 Chrysochloris asiatica | reverse complement strand
GAACCCACTATGCCACCAAGGCTCCTTAACATAGAGCATAGATAATAGTAAAATGAAGCAAAAATAATTAGAAAGTAACACATTTTGAGTGTTTCTTACCTTCGTTTTGTGTAATTTATTTTATTTTAGTGTGTGTGTATATAATTAAATTTTAACAATGGCTGTGTTTAACCAGCTTGCAGAAGTCCTAAAAATTTAATAGCCAGCTCTCTTGAACTGAGATTATCTGCTTCTAACACACTGCTGGTTGTACTCTCAGTGAGGATTTATAAACACTAGAGATAATATCTATCGTAGTTCGGGTGTGGTACTGTAGGATAGTGATTGGACTGCTAACCACAAGGTTGACTGTTCAAACCCACCAGCTGCTCCTTGTAAACACAGGGCTGCTGAGTCAGAACTGACTCGGTGTCACTTAACAGCAACAACAGAGATAAATCAGGTTGAGGTTTTAAAGGAATGACTCTGAGGGACGTACCAAGCATCTGTGGGTTGGTAGACTAGGTAGGAGGGATGACAAGGACCCTTACCAGAGGCCTTCATCACTTGCCATAAATCCTCTGTGTTAAGATGCAAGGTTTCCTCACATTTAATGTTTCTGAAGTCAGAAAGAAATTGGGATGCATCTCAAAATTGATTGGTTACATTTAATATATATTGTTTCTTTTTCCCTAAAAAGCTGATATTAAATCGATAAGGACTTAACAGTTGACAGCATTTCACAGCTGAGCAAACATTCTACTTTTGCTTCGTGAATCACAGAATTGATCGTAGTATTGTTTCTTCCCCAAATGAATAAAACTAACAAGGGTTGTGGAATACAAATATATGCTTTATAAATAAAGGCTAAGGAAAATGAGGATATTTTAATAGCAAAGGCAAACACTGGGTTGTAGAGAAAGGGGCAGGATGAATCAAACTTATATGTAAGGAGGCTGGTGAGTTCTTTGCTGATTCAATAAGACAGACAACTATCAGGAGATAAGCTTTAAAGAGTACTGAATCCTTTCTCCATCAGCTTGAAAAGATGTATTCACACTAGTTCAGTTATTGGGGTTAAAGCATCGTCTCCAGGTGATGTCTGTTAAAATGTCTATAAATGACCCCAGAGACATGGCCCATTCACAGAGGGACCATTAAAAAGATTAAATGTCGGGCTACACCTGGAGGAAATGAGATCAGAAAATGTTAATGGAGGGCCATGTTGGATAAAGAGCTAGTGCAGGATTTCTCAGAACCTAGTAATGCCTTAGGAGTCCCTTGATCATGCAGTTAAATATTCAGCTGCTAGCCAGAAGGTTGAAGGTTCAAGTCCACCCAGAAATGCCTCAGAAGGAAGACCTGGAAACCTACTTCCAAAAAGTCAGTCATTGGAAACCATAAGAATCATAGTTGTACTTTGACACACACCGGGTCACACCGGGTCACAATGAGTTGGAATCAGCTGGCTGGCAATTGGCTTTCCAGAGGAATGTGTGAACCGCTTGGAACAAATCCTTTAGACTTCAGCAAGCCTATGCCCCAATGGATTACCAATCTCCACAATTTAGTTCAACTGTAGCTGCTGCATGTCTTCGTTGCTGTGCTCCTTGGGAAGGGCCTGAGGCTGTTTGGCCTTCATTTGGCACAAACGCGTGAATTAAGTGTACCTTTGTTATTTTTTCTCCAGCCAAGGATAATTAAATTTGTATATTATTCTGTCACACTTTTCAGTTTTTATAATGTCACATCCAAATCTCAGCTTATTTAATAACCAAAGAAGCAAAAGTCATTCAATAAAAGTGTTTTTCAATCAGTAATTATCCCTGACAAAGAAAAGTGTGGTGTTTATAAACTGGTTAACCAATTTAACAGGAATACAGTGGACGTTGGATGATTATTGTCCTTGAAATTGGAACACACATATACACTTAATAGTTTCTGTTAAGTGCTATCAATTACACGAGAGCCTGAAGGCAATAGGATTGTATATCTAAACAAGCTATGAGTACAGAAATACTCATTTATAAATATCCAGCTTCAAGTTATTTATCAAGATTATTTTTCTGGATTAACAACTTTAAGTGGAGGTGTGGGTCACCCCTCCAGTGTCTGAGAACTCCAGTTGAAGCAGCATTGGCTAAATTCAATTTCGCTCACAGTGCGCAAACCTGGAGCTCCTTGGGCCGCTGCATCCTCCCACCCAACCATCCATTCCCCATTTCAACAGAGCTGTCCTAGGTATGATCCTTAGCTGAATTTAGCTAATGTTGTTGTTGAGTGTCGTAGAGTAGGTTCCAACCCTGTATAGGGTTTCCAAGGAGCTTGAACCACTGACCTTGCAGTTCAAACCAACTTTGCAGTTCAGCATATTAACCCACCGTGCCACACCAGGACTTCAAGCTGAATCTACTAGAATTCAGTATAAGATTCTTCTTTTTTTTTTTTTTTTTTGGTGGGGGTGGGGGGAAGTGCCCTGCTACTGAGTTAGCATATGGAACCATTTTAGATGAATTGGTGGAGTCCCTGAGTGGGAGAAATGGTTAACATGCTCCAAGTTGCTATCGGTAGGTTGAAGGTTTGAAGTCCACCAAGAGGCACCTTGGAAGGAAAGCCTGGCTGAAAATCTTAAGGAACACATTTCTATTCTTACACAATTTGCCATGGTGCGAAGTGATGGCAATGGCTACTGTATAGATGGAAAGGTGGGGGAGGATGCTTAAAAGGATAAGGCATGGAGAGAAACATACCTCCATTCTACTTTTCCCTCCATCAATGTTTTTAAAAAGCTTGCAGGGAGGAAGGAGTATTATATACGTATTATGGTGATTTTCCTTCCTCTATTTCTAGGAAGTATAAAAATGAAAGCCACAATTTCAAATAATAAGTAGAACACAAGTGATGTTTCTGCGCTGTTTGTGTGTCATGTCTGTGTTCAGCATTTTGCAGGGTTTTTCACATTTAATACTTGCAGGGTATTTCACATTTAGCAGACCAGGAAAATCAGAGGATTTGTCTGGATCCAAAGTCATGGCCAAATGGGCTGTACTGTGTTTCAAACTCTTAGTACTTCTGACATTGACTCAATGTTTTAAAGAAGTGTTTATTATAAAAAGCAACCTCTCTTAAGTGTATTAGATTTGGCTTTGCCCACCTTAGTAACTAAATTGAAAGGCCAGTCCTTTTAGCTAACTTCCTTGCTTTGTCTGGAGATCTTACAGGAGCTTTGGCATGAAGAGGAGGAGATGAGACATATATGAAATGATTGTGCAGGATTAAATTTGAAATATTATTTGATGGAAAAATGTTCCCAGGCTAAACTTGAGCTCATTCATTCGCTACTCTACACACGTTGTAAATCAGCAGAAAGAGCTATTTCCATATTTTAAATTGCTGCAAAAATCTCTCCAACTTCCTCATTTTGCAGATAAAGCTTCAATATCATGTGAAGCAGTATATGCTGAATTTTAATGTTCACTTCAGAAATCATACTTATTCACTTTGTGGGTTCTTGATGCTCGCATACAACCAGAAGCTAATTTCTTTTCTTTTCTTGCCTTTCTTCTTTTTAACTTCTCTAGGGGTCCTGGGGACTCCTGGTATGGCACTGTAGGATCAGCACTGGACTTTGAACCACAAGGTTGGCAGTTCAAAACCACCAACTGCTCCTTGGAAGCCCTATAGCAGGTTGCTCTGAGTCGGAACCAACTTGATAGCACACAACAAAAGCAACAGGAGTCTTGGTGTGGCATTGTGATAAGCATTGGACTGCTAACCACGAGGTCAGCAATTCAAGCCCATCGGATATGAACCAACTTGAAGACACTTAAGAACAAGTTGTTTATTATTTAAATGCTTCGGAATATCTGTTTTAGCTATTTGGAACACTAAAGAAACTCAACTTGTTGCTCTTCAGTGATACTTTGATTCTTGCTAATATATTTCACTGAAATATTTCATTGTGACATTGAGTTATAGTGTGAGTCACATGAATCTTACCAAAATATTTAGAACTGGAAAAAACAATGAGACATAGAAAAAGTACAAATAGTAAATATTTAAGGATTAATATTTGAAAACATCATAGAAACAGACGTTTAAAATCTAAAATATCAAAAATCAGATGAGTCAGGAAGTGTTTAAATGATGTCTGAGTTATAAAATATGTGGCGGTTTTTATTCTTCTTGCTAAGTGTTGTCAAGTTGGTTCTGACTCATAGCGACCCAGTATGGGGTTTCTGAAAGCCTCATATTTCTTCCATGTAGCGGCTGGTGTGCTTGAACCCCTGACGTGTGGTCCACAGTGCATTGTGTATTCTACAGAGCCACCATGCTCCCCAAAATATATGGTAGCATTTTTAAATGTTCAGTTTTAATTAAAATAAAAATACAAAAGCCTAAACCCTCTTTAAAAAAATAATTTTCAGCAAAATGTTTATTAATCATGTCAGAAAGTTTAACTACTAATGATGTCAAAATATACTGTATGGCTCTATTATGAAATCTGGTTGCATAGTGATTACAAGTCGGGCTGCTAACCTCAAGGTCAACAGTTCGAAACTACCAGGCGTTCCACAGGAGAATGATGAGGCTTTCTGCTCCCGTAAAGATCTACAACCTTGGAAGCCCTATGCAGGGTCGCAGCCGACTCCACAGCACAACACCACCACCATTACAAAACTGGCATATCAAACATAGGTGTACTAAGGGAAGTAAAAAAATATTGCTGCCCATTCATACGTGCACAGACTCATTCCAAATGAAATGTGCTTAAACTTGACTCTGCAATCAGGAGATGGCTGCAGACTAGTTCTCTCAGGAATACGCTTGTCTTAGTCTCCTTATGGTGCCTTCAAAAAAAAAAAAAAAAAGATCCAATCAAACAGCAACTTCCCAGGGGATCTGCTGGGCCAGTGAAATTCAAAGCAGAGAGATCAGCTCCGAGGGTTATGGTGACTATTTTTTTTTGGTATTCACAAGGGGTAATCTTGATAGATTTTCTCCAAGGGCACTGAACAATCACAGGGGCTTATTATGAAGAAATTTTAAGAAAATTGAACACTGCATTGGTGAGGAAAAGGTTAGGAAAATTGAGCCAAGAAATTTTCCATCATGACAATGCACCTGCTCATTCTTCAGGGATAACGAGGGCAGTCCTAGAGAAGTGTGATGGGAAACCCTCCCCCATCCACACTTACCCCTTCAGGGTTTGGTTGTTGTTCCCCAAACTCAAGGGACACTTCCAGGGATCCCTTGTGGAAGCCCCAAACTGTCATTTTGATGTGGTATAATACAAAAAATGAAGAATTATCTGGGGAGGGGTTGCTATTAAGTCTTGTTGAGTCCTTCTAGACGCATAGCCACCCTTTACTGGGTTTCTGAGGAGCAAGTGGTGGTTTTGAACTGCTGGCTTTGTGGTTAGCAGTCCAGTGCTTATCCTACA
>NW_006408523.1:19268082-19357559 GCF_000296735.1 Chrysochloris asiatica | reverse complement strand
AAAAGTATGGTGAAGGAATACAACCCTGGTGTACACCTTTCCTAATTTAAAACCATTCAGTGTTCCTTTGTTCTGTTTGAACAACTGCCTCTTGGTTTATATATAAGTTTCTTATGAGCACAATTAAGTGTTCTAGAATACTCATTCTTGGTAATGTTGTCAAAAGCTTGTCAGGATCCACACAGACAAAAGACTTTGCATAGTTGGTAAATCACAGGTAAACATCTTTCTGGTATTCTCTGCTTTCAGCCAAGATCCACTGGATGTCTGCAATGATATCCCTCCTTCCACGTCTTCATCTGAATCTGGCACTTCCTTATCAATGTACTGTTGCAGCCATTTTTACATTATCTTTAGTAAAATTTTACTTGCATGTAATATTAATGATATTTTCTGATGATTTCCACATTTCCTTGGGTTACCTCTCTTTGGGAATGCCCACAAATATGTATCTTTTCCAGTCAGTTGGCCAGGTAGTTGTCTCCCAAATTTCTCATCATAAATGAGTGTGTGCCTCCAGTGCCGCATCAGTTTATTGAAAGATTTCAATTTATATTCCATCAATTCCCAGAACCTTGTTCTTTTCCAATTCCTTCAGTGCACCTTGGACTTCTTCCTTCAGTATCATTGGCTCTTAATCACATGTTACCTCATGAAATGGTTGGACATCGATCATTTCTTTTTGGTACAGTGATTGTGTGTATTACTTCCATCTTCTTTTGATGTTTTCTACATCATTCAACATTCTGCCTATAGAATCCTTCAATATTTCAAGTTGAGGCCTGAATTTTTATTTCACAATTGCCCCATAGGGTTTCCAAAACTATTTGGAAGCAGAATGCCACATCTTTTTCTGACAGAGCAGTTGGTAAATTTATACCATTTTTGATGAGCAGATGAGCGTTTTAACTAGTGTGCCACCAAAGCTTGCTTCTTGTTACGTAAAGTGTATGATATATAGCCCAACCGCCAATCATGCAGTGACATTACATCTTATATACCATTGTTCAGGAATTGAGAGTTTAAAGCTAAAAAATGCCCCAGAAATCTCTGAATTCTTGAGCTATTTTTTCTGAAAGAGTGTGTGTGTGTGTTTGTGTTTGAGGGAAATAAGAGGAGGGGGAGAAGGTGGAAGTACTTGCTGTAATTCATGCTGTGATTTATTGGATGTTAATCTTGAGAACTCAAGATTACATTTCGAAGGTCAGCTTTACAGTGATGAAAAACAAAGATTCTGCCAATTTCATACTAAAGAGTCGGTTTATTCTATGGGTGAAGTCACAGAAATATTAGATGAAATCAAGATCACAAAATGTTCTTATTAGACATAGAAGTTTCTCTTGGGCACAAACGTGAGAATATTAACTAGAACGATGCTACAAAATTTCCCAGATTTACTAATGTATATAAGATATACTGGTCAAAAGGAAAGAAGGTATAAGAATCATTTACAAAAGTAAAATCTGTTTTAATTTTGTAAAAACACAGTTAGAAGAAAGAGTCTAATAATATTTTAAATGTGATATGGCAAACCTTGGAAAAATAAGTAAAGCCCTTCTTCACATTGTGATTCCAGCTCCATAAATACATTCATGTATTCTTTAAGCCATTTGATTTTCAGAACATTAGTCTTGATCTGGACCCAGCTTACTTATGTACACTTCATGCCATTCTGTTTCTCCTATTTTCTCCTTGCAGTTTAGGAATTGTGTAAATCTAAGTATATTACTTGCTCTTTTATTCAATGTTGTTGTTGTTGTTGTTAAGTGCCATCGAGTCGGTTTCGACCCATAGCGACCCTGAACAGGGTTTCTGAGGCTGTAAATCTTTACGGGAGCAGAAAGCCTCATCTTTCTCCCATGGAGCAGCTGGTAGGTTTGAACTGTTGACCTTGCGGTTCACAGCCCAATTCATAACCACTAAGCTACCATTTTTTTAAATGTTCTTCAAAAAAAAGTCCTTAAGTACGAAGCCTTGTGCTTGACACCTCCAGTGATAGAAAGATGATCAAGTTCTGATTCTGTCTCCAAGGAGCTCACTTTGTAAAAACAAAGGATCAAGTTATGAATCCATGAGGACAAATCAAGGAAGGGAAAACAATGGAAGAATTCAGGGCTTTCTAGGCAAACCCAGTGTTGCTGAGTTGATTCCGTGAACCTATAAGGCAGAGTACTGCTGTGGGATAAAGCCCTGGACCATTAGGTCGCTTTGAACCACAGAGTCGGCAGTTCAAACTCACCAGCCACTCCTTGGAAACCCTGTACAAGGTCTCTATGAGTTGGAACTGGCTTAAGGGCACTTAACAACAGCAACAAGTATGCATAAGGATGGAGTCCTGGTGTGGCACTGCAGGATAATGCACTGGACTGAAAGATCATCTTGAATCACAAGATCGGCAGTTCAAACCCATCACCTGCTCCTAGAAACCCTATGCAGGGTCACTATGAGTTGGAACCTACTCAACTCAATGGCACTTAACAACAAAAACAATTATGCATAAAAACTCCCAGTGTGGTGCTATAGGATAAGCACTGGACTGTAAACCACACAGTTAGTGGTTCAAACTCACCAGCTACTCCTTGAACTCTATTCAGGGTCGCTGTGAGTCAGAACCGGTTCTACAGCATTTAATAACAACAACATTATTAATAACGGGACATGGCAGCACCATATGATAAGCACTGGACTGCGGACCACAAGGTCTGAAGTTCGAGTCTGGCAGCCACTCGAGGGAGAAAGATGAGGCTTTCTGCTCCCATGAAGATTTAGAGCTTTGGAAACCCTGTATGGGGTCGCTATGAGTCAGAACTGACTCGACGACACACAACAACAATTATGCATAAGGAGTCTTGGTGTGATGCTGTAGGATAAGCACTGGTCTGCTAAATGCAAGGTCAGGGTTCAAACCTACAAGCTAATCTGGGAATTCTATGTTGTTGTTAAGTGCTGTTGAGTCAATTCTGAATCATAGTGACCCTGTATAGGGCTTCCAGGTGTCCTGGTGTGGTGCTGTAGGCTAAGCACTGGACTGCTAACTTCAAGGTCAGCAGTTCAAACCCACCAGCCATGCTGGAAACCCTATATTGTTGCTTGTCCCTGGGTCGCTTTTGACTCATAGTAGTACACTGTATAGGGTTTCTGAGGAGTGACTGCTGGGTTTGAACTGCTGACCTTTCAGTTAACAGTCCAATACTCATCCTACAGTGCTATATCAGGATCCCTTGAAACCCTAAACAGGGCGGCTGTGAGTCAAAACCACTGGATGGCACTTTGTATTATGCATAAGAAAGAAACCCTAAGTGGGGCTACTGTGAATTGGAATTCACTTGGTGGCATTGGGTTTGGTTTGGGTTGGGTATTGGGTATTATTTAGGAGAAGGAATGCCAGTAGTTTAGTCAGATGCTCCGCTGCTAACTAAAAGTTCTGCAGTTCAAACCCACCAGCCACTCACTCCTCAGGAGAAAGATGAGGCTCTTGACTTCTGTGAAGATTTGCAGCCTTGGAAACCTTATGGGTCAGTTGTCCTCTCTCCTACAGGGTCGATGTGAGTCGGGATCGACTTGATGGCAGGAGGTTATTTCATATAAGAAAGATTACATTAGGAAAGGAGGTATCGTAGGTTCAAGAAGAACTGCACACACAGCATTACTCCATGTATGTTTCTCTTGGCTTTTTTAAAACTTCGTTGTGTTTTAAAAAGAAAACACACATAGATAATCAGACTTCAAAATCTGAGAGCACCTGGGAAACATAGCCCGGGTCAGTGTTAGACTCCACTAGCTGATACATCACTGATGGCTTCAATTTCCAGGGGTCTGGAGATGATCTTGAAGATAAGGCCATTTGGCTAGCTCGTAGCTTTCAGAAAGGGAATTGTTCAAAATGAATAACTATTTTTCACTAAGAGCAGTAGTATTGGGTGATAAATTGACTGCTTCTCATGGAATTGAATATAACATGACCTAGCTAGAAACCTCAGCCTGAAAAATAAAGAAATAAAGCCTGGCACTTTTCATAGTACTACAAGATGAAGTATTTCTGATAGTGAAAGTGTCTCGCTTCCAGTGAAAGAATTCCAGTTAAAGCATGTTTCTTGTTTGAGATACAAATGATAGGGTTTTAGGTAAGCCATATCACAAAATATGCCTGCCTCACTCGTTTATTGTCAATATTGGTTTATGTAGGATAGAAATCTATATAGCCACCTCATACAAGGCGAAAATGCACAAACGTTGGAGCTGGAAGTTCGTGATTTGATTATCAAATACACATGTGTGACTCTTTGTTTCCCTCTCATACTTGAGACAATAGGGAAACCATAGAAAATAGTCTTTGGAGAGGTATTCTTATCATTCATGAATGGTTTGTGGGGTTTGTTTTACTTGCTGGCTTGCTTGCTTGTTTTTGAATTTATTACACAAATTGCCTGGTAAAGTGTTCATGAAAGGTCCCCTGACAGGCTAGTTCCAACTCTAGTGTTCATTCATGCCATTTTATTTAGAAAGAAATATAAAATCATAGGTTTTGTTAGAAGACAAATTGTGTCCTGTTATTATTATGCCAAGTGTTGGTGCAGTGAAAATGTGAAATCGGAAATGGAAACATATGGAGCGAAAAGTCGGGTGTGTTGCAATTGGGTCCTGTTTGGGAACTGAGGGCAGAGATCTGGTCCTTGGAGTGAGGCATTGAATATAGATTTCATTCACATATGTGTTTCATATATATATTTTTTCATATATGTTTTATATATATATGTTTTTATATATATATATAAAAGAGACTCCTGGGTGTGGCGCTGTGGGTTAATGCGCTGAACTGCAAAGTTGGTTTGAACCACAATGTCGGCCATTCAAGCTTAGCAGCCACTCCTCAAAAACCCTATACAGGGTCACTGTGGGTCAGAACCAACTCGATGGCACTTCACAACAACAACAGTGCTAATGGTGAAGCATCATCTTAACTAACCATCTTGTAGTCTTAAAATTTTTTTTCATTATCATTGTTTACTTTTCAAGTTTCTCTTTTGACCTCTACCTCAGTCCCCTGACAATGTTGTTGTTGTTAAGTGTTAACTCCTCTGACAATAGGTGTATTTTAATATGAAATATAGTTATATCTTTCAAAGCTTTTGATCTTTACAAATTTTTATTTTTACTTTCCAGCATATTCTGTATGTTGTTATTGTTGTTAAGTGCCATCGAGTCAGTTCCAACCCATAGTTACCCTGTACAGGGTTTCCAAGGAGCGGCTGGTGAACTTGAACCTGTGACCTTTCATTTCAAACCGATATTGCTGTCCAGCACATTTACACACAGCACCACACCAGAACTTCTTGTATATCATTCTAGAATTTTGGTTTAGAAACAACTATTGAGAAATGAAAAAAATACATAGGTGGGAATATGAGGAGAATTACAATCCACAAGCATAACATATGTATTGGCAAATTATTTAGGGATATATCCATATGTGATAGAACTGCATCAACCAAAAAGGAGTAACAAATGAAAAATAATGAGTTGTGGCATTTCTAATCAGGGTGAAGTTAAACTCTGATACCAAAAACCTAGATGTTATCATCAAGCTTTGCTGTTGTTGTTGAGTGCCATAGTCAGCTTCGACCCATAGTGGCCTTGCATAAGGTTTCTTAGGAGCAGCTGGAGACTTTGCAGTCCAGAGCGTTAAGCCACAGAGCCAGACCAGGACTCCCAAAAGCATGTTGTTGTTGTCAAGTGCCATCGAGTTGATTCTGACCCATAGCGACCCTGTATAGGGTTTCCAAGGAACAGCTGGTGAGCTTGAACCACTGACCTTGCAGTTCAAACGACCTTTGCAGTCTGGTGCATTAACCCACAGCGCCACACCAGGACTCCAAAATATATGTGTGCATATGGTTAATATAAAAATTTGAATGATAAAATTTGGCATGATAAAATGTAATAATAGCATATCCCGTTTTGTAATAAAAATATTGTTCTAGAAATTACTTTGTCAGCTGTTAGCTAATGACTGGATACAAACAGCCTATTCAGCTACTGAAAAGTTGGCATTTCAAGTCCACTCAGAGGTATCTCAGAAGAAAGGCCTGGTGATCTACTTCTGACCAATCAGCCACTGAAAACCCTGTGGAGCACAGTTCTACTCTGACACACATGGGGTCACCATGAGTTGGTGTTTACTTGACAGAAACCTTAAAAAAGTACATGTCTATTTCATAATATTTTATAGAAATATTTCTAATTTTAAAGATCAAGTCAAAATTTCTAACATCTTATTTTTATCCTAAAAATCTAAAAATTGTGTTATCTTTATAGACAAATACTTAGTAGTTATTTAAATAGTAAAAATTTAGTAGTTATTTCTCAATACAGTAATGCTCTTTTTCTTTCCTTAATTCTGGATATAGGATCGTACAGTTGAACTGATTATCTGAAATCTCAAAACTATAAGATGTATGTCAACAGGTTGTTGTTGTTGTTGTTAAGTGTCATCGAGTCAGTTACAACTCTTAGTGACCCTGTATAGGCTTCTGAGGCTGTGGTCTTTTATCTTCATCAGTAAGTATTTTAAGTTCTCTTCGCTTCCAGCAAGCAAGGTTGTTAATGAGTCTTCCTCTGATACTAATACCACACTCTTCTTCATAGAATCCAGTTTATCAGATTATTTACTCAGCATACAGATGGAACAAATATGGTGGAGAGAGACAACCTTGGTGCACGCCTTTCTTGATTTCAACCAGTCAGTATCACTTTGTTCTGTTTTAACGACTGCCTCTTGATTTATGCAGAGTTTCCTCATGAGCACAATAAAGTGTCTGGAATATCCATTTTTCGCAATGTTATCCATGGCTTTTCATGATCCACGCTATTGAAAGCCTTTGGATTGTCAATTTAGCACAAGTAAACATCTGTCTGGTTTTCACTGCTTTCAGCCAAGATCTATCTGACATCAGCGATGATATCCCTTGTTTCATGCCCTCTTCTGAATCTGACTTCAATTTCTGGCAGTTCCTTGTTGAAGAACTCTGGCAGCAACATTTGGCTTCCATGTGATATTAATGATATTGGTCAATGGTTTCCACATTCTAGTGGGTCACCTATCTTTGAAGTGGGCACAAACATGGATCTCTTCCAATCAGTTGGCCAGGTAGCTGTCTTCCATATTTCTTAGCATAGATGAGCTGCATATGTATATGTAGCCAGAACTTTCTGTCACACTCAAAGGTTCAAAGCATTCTCTCTATTTTTTTTTTTTTTAACTTTAATTTAAAAAATTCTTCTTTCAAGCTCAGGAGGCTAGAATTCCTAATCTACAGCATCATTTTTAGTAGCCGGCATTCTCCCAGTGGACTCAGGGGGAATACCTGTGGACCTGACACTCTTTAGAGAATTAACTCAGTGGCAGACAGTCACCACCACCATAGTCACTCAGGAGTTCTGATGTGACACTGTAGGATAAGCCCTGGACTGCTAACCTTAAGGTTGGAGGTTCAAATCCACCAGTCCTAACTCGGAAACCCTATACAGGTTTGCTGTGCGTTGGAACCTACTGGAGGATGTGTAACAACAACATTGTTACTCAGCTTACTGTTCATGGCATGAAATATTGAGGAATCTCACTATTCTAAACCTCAAATTATTGGGAAATTATAGTGAACAAGGCATGTGCAGAGCCACTGCGATTTAATTTCAGATAGATTCCTCCTCTTTTCTCTACTCAGCTTGGTACAGTTGTCAGGTGTTGCCATCAAGTCAGTTCTAACTCATAACGACCTTATTATGTCCAACAGAATGAAGCACTGCCCAGTCCTGCATCAACCTCACAATTGTTGCTGTGCTTGAGCCCATTGCTGCTGCCACTGTGCCAGTCCATCTAGTTGGGGGTCTTCCTCTTTTTTGTCGAACCTCCACTTTACCAAGCATGATGTCCTTTTCCAGGAACTGCTCCCTCCTGATAATATGTCCACATTATGAGAGACAAAGCTTGGGCATCCTGACTTCTAAGGAGCATTCTGACTGTACTTCCAATACAGATTTGTTTGTTCTTTTGACAGCCCATGATACTTTTAATATTCTACTCCAACACCATAACTCAAATGCATCAATTCTTCTACAGTCTTCTTTATTCATTGTCTAACTTTTACAAGCATATGAGTTATTGAAAATGCCTCAGGTGCACCTTAGTCCTCAAACTAATAACATCTTTGCTGTTGAACACTTTAAAGAGGTCTTGTACAGCAGATTTGGTAATGTAATATGCCATTTGATTTCTTGACCTCTGTTTCCATAGGTGTTGAGGGTTGGTCCAAGTAAAATGAAGTCTTCCACAATTTCAATCTTTTCTCCATTTATCTTGATGTTATTTATTGGCCTAATGGTGAGGATATATATTTTTTTCCTTTACGTTGAGTTGCAACCCATACCAAAGGCTGTGGTCTTTGACTTTCATCAGTATTTTAATTCTTCTTTGCTTTCAGCAAGCAAGGCTGTATCGTCCACATATAACAGGTTGTTAATGAGTCTTTTTCCAATTCATGTGTCATGTATAACCCAGCTTCTCAGATTATTTGCTCAGCATACAGACTGACTAAGTATGGTGAAAGAATTCAACCCTGGAGCACACATTTCCTAATTTAAACCATTCAGTGTCCTCTTGTTCTGTTCAAACAACTACCTCTTGGTCTATGTACAGGTTCCTCAGGAGCATAATTAAGTGTTTCCATGGCTTAATCAAAAACCTTTGCATAGTGAATGGTAAACATCTTTCTGGTATTTCTGCTTTTAGCCAAGATCAATCTGACCTCAACAATCATATCCCTCGTTCCACATCCTCCTCTGAATTCAGCTTGAACCTCTGGCAGTTCCCTGTCATTGTACTGCGGTGGTCATTTTTTGAATGATCTTTAGAGGACGTTTACATGCATGCGATGTTAATGATATTGTTTCATGATTTCCTCATTCCATTGAGGTTCACCTCTTTTTGGAATAGGCACAGCTTGGTACAATAGAGAACTACATTTTCTTGAACCTCATGTCTTATGTTCTCCAAGTCAGTTCAATCAATGTGAGTTCTTCATGGATGTCTTGACACCTAAATGAGAAGTCAAGGTATGTGTTTCCTTTCACTCTGCCTTCTTGTGGTGTCTGGCCGCAACTGCATCTTCCTTAAGGCCCCAGTTCCCACTGTTCTGTGAGCAGATCTGCCACCTCTGGGCTTGGATTATATCTTGTCCTGTTGTCCTTTAAGTGCTAGCAGAGCCAATGGCTTCCTGCTTTACTAATTCATGGGCGTCTTTATTTCCTGTAGAGCTTCTCAGCTCTTCTGACACTTGCTGCTGCTGTGTGCCGTCGAGTTGGTTCTTACTCATAGGGACTCTGCATAGAGTTTCCAGGAGTCCCGGTACGGTACTGTTAAATAAGCATAGGACCACAAGATCAGTTGGAATCACAAGGTTTCCTCATAAACCCTTTACGTGGTCACTATGAGTTGGAACCGACTGCACAGCACTTGACAACAACAACATAGCATTTTCAAGGCTGTAATCTTTACATGAGCAGAAAGCCTCATCTTTCTCTCAGCGGAGAGACTGTTATATTTGAACTGCTGACTTTACTGTTAGCAGTCCAATGAATAAACCAGGATGTTACCAGAGCTCCTTACCGCTTCCCTTGATTTTCTGTATAACCAATTAAATATTTTCTTTTTTTAAAATCTAACAGTTGTTTCTGTTTTCCTAGCTAGACTTTGACTAATTTGTTGTTGTTAAGTGCTGTCCAACCCGTAGCGACCCTGTCTGTATAGGGTTTCCCAGGAGCAGCTGGTGAG
The DNA here is from genome assembly GCF_000296735.1 of Chrysochloris asiatica. Taxonomy (NCBI): domain Eukaryota; kingdom Metazoa; phylum Chordata; class Mammalia; order Afrosoricida; family Chrysochloridae; genus Chrysochloris; species Chrysochloris asiatica. Next base: position 19,347,733 of record NW_006408523.1, on the reverse strand, counting down.
CTTGACTAATAGAATACTGTAAAATTGAATTCTCTGTAGTTAAGGTGGTGATACATTCTTTGAATGCGTATTTATATGCATCACCATATAAAATAAAGAGAATTAAGTCTGAATTCTTCTCTCAAAGTCCAGCTAGGAAAATAGAATTCATTCTAGATTTCCTTACAGAAATTCTTTAATACAGGGAACTGACTGTACAAAATTGAGAAGTTTAATGAGTTTCTTGCAATATTACATGGCTGCATAGGCCAAATGCATACTTCTTTCATCACAATGAATGAGGTCAGTGTGATAAATGAAACAAATGTTGGAAAGAGAGACAGAAATTTTAAAGATAGCCCACTTCTGACTCTTTTTAGTTGTATCATTCCAAGCAAAGGCTTTCACTGACCTGTATTTCTTTACCCTTCTTTAGAAAATAAAACAACCATAAAATAAAGCCAAAATGCTTAGTGAAAGAAATGAGACACACAAAAATACATAGAAGGGAGCTTCAAAAAGTTCATGGAAAAATGGAATTAAAAGGTAAAAAGAAAAAAATAGAAACTTTATTTCCCAACCTAAGCTCCATTAAGGTCAAGACACTTTTGTAAGTGGTGATAGCAGATGTTTGGTCCATCCCTGAAGAGCTGAGGGGCCTGGGAATTGAACTGAGTTGATGTAGTCTTTGTACATTATTAACTGATGAAAAATGGGAAGCCTTTAAAGATGTGTTTAAGAATTGAAAACAAGCAGAAGTCAGAAGGAGCCAAATCAGGACTGCAAGGTGGAAATCGTGCCTAATGATACTCCATCAAAACTCTCACCAGATTGCCCTTGTTTAATGAAAAGTATGCACGGGAATTTTGATGGAGGAAGACTCTGGTGAAACTTTCCAATGTGTTTTTCTGCTAAAACTTTGGCTCACTTTCTCCAACACTCTCAGTAATAAGCATAGGCTACCATTTGTTCTTTGGCCCCTCAGAAAGTTAACAAGCAAACTATCATGAGCATCTCAAAAATATTGTTTCCATGACCTTTGCTCTGGACCTATATCTACTTTCACTTTGACTAGACCACTTCCACCTCTTGGTGGCCATTGCTTTGATTGTGCTGTGTCTTCAGGCTGGTAAAGCCATGTTTCATGTCCTGTTACAATTCTTTCAAGAAATACTTCAGGATTTTGATTCCACTAGTTTGAAATCTTCTTTGAAAACTCTGTTGTTTTCTTGTAGCTGATCTGTGTGCTACAATTTGGGCACTCATTGAGTAGAAATTTGCTGAACTTTAATTTTCCAGTCAGAATTGTGTACACTGAACCAATTGAGATGCCGATGGTGCGAGCTGTTGTTTCTACTGATAAATTTCAGTTACAGCTCAAACTGATGGTGTGGTCTGCCGCTGAAGGCTTCATCTTCAACATTTTCCCATCTCTCCTTACAATTGTAAACTGCTGGTTTCTTTGGTGTATTGTCCCCATTAACTTTTCATAAAGCATCAGTGATTTAATCACTTTTCCATTGAAGCTTCGTCATAAATTTGATGTTTGTTCTTCAATTTTAGCAGAATTCATGCTGCTCTGATGGGTTCTCTGTTCAAACTGATGCCATAGCCTTCTTAGTGCCTCAAATTACATCCTGTTCAGATGTGTTTGTAGCAAGCCAAAAACATTGGAAACCCATGCATACATAGCCTTTCATAATATACAGTTTCCATGAAGATCCCTCATACAGTAAAATGTCATTTTTATGAAGACCATGTTGATAATAAAGCTAAACTATGGGAATATAATTCAGAATAATGGAAATCACAATGCGAATATCTTCTTGTTGGGCTAGAGGAATACAATGGAAGGGAACAGAGGACAATATCTAGTATAATGGACAAACAATTTATCTTCATTAGCGTGTTATTTACATTGTTGTTGTTGCTGTTGTTAAGTGCTGTCAAGTCAAGTTGGTTCAAACTCATAAATGGGGTTTCTGAGGACCGGCTGGTGGGTTTGAACCACCAACCTCATGGTTAGCAGTCAAGTACTTATCCAGCAGCCCCACACCGATTTACATCAGTGTTTATAGTTGGCAAAACTCATCAGATAGTACACTTAATGTATCTACATTTTACTTACGTAATTATACCTCAAAGGACTATTTAGAGAAAAAAGACCATGAAGTCATTCAGCTTTATTCAGAAACAGAAAAATTGTAATAAGCTCTAGCTATTCTGACGGTTAAGTAGTAAATACTAAGCATTACTTCATCAGAATGAGTAAGTAAAACACCTTCACAGGTTGTTTCTTTAATATATGGGCTGTTAAGTGTTTGAGAAATCATTTGTTTGTTTTTGCAGCTCATAGTTTAATGTAATGAAGTACTATCAAGCTGAATAACTAGACAAGAAACTCCTTAGTAATGGAGAATTATATGCTGAATTAATGAATTGCAAATTGTAAGCCAATCCAACTCCCATAAATATTATGAGGAAAGAAGTAGCAGTCCTACCTACACAAATTTCCAAGGCAAAAAATTATTCTGGGACCAGAGAAAGATTTAGAGCATAGTTAAAGTTCCTAAAATATAAGTACTTAAGAAGAAACTTACCATATGTTTAAAATTATCCTAGACTGCATTTATGATCTGTGATAAGTATATATTTTCTGGAATGCAGAAAACCTCTTCAAAGGTTTCCTATTTTATTTTTATGGCATCATTGTGTAGCTTACCTCTAGCAATTTATAATAGGCTTTACAATTTCAAAAAATAAAATAAAGATGTTTATTCTGTAGTTGTGATAGGCATTTTACTCTACATGGAAAGTACGAACTCACTGGTGAAAATACAAATAACTTAAAATGGCAGATTTCATAAGCCACATTCTGGGAATATTTTGCTAACACAGCTCTGTGATACCCAATAGGACGTTTCATTCAAGTTTGAATGCTAATTAACTTGGGAAGTGATGGTTTGGGGAATAGCCTTTAATCTCTGTACACATAAGATCATTAAGGGAAATCTGTAATCATAATGGGTCATTTTTATTTTTAATTGGATTCAAACTCCAGAAAACCTGACAAAACAAAAAATAAAAATAACAAAGAGCACTGACTCTAGAGTTAGAAGCCATGAATCTAGTCTGGCTTCATCTCAGACCCATTGTACAACCCTGGGCAAGTCAGGAATATCTGTTTCTGTTTCTTCATCTCTCAAATGGATAAAATCATCAATCATTGACGTCTTTCAAAAGGTGATTGTAAGGATGAGAGTAGTTAATGCAAGTGATAATGTTTAACAATTGTTTATGAAATTAACCAAAAAAACCCATAAAAGCTGGAGGGATTCCATAGTCACATATTCTAGGAAATGTTAGATTAAGGAGAAGGCAGTGAAGGGAGACATGGACACAGAGAAAGAGAAGAAGGGAGGGAAATATTTTTGTATTGAGGTACTTTTCAAAGACATTAGAACCCTTAAGTATTCTATAAACCTCCAAAGAAGGCATAGACTCTATCTGCTATCTCATTTGATCTTGGATCCCTCCTCCCCCCCTTTTTAATGAAACATCTGGAGAGCACCCCTGGGGAAAGGTCACTCCAGAGCACAAGAAAACTTTGGTAGTTTTGTACTTGGAGGGTGAAACTATGTCATATAGAAGACTCAGTGGGGCAGAGCTGCTATCAAATAGATGGGACTGAGCTTCCTGAGTGTGTCTAGGGTACCTGGAGGTGTTCATAGTACAGTTGGGTGTTTCCTGTTTGGTTCCTATAGCTTAAGTATTTTGTATAGAACTCGTGCAGTAATATTTACCCCCAAGTATTTCTCACACAGGATAACATCCTCTTGATAAAATCCAAACTGCCAAAGGAATGTCTGTTCTTGGGGGTTTTTCCATGGCATTAGGCCTCTCACCATTTTGGAACTGTGAAAGTCTTGAAACTGCTTGTCAGAACAATGCTGAGTCCTGAGTGTTCTGATCTGGTCAAGGTAATGTTGTCTTGTGGAAGAGATGCTACAGAAAGAATGTTTTAGCTCCCTGGGACTCGTTTCATTTGTAAAATGAAGAAGCCCCCAAATATCTTGCATCTCTAAAAATCTGAATTAGATTGTAAGACAACAGTTCTTTCCCAACCCCTCCTGGGTCTCTTGTGGTAAAGTCTATGTACCTTTTAATCAAAATTATCCCATTAAAGTCTAGAGTATTCACTCCTGATGCCTTTTATGTAAAGAACTGCCTTTCCTTCACATAAAAAAAAACAACCCGTGGATTCCAGTTGATTTACCACGCAAATCAACTCTATTAGACAGACAAGAACTGCCCTAGGGAGTTTTCAAGGCTGGAATCTTTTAAAGACAAAGGTCACTGTGCATCTTTCTGCCATGGAGAGGCTGGTGAATTTGAACTGCCCACCTTTCAGTTGGCAACAAAGCTCGTAAACACTGTGTCCCCAGTATGCTTTTAAACAGCATGAAGGCCATTCAGTAATTCATGATATTGATTAGTGTCTTAGATTAGATCTTTACCACTGTGTCAGTTGCTGAAATAGGATAAACTGTGTGGTTTTCTGTCATCACGCTGCTTCCAACTCATACAGAATCTATATAGGGTTTTATGGCTGTAAGTGTCTTTGGGAATAGAAAGCCTCATCTTTCTCCTGTGGAGTGTCTGGTGGATTTGAACCACTGACCATGTAGTTAATAGCCTGAGGCAGAACCCACTATACCACCAAGACTGCATGATAATCTATTAGTACTCACCAAAAAACCTAGTCAAGATGCTGCTCACAAACAAAATTAGAACAAAGAACCAAAGATAAATAAGAGTTTTCATAAATGAAACTTCCAGGTCTGATGATGAAATTCCGGTTTCCACATTGTGAGTACATGTCATTCTAGGATACGGTTCCAAAAGTGAACAGATCCTTACAAAGTGTTGGTTGTAGAATTCAATACACATGAACAAATTAGAGGATACCATTAAAAAAAGTACACAACTCCGGAAATGTTAATTTCATATTCCAAGTGAGTGCTTTACTAAATTTTGATGTTCTATAATGATCATTGTAAAACATACTGTCAACTTGAAACATGTCTAACATGTCTAACTTCTGGAGTTTTGTGGTTGGTAAGTGTTGTCAAATCAGTTCCGACTCACAGTGACATTGTTTTCTCATCTCTCAAATGTATGAAATAGTTTAGTTTGCCTCTTTCAAAAGGTGGTTGTAAGGATCAGAGTAACTAAATGCAAGTGATTAAGTTTAAAAGTTGTTCATGGGCTTAATATTAATGTTATGAAAAAAAAAGGAAGCATTCCATAGTCATGTAATTTAGGAAATCCGAGGTTGTACATCTTTGCAGGAGCAGAAAGCTTCATCTTTTCCCCATGGAGCAGCTAGTGGTTTCAAACCTCTGACCTTGTGGTTCACAGTCCAGTGTTTATCCTACAGAGCCATAACACTCCCCCTGAACTTTTATTCTTATGGGATATTGATTGTCAGTCTGGGACTAGATGACCAGCCGTCCCTGAATTATTCACCCAGAAAATAAATGGTGGTGGTGATGTGCCGTGGACTCGGTTCCGACTCATAGTGACCCTGTACAGGGTTTCCGAAGCTATAAATCTTTACGGGAGCAGAAAGCCTCATCTTTCTCCCACGGAACAGTGGGTAGTTTTGAATTGTTAACCTTGAGGTTCGCAGCCCGATTCATAAACACCACATATGTTGTTGTTGTTAGGTGCCATTGAGTTGGTACCGACTCATAGCGACCTTATGCACAACAGAATGAAACACTGCCCGATCCTGGACCAATCTCACTATTGTTACCACACTTGGGTCCATCGATGCTGCCACTTGGCCAATCCATCTCATTGGGGTCTTCCTCTTTTTCTCTGACACTCTACCTTACCAAACATGATAATACTGAATGTTTACTATGTATCACACATCACAGGAAGAACAAAGATACAAAGAACAGTGAGAAATGACTTTGTGCGGGTCTTGGTCTGTATTAGTAAACCGGGCATCCTGGTGTGGTGCTGCGGGTTAATGTGCTGAACTGTAAGACCATTTTGAATTTGCAAGGTTAGCAGTTCAAGCTCACCAGCTGCTTATTGGAAACCTTATACAGGTTTGCTATGGTTTGGAACTGACTCGACAGCACTTAACAACAACAACAAAACCTTTACATAGAGATTTTAATCAGTGTTTGACACACACTGAACACACATAGCCCTAAATAACGTTTCCACTTCTAAAACTATAGTCTGAATATGCATATGATAAAATGCACAGCCCAAATAGCATGATTTTTTAAAACTATATACTTTAAAAATAAAAAGAAGCAAAAGAGCAACAACAGAGAACATAGGCATTTAACTTCCACAAAATATATTGGTAGAAAAAATATAATCCTTTATTTTAATTTCAATAATTGATAGTAATAATTCCTAAGTATTTCCTATGATTGGAATGTAAGCGTGAACCTAAGACCTCCATTTCCTTTTATAAACCAAACTTTTAAAAACAACCAAAGATAAATAAGAGCTTTTATAAACTACACTTTGCAGGTGTGATTTTAAAAACCAGGACTTCATTTATTTTTTTCACATTGAGAGTGTGATGGCATTTAGGATTATAATTTGGAGGGGGAGAAAGTAGGAAAGTTCATTTAATATTCCTAAAAAGAACCTAAACAGCATTTTTTAAAAAAAAAAAAAAAAAAACCTTTCTGTTGAATGTTAAACTCATTAAAAGAACAAGTAGTATTTCAAGGATTAAAGATAGCAGTACCTCTGTTAAAGCCACAGGGAGGCCAGAGTTGAACCCTAAACGGGGCCATTGTGAGCATTAACATGAGATATTCATCCTCCAAACCAATCCACCTCATGCCAAAGACAGGTAGACGTAATGAATACACAAAAGCAGCCCATTTTTCTGTGAGCCAAGCTAAGAAGCGAGTTATTGGGACATTAATCACCAGCTGAAAACAAAGTTCCTCTAGAAAACAGTGAAATCAACATAAAGCCTGTACCATGGGTACACTAGAAGAGTTCAACACACATTCCAATGTGATGAGAAGCTAATATTTATGAAACTAACCTATGATTTCCTTTTTCACTTCCATAAAGGCAGTGACAGATGGGAAATGGCTGGTTTCAGAGTCTCATCTATGAATGCTGAATTGAGGGATTTAATGAAAGGCTGTAAGCACTGAGTAAAGGTTTAAAGATTGAACCTTCTCACCACTTCATCACACAGAAGGGACACTGAGGCTAAGGAGCATGGGTCATGGCAGTGCTCAATGAGATTGAAGGCCCCAAGCTCTAAATTCAACATCGTTTTTTTACACCATGCTAGTCCATCTGTCCACTCAAGCAGATCTTAATACAAGCCCCATTACCAGAGTTTTGGCAACTGTCGTGAAAGTTAGATCTCTTGGCAGAATCTGTCGCCTTCATGCTGACGGTCTCAGTTTTGCCTGTTAAAGTATCATATTTATTCTTTAGGACCCTTTATGCTCATAAACATGCCCATTAGTTTTACAAATTACCACATTACTCATAAATGAGTTGTCCTCCTAATATAGCCGATAACTTATTGTTCCATTTTATTGGACCATTTATAATAAAATTATGGAAAGTATTAAATAACCTTTAGAGAAAAAAGGTATTTATCATTTAGCAAAGGCATAAGGGTTGCCTTTTCTTTTAAGGTACTTTTAGGGAATTTCCATCTTGAATATTATACTATTTCTATTCAGGATTTCTGGGTTTCTATTAAGGGTCATTCCCCCCTCATTCCTCTTCACTAGATTTTTTAAATCAAAGTCTAAGTCAACAGTAAGAGCTTTTATTTTCCCAGTTTAAAGAAGAATTATTTACAACTTCCAAAGCATGTATTGTTACTGTAGTTAAGTGCCTTGGAGTCAGTTCTGACTCAAAGCAACCCTGTATAGGGTTTCTGAGAAGTGACTGGTAACTTTGAACCACCAACCTTTCAGTTCAAACAGATCTTGCAGTCCAGTGCTTATCATACAGCACCACACCAGAAACGAAGCATGAAAGCAGCTCTTCTCCTTGTCACCCCACTCCCAATGGAAGCACTGACACAGATGCATGTGACCCTCAAACTAGTGCTGCCTCTCATCAAATCGAACAGGATTCACTGCTGAAATTAACACACAGCTTCAGACCAATCATCCTTTACAGGTTCAAGGAAATAGTACCCATAGACTTGAAAGCAAGGGAGCCCTACCCATGATCCCACAAAATTTCTTATCTTTCCTTTTTGCATTCACAGATTGGACATTTTCTTACAGGCTACCAGGAGCTGCATTACAGACTAGCCTCATCTAATGAAAGCCAATATGCACCTAAAAAAAAAAGTGAACACTGAATTAATTATATCTGAGATATGACTTACACATTAGATGATTAAATATGTGCATTTGAAAGAGTCCCTGAAGGTAGTCTCATAACTTTAAATAATTGTCCAGGGCCTTTTGGCTAAAGTGACTTTGCCATTTAGCTTGCTTTTGTTATTTTAATTTTTCATGTCTTCATTTTGTGCTTTTCCCTTGCCCTACCATCAATTTGATTCAATAAACATTTATAGTGAGCAAAATATTCAGAGGGTGGTGCTAGAACCTGTAAGGGAACCAAGTCAGAAAGGCATGGCTCATCTGCTCCCAGGAATTGTCCTTCCAATGCAGTGGACAAATTCACATGGTTACTACCTCAACCATTATGTCAGTAACTCAGTTTAACACAGATTCCCTTCACTTAGCTTTGGTTACAACAGGAATTTATTGAATCAGACCCTAAGTTTGCAAGAGTGGATAGAGTTAGGAAAAGAAGCCCCGGCTCTCAGAATGTCGTGCCTGGGAGCAGAAGCGTTAATAGATGTGGCAGGAATGACACTTGTGTTGGGCACTACTTGAGGACGGTGGTGCTAATGAGCCCTTTCTCTTGGCCATCATGGTTTCCTTCACCAGTTGTAAAGATCACTTCATCAAAAAAAAGAATTTGAAACTAATTATTATTGTTGTTGTTGTTAAGTACCGTCAAATCGGTTCTGACTCATAGTGGTCCTGTGTAGGGTTTCCAAGGAGCAGCTCATGGGTTTGAACCACCAACCGTGAAGTTAACAGTTCAGTGCTTAACCTACAGCACCATATAACTCTGCTTTGTTCTTGTTGTGTGCCATGGAGTATGCAACGGCTCATAGCGACCCTGTGTAGGGTTTCTGAGGTTGTAAATCTTTATGGGAGCAGGAAGCCTCATGCTTTTCCCACAGAGCAACTGGTAAATTTGAACCCTGTGGTTAACAGCCCAACATGTAACCCACTAGACTACTGGAGCTCCCTATAATTCTGTCTGAATGGTGTATGTGATTAATGCTCTTGACTGTACCCAAAGATTGGAGGTTAGAGTCCATTCAGAGTCTTTTTGGAAGACAGACCTGGTGATCTGTTCCCAAACAAAGCAATTACTGAAAACGCACCATAACTCAGAATTGACTCCAGCCCGCAACTAGTTTTGTGACTCACAGAATAGCAGGGAAACCACACAAACAGCTGGTTCCAAGACAGGTTAGTGAGGGTGTGCAAAGGCAGCCTTGTCCTGGGATACTACCTGTCTTTGGCAGGGTTTTCTGGAAAAGCAAAGCCAGTGAAACATACATATTTATATACATAAAGAGAAGTTTATTATCAGGGTGACCAGCAGAAGAGAGAGAGCCCTCCCGGTTTGTCCATCATATTGGGAGCAGACCATACTCCCAAGGAAGCATGCCTCTCATTGATTGGCTGCTCATAGTCACTCATCATAGAGCAAACTGCTGTAGTAGGTTTCATCTTCATGGTGATAAGTACATGTTAACCACTAAACCATGGGAATTCTGGCTTAGTCAAGTTGACACAGAACCCTAACTATTACACTGCCTAAGTACATAGAGGAACATTAGGGTTTCCAGGAAGAGTTGGTTTCTGAGATGAGTCCTGAAAAATTATAAGTTAGTCCTCCCTCCTCCCAAAAAATGTAGCTTTCAGACAAAATAACAATACCTCTAAAGGTTCAGAATAACAATACCTCTAAATTTGATGTCATGATATGGTACTGTAGGATAAGATCTAGACTACTAACTGCAAGGTCAGTGGTTCAAACCCACCAGCCACTCCCCAAACACTATATAGGCTTGCTATGAGTCAGAAACTACTTGAGGGTATTTAACAATTGTGATGTTGCAGTTATCCCTTGATGACAAGGGACATCAAAATGTAAACTCTTAAGGAGAAGTCAAATTTCAAAAGTCTTTACAGAAATGGGTATAAGGTGATCAAGTCTTTTTATTATTAATGAAACCATTTAAAATAAAATAAACAACCAACAACTGGCACCAATAGTTTTTAAAGAAAGTATGCTTTAACACCAACACCACAGAAAAGAACAAAATCTCAGGGTGTCGAGGCAATGATTTAACTTGAGTACATTTAGCATCATTATTTCTATTCATTTGATATCACCATTGGTTTTTGTCACACTGGTCCCTGGTTCTAGTCATGGGAGTCACCGAGTTGGACTTGGAGTCTTTGGGGAACAAAAATCAGTTTCTAGTAGAGTCCAAGAGGGTGGTGGTCAGAGGTGACACAGGAGTAGACACAAACTGGTGACCAAGGACCTTGCATGCTCTGCCAGGGAACTTGTTCTTTTACATTCTCAATGCAGTGTGGAAGAAGGGAAGTACTTTTTACATGGGAAATGCATCATCAATCTTTTAGAAAGATCACCCTGACAATAGTTTGGGAAATTAAAAAGAGAGCAGTATAAAAGAGAGGGGGCAAAATAGAAGGAGGTAAGCAAAATCAAGATGAGAAACTACACAGAGCCAATGAAAATGGTGAGAAATGTAGCCACTGGGAAAACATAAGGAGATAGTATCATTAAGATATAATGATGGATTGGATTTTGAGGAAGAGAAAAGGGAGAGGGGTGAATCATGAAAAAAATCAACTTCCTGGCTTATAAGAACAGGATTAATAAGTGGGAAAGCCTCAATTCATTGTAATAGTCATCAAGAAAAGGGGGGAGTAGTTGAAAGTCAGTCAGGGAGAAGTTAGAGAAATTTCATTTTAAATGTGTTGAGTTTGAGGTATCTGTAGGACATCTAGCCAATGATACCTAGTAAGTAATTGAAGACATGATTCTAGGCTTAGGAAAAAGATCTTGGCTAGAGATACCAATTTAGAAATCCAAAGAGGTGATCCTGGAAGCCAGAAGGGTGGATAAGCTGTATGAACATAGTGTATTGTGTGACATAAGAACAGGGCCCGGGGTGAAATTCGGTCAGGCAGGGACATTTACAGAATAGGCAAGAGATTTGCGGCAATTGTTATAAAACAAGCAAAATGCAACGGTAGTATAAACATATGAAAAACTCTCCAAGACGTGGGGTGTGAGCAGAGGAGTATGAACGGAAAATAGTGCCTATGACAATTAGTTTTAAATAGCTGAATGATCTCTTACTGGGCTGGTAAGTAGAAACTGCTGATTGGTGCTCTCCTCAAGTGGTGCCTGGGGCACGTGCCATACCTGCTATGTGCTGGATACACCTCTGAGTGGAGCCTGAAATACTGGGGTCTCAAGTGGATACTCAAAAGGCAGTCCTCCAGAATCACTGTTTTATTTGCCCTAAAACAGTGCTTATGCAGGACTTACTAAACCACCGATTGGAAAGAGGGAGGAACCACATCAAGTTCCTGAGCATAGTGGATTATGAGCTGAGCTGCCAAGCAAAAGGTTAGCAGTTCAAATCTACCTGCTGCTTCATGGGAGGCAGTGTAGTGGTTATGAATCGGGCTGTGAACCACAAGGTCAGCAGTTCGAAACTACCAACTGCTCTCCAGGAGTCAGATAAGGCTTTCCGCTCCTGTAAAGATTTATAGCCTCGGAAACTGTACAGGGTCACTATGAGTCAGAACCAACTCCACAGCACATCACCACCACCACCACCAGGGTGGGTGAAAGGAGACCTGGGCATAGTGGTTATGCACTGGACTGCTAACCACAAGGTCAATTTGAACCCACCAGCCACTCCGTGGGAGAAAGGTGAGACTTTCTGCTCCCATTAAGATTTACAGTCTTGGAAAGTCTATATAGGGACACTATGAGAGGTGGCATTTATGGCAACCAACTCTACAGCACACAGCTACAGCAGCAACAGGGTGAGAGAAGGAGCCCTGGTGACACAGTGATTAAGCACTCAATTACTAACCAAAAGGTCGATGGTTCAAACCCATCAGCCCCTTTACAGGAGAGAGATGTGGCAGTCTGCGTCTGTAAAGATTGTTGTTAAATGTCGAGTCAGTTCCATCTCATAGCGACCCTGTAGGGGGTTCCCAAGGAGCAACTGATGGGTTTGAACCACCAACCTTGTGGCTTGCAGTCTAGTGCTGACCCTACAGCACCATACCAGGAGTCCTTTGTTGTTGCTATTGTTGTTAGGTGCCGTTGAGTCGGTTCCGACTCATAGTAATCCTGTATAGGGCTTTCGAGGAGTGACTGGTGGGTTTAAACCACCAACCTTGCAGTTCAAACAGACCTTATGTTCCAGTGCTTTATCCTACAGTACCACACTAGTCCTGGAAATCCAATGGAGCACTCCTGTTCTGTCTTGTAGGGTTGCCACGAGGTGGAATTCACTAGACAGCACATAACCACAACAGGTGTTGGTGTTGGTGTCGCATCAAGTTGGTTCTGAGTCATAGTGACCTCTGTATGGGGTTTCTGAGGCTGTAAATCTTTATGAGAACAGAACACCTCACTTTTCTCATGAGGAGTGACTGATGGGTTCAAATTGCTAACCTTGCAGTTAGCAGCCCAACTCATAATCCACTAGTCCACCAGGGCTTCCTCACAACAACAGAGTGGTGAGAATCTGCATTTCTAACACATTCCCAGGTGATGCTGATGCTCTTGGTCCCTGGACTATACTTTGAAAGATGTCATTCATTTGAAAACAAACAAAACCGTAAAAGATATTCTCTAGACCGAGTGGTTTGCTAAAGATGCACAGATATACCACTCTGTATGTTGGCTTTCAGAATCACCTTCACAGCCCTCCTTTGTATAAACTGCCAGCCTAAAGTTTTTGTGAATCTTTATCTTTCAAAGCACTTCCAATCCTGTGATCATCCAGCTGGCTTTATGCTTACAGTGTTTCATACACGCCACCTCTCATCACACTCCAGGAAAGATGTATGGATACTGTGTTCAGGGCTGTAACTCAAACAGCTTGTAATCAGCCTTGTAACTAGGTTAGTCCCTAGCCTATCCTATGGTAAAGATAATGAAGTTTATCTGCCATTTTTCTGCCCATTGATTTACCCTGAAAGATTTTCTAATAGTTTAAATCAGGCATGACTTCTAATCAGTTCCCTTTAGTTTGATATACTGCTGAGAATTTTCATTTCTACCCTAGATATACTGGATCAGAATCGACATTTTAACTAAGTCCCCAGGTGATTCCTAAATGTGACTATCTATCTATCTATCTATCTATCTATCTATCTATCTATCTATCTATCTATCTATCTGTCTGTCTGTCTGTCTGTCTGTCTGTCTGTCTGTCTATCTATCTATCTATCTATCTGTCTGTCTGTCTGTCTGTCTGTCTATCTATCTATCTATCTATCTATCTATCTATCTATCTATCTATCTATCTATTATGAGAGGGGCTTTAAAAAGTTGTGGGAAAAGGGGTTAAAATATAAGGTAATTTTTCCAATAATTTTTTGCAGCCCTTCACATATATATGGTGTTGTTATTAAGTGCTGTTGATTCGGTTCTGACTCATAGCAACTCTGTATAGGATTTCTGAGGAGCAACTGGTAAGCTTGAACTGTCGACCTTGTGGCTCGAATTCATATTGCAGTCCAATGCTTGTCCTACAGCACCACACTAGGACTCCATAAATATTATAGAGACTATTGATTAAACAGAAAGAAACTTGCAACAGAAACAAAAATGCAACAAAACAAATACAAATAACCCAGGTGAAGGAAATCATCAATGATACCATGATGAAAATTCAGAGATCTAGGATCCTATACAACTTTGGTAAGGAGCTCTGGTAATGTAGTGGTTAGGAGTCAGGCTGCTAATCTCAAGATCAGCAGTTCGAAACTACCAGCTATTCCGCGGGAGAAAGATGAGGCTTTCTGCTCCCATGAAACCTATGCAAGGTCAGCACATACCACCACCTTACAACTTGGTGAGCTTGTATAAGGCACAGACAACCACAACCACAAATCACATGCCCAGCCTACAAAGCAAGAGGGGACTACTGCAAACAGATGCTCTCTGAGGGGTAAGGGTGGGGAGGGCATGTTTATGACATCACACCAGCCATAGGAAGGCGCCTTTGTAGGAGTCCCTGTTCTCCCAGTGCTGGCTTTGGGAAGTGGCCCAAACCCACTTTTAAATAGATCTGTGTCGGCAATTCAGCTATCCCAGATGCATAAGGTACTCAAGACAAACTTCTACAAGGTAGAATCAAGCCCTGTCCGATTGCCTTCAGATTTCATGCTCTAAAGCAAAACCTGCTTGAGCTATTGCCTCTTTTTCTGAAGGACGGAGAATGTGCATCGTATGCCTCTGTACCAACAGAACAATGGTAGCTCCCATATACTTATTAGCATCTTATGACACTTGTCTGTAATTGCTCAAAAGTCAGACTTCAATAATGAACATCATGGTGTCCAACCTTGTGTGGCATTAGAAGCTGCAGAGATGAAATTCACAGTCATTGCTTCTAAATAGGTCTGTCTATTTCATTAACCTGGTGTGGCGCTGTGGGCTAATGCGTCAGACTGTGAAGTCGTTTGAAGTGCAAGGTCGGTGGTTAAAACTCCCCAGCCTGTTCTTGGAAACCCTATACAGGGTTGTTATGGGTAGGAATCAACTCAACGGCACTTAACAACAACATTTCATTAACCAGGAAAGCAAATGTGGCTGTTAAATGCTGTCGAATTGCTTCTGACTCATCGTGACCTTCTAACATATGATGCATTTGGGGAACTGCATATGCTTCAGTATGGCTGGAATAGGAGACCTGGGGTCAGATCATGAAGGACAACAAAAAGAGTGGCTAGAATGAGACTTTCTGCTCCCGTAAAGGTTTACAGCCTCGGAACCCTGTACAGGGTCGCTAGCTCCCGTAAAGATTTACAGCCTCGGAACCCTGTACAGGGTCGCTATGAGTCAGAACCGACTCCACGGCACACAACAACAACAACAGGAATGGGACTAAGTTCCTATTGTGTCTTGAATCACAACGTTAAGGGAAGCAACTATAACTAATATGCAGATATGACCATTACTTGTCATCTTATTAGCATCCAGTTCCTCCTCCATAGAAGCTGGGGGACCGTCTGTCAAATAAGGATAAATATCTTGCATGGAACTCTTTGGATCCTTTTTTCAATTTTTTTTTTATCCTTTCTCCCTCTGCTTTTCCAACATCTGCCAAGTATCTTTGGGGTCTAGTGCTAACCCTTCTCCCAGGCTTGCCTCTATTGTAATAGCTGAACTGGGGCCTCTTGGATGATGGCAGTCAGGGAGCCCTCCCTGCAGTGACTCAAATGTCAAACTTTAACTATGGACCTGCTTGTCAGTTCTATTGCCTGGGCTCTGCTACTGCTCGTCCCTCTGGTAGCATAGTGGTTACGAATCGGGCTGTGAACCGCATGGTCAGCAGTTCGAAACTACCAGCTGTTCCGCGAGAGAAAGATGAGGCTTTCTGCTCCTGTAAAGATTGACCCTAGGAAACCCTGTACAGGGTCGCTATGAGTCGGAACCAACTCCACAGCAAACAACAACAACAAAAAAATGAGAGGTACGCCCTGCTGATGGTGTTCTGGAAAAAAAACACCTCTCCAGTAACTAGCTAGGCTTCTCTTTTTATTTTGCGGTTTAGTTAGGAAAGGGAGTGTTGTACATGACCATGTTGGCTTTTAAAAGAAAACAACCTCCAGTTGAATGCTAGATTTAAAAAAAACGAATTGTTATCTTTGCCTGCTTCCTAGGCTGTCTCCTATGTCTCCACCAGCTGTAGCTTCCTGGGGCCATACTTTTTTGCAATTATATTTTTTGTTTGTTAATGTTGGCACGTATAAGCACTATTGTTTATTTTTATTTTTATTTATGTGTTGCTGTTTTTATGTGCTGTCGAGTTGATTCTGACTCATAGTGACCCTGCACAGGGTTTCCGAGGCTGTAAATCTTTACAGGAGCAGAAAGCCTCATCTTTCTTCCGCGGAACGGCTGGTAGTTTCGAACTGCTGACCTAGAGATTAGCAGCCCCATTTGTAACCACTACGCTACCAGACCTCTTTTTTTTATTTATATAAACATGTCTATTTTTCATGTAACACCATCTCATAATCTCAAAAAAGCATAAGTAATTGTTATTTTTGATTCATTATTTCATCATCAGAGTCCTGGTGTGATGCTGTAGGATAAGCATTGGGCTACAAGGTCATTTTAACTGCAAGTTGTAGCGTAGTGGTTACGAATCGGGCTGCGAACCTTAAGGTCAGCAGTTCGAAACTACCAGCCGCTCCGCGGGAGAAAGATGAGGCGTTCTACTCCCGTAAAGATTTAAACCCTTGGAAACCCTGTACAGGGTCGCTATGGGTCGGAACCGACTCGACGGCACTTCACAACAACAACAACAGCCGCTCCTCAGAAACCCTGTACAGGGTCGCTCTGAGTTGGAACAGACTCAACTGCACGTAACAACAATATACCATCAAGCAAAATTTCTTTTTCTATTTAAAAAAATTTCCTGAAATTAAGGTAAAAGGATAGATCAACACATTAGGTTTTATAACACCAAATTTTCTTTGAGTTTTAGTAGTCCATTATAGTTTATGTAGTCTCTGGGTGATGCAAATAGTTAAACAAGTCAACTTCTAACAGAAAAGTCAGAAGGTCAGATCCAGCCACAGGCACATCAGAAGAAAACCCTGGCAATGTGCTTCCCAAAACTCAGTGGCTGACAGCCGTGTGGAGCAGAGTTCATCTCATACAAGCAAAAGTCAGAGTCAACACCAACACGCAGCAATTGTTTTTTCCTTTGTTTGTTTGCAATACATTATATTATTTCAAGGAATTAACAAAACAAAAAACAAGAGCTGGAGCAAGAACCTTACAAATGAAACCCTTGAGTAGGGCCCATTTGAATGATATTTACATAAAACAAGATGTAGTACCACAGAGATTTACTGTTCCTCTGTGTTCATTAGCATGTTGTGCTACTACAATACACACTTAGTTTTCATTTGAATTAGTAAATGTAAAACAATACCCTACCCTACTTTGCATTTGGCACTGGGGACCTGGATAACCAAAGTTGCACATACAATACTTAAAGTGTGCTTAGAACTGGAGTCAATAGTAAATTGTTATTACAAACAGTGACTATGAACCACCGTGTCAGTCTCCGTGTTCTATTCGTAAAAATCTGTTGAAGCTTCCACAGCAATGATTCATTGACTCTTCCTCTCCCCCTCTGCCTACAAAAAAATAGCTAGGAACGGTCATGCTCTGGTTTTACAGATGAGGAAACTGAAGCTAAGAGAAATGAAGAATCAGATGCAAGAGCTGGAATTGAAATGCAGAGTCAAAGGCGCTCCTTTCAACAACTTTATTCAGAAATGCGGCTCCAAGGAAGAAGAGTCAGGACTAGGAGGAAGATAAGAATATGGGCCTAAGTGTCTCCAGGAACAATTGCCTCCTTTGTCATAAGGCCTGAAAAACTGAACGGTGCCTGGCTACCATTAATCAACATTTTGATGAAAGATTCTATGGAAGAATCTTACATCTATACACAAAAAAGAATTTCAAATTCTCATGAACTCTAGACTTTTTGGAGCCAAGGAGAGTGGATGAACTCTTGAAACTCTTGCTCTAAAATAATCTTTAAACCTTAGACCAAAATATGCCCTGAAGTCATTTTAAATCCAAACAATAGTTTGACTTAACTAATAAAAAAAAGGTTTGCAGTGAGCATTATACTCTTTTTAAAACTATCTACATGGAATCAAATTGACAACAACAACTCGAAAGATTAAATAGGAACCCCAGGGGGCAGTGATTTTATGTTACTGAAGGAAAAGCAACTCAGACATAGAGGTTTAGGATAGTTGCACATCGAAAAATGTAATCAATGTCACTAAATGGTCCAAGCAAAAACTCTTCGATTGGTGTGTATGTTCTCAACAGCAGCAAAATGAAATTTAGGGGACAGAGAAAGGAAGGAAAGATGGTCCTTTAATGACTGAATATTGTCCACATCTTTGGAAACCTTCAGAAATGAAGAGACAGGAAGTAGTAGGGAGAACTCCAGTTAAGCATCATATATTTGAGGATACCAAGAGCAACCAAAACTAATTTCTCTGGAATTTTCTTTCATAAATCACAACCATTTTTAATCTGCCAATGCCACCTTTGGGCATGGTGAAGGAAAGCAACAATTAGACTGCAAAAAATGAACCAAACATCCCTCCCACAGCACCTCCACTCAGCTGGGTTCAATAATGCTTTGCAACGGCCACACTGAACTCAGACACCACACTCACAGGTAGTTAGCAGGTTCCAATGCAGGATCAGAGATGCTCAGGGTACAGTTGTTTCAGTCAGGGCTCTCTATCTCTGCCTGGCCCACGTTATTAAGCTCTTTCAGGGTTGCTGATAATTGCCCACAGGGCACACCACTTCACCATAAGCTTCAATCTGAGGACACTCTTAGCTCCATGGCTCAGCAAACCCAGCCAGCAGGCAGGCACCCAACTCTGCAAACAAGGCTCCTGCCCAAAGTCACTCCGCTTGCTGTGTGGACTGGAAAGTCCACTACTTTGTCCTCTACTCTGGCTTATCAACCACTCCTCCAGTGTCGTGGCATTTTGTCCCTGGGTTGAGGACATTGGATGCTAAAGAATCATGGAGTTGAAAGGATGCATTCCACTTCTGGCTTTTCTTCTTTGATGGTAGTGAAATTTCCCACTCCTGCTTCTGAGATGGCTTGTTTTATACACCTTAGATTTCCCAGTTTTCACAACCACAATTAACCCTATTAACCACTCACAACTTAATCACATAATCCTGTCAGCATCTCCTCCCACCTTCTCTTACCCAGACCCATCAGAGCAAAAAAAGAAATAGTTATTTGGTGGGAGTTTATAAAGGCTATTACTAGTTGTTATTGTTGTTGTAGGCTGCCCAGTTCTACATCATCCTTAAAATCCTTGTTACACTGAAGCCCATTGCTGCTGCCACTCAGCCAGTCTACCTCACTGGGGTCTTCCTCTTTTTCACTGACCCTCCATTTTACCTTGCATGATGTCCTTCTCCAGGGACTGGTACTTCCCTGATAATATGTCTGAAGTATGAGAGACCAAGTCTCGCCAACCTGGTTTCTAAGGAGAATTCTAATTGTACTTCTTCTAACACAGACTAGTTTGTCCATGGTACCTTTAATATTCTTCTCCAACACCATAACTCAAATGCATCGATTCTTCTACGGTCTTCTTTATTCATTGTCCAACTTTCACATGCTTATGGAGGTCATGTGCAGCAGATTTGCCTAATGCAATATGTTGTTTGATTTCTTGACTGTTGCTTCTATGGGGTTAGATGTTGTTGTTGTAGTTGTTATGAAGTGCCGTCGAGTTGGTTCTGACCCATAGCTGCTCCATATAGGGTTTCCCAGAAGCAGCTGGTGAACTTGAACTGCCGACCTTGAGGTTCAAACGGCTTTGCAGTCTGGTGCATTAACCCACAGCGCCACACCAGGACTCCGATGAGGGTAGAGTAGATACAGCCAAGCAAAATAAAATCATTGACAACTTTAATCTTTTCTCCAGTTATCATGATGTTATTTATTGGTCTTGCTGTGGCACTGTAGGATAGCACTCAACCACAAAGTCAGTTTGAGCTACAAGGTTGGCAGCTCAAACTCACCAGCTGCTCCTTGGAAACCCTATAATATTGTCTCTAGGAGTCACAACCATAGGAGTCCTGGTGTGGCGCTGTGGGCTAATGCGTCAGACTACAAAGTTGTTTGAACTGCAAGGTTGGTGGTTCAAGCTCACCAGCTGCTCTTTGGAAACCCTATACGGGGTCGCTATGGGTCGGAATCCACTTGACAGCACTTAACAACAACAACAATAAGTCACAACCAACTCAAAAAGTAACAGTTATTGGTCCAGTGGTGAAGATTTTTGTTTCTTTCCATTGAGATGCAACCCGTACTGAAGGCTGTATGAAAATACTAATTCATCAATAAGTATTTTAAGTCCTCTTCACTTTTAGCCAGCAAGGTTGTATCATCTGCATGTTGCTACAGTGTATAAAATGCAATTAAATAAAATTTCAAGCTTGGGTTCAGATCTGAGATTAATTCTCCAAGTAATACTTTGTAGGGAGTTTTGTTGTTTTATGATTTAGGTTTTCTTTATTTGGGGACTTTTTACTATCAGCAATGACAGAGAAGTTATGTCAGTCTAATGTTCTTTCATGGGTTTTATTTCCATTTTAACTGACATGAAGTGTTTCTGTTTGGGCAGTGCCACAGGATAAGCACTGGGCTGCTAACCACAAGGTCTGCAGTGCAAACCCACCAGAGGCTCTGCGGGAGAAAGATGAGGCTTTCTGCTTCCATAAAGATTTTTCAGGCTCAGAAACCATATGGTGGTGGTGGTGGTGGTGGTGTGCTGTAGAGTCGGTTCCAACTCACAGTAACCCTGTACATGGTTTCCGAGGCGGTAAATCTTTACAGGAGCAGAAAGCCTCGTCTTTTTCCGGTGGGACAGCTGGTAGTTTTGAACTGCTGACCTTGAGGTTAGCAGCCTTATTTGTAACCACAACGCTAACAGAGCTCCTTTCAGGCACCATATACAGGATCCCTATGACTCAATGGCAGTAAGTTGAGGTCTACTTTTTTAATTTTTTTTTTTTTTTTAGAATCAGAACGTGCTTTCCAGGTAACTTGTCAGATATCCTTATTATCCACGTTTTATTATGAAGTCAGAAAACCCCGGAAAGTGACCTGAATGTGCTTTCCCATGCTAGCTCTAGCGATACAGCAATCACAGGTTGCCTGAAGGCGAGCTTGACCTGGATGTCACCAAGTGTCACGTCGGATTTCAACATGCCATGAAATTATAAGCACATATTTTGTTTTAACTAAAGCAAATGTGAAACGTTTAATTTTGTCCTGAAGGAATACGGTAGACACAGTCTCTGTCGCATTCTCTTTTCCTGCAGACTGTTTACAGGTACACAAGGGAAAGACAGAATGACAGCAGCCGAAGGGACCCAAGAAAGGCAATGTCCATCCTCTAGGACATTGAACCAAGTTCATTCCACTTGGACACCCTGCTGAGAGTTGGCATTTCCACCCAGATGTTGTGGCACTGCATGATGATGCAGTGGACAGCAAGGTCGGGTTGAAGTACAAGGTTGGCAGTTCAAACCCCCCATTTGCTCCTCAGAGACCTTCTATAGGGTTGCTATGAGTCTGAGGGTTGCTATGAATCGGACCTGGATAGCCAGCAGTTAACAACAACACCGAATCCAAATCTGTAGTTTAACAAAAGCCCCAGGTGATTCTTATAGATCTTGTGTACACATAAGAATCACCTGGTGATGTTGCACATATAAAGGTAGACATTGCTTTGTAACAAAAGGAGGGGAGTTGTTGATCTTGCAGTCCAGGAGCAGAGGAACCTGGGACCATCAAGGGAAAAGTGTGGTGTGCGGGACTTTACCCAGAGAAGCAGTGATACCAGAGATGAAGGCAGAGACGATGATGTGGAGAGATGGAGTAGCTGGGGACTCTGGACTCAGGGAGGGAGAGGGGCTGTGTGCTGGTGGCCTAGGGGCAAACTTGTTGGGGTGGGGGTAATACCCTTTGGTTGTTTGAATGGTTATATATTCCTGAGTGCTTCGGTGTACATCCAAAAAAAAAAAAAAACTCAGAGGAAATGGAAGCAAATACTGTTGAATGATGATGCATGGAGGGAATTGTAATCATTGCAATGAAATGAAACATGATAGGATGAGTGTAAAGCTGATGTTCTCCCATGTAAACTATCACTCAATTCACAATAAAAACTTTAAAAAAGAATCAGCTGGTGAATTTAATAAATTTAATACAAAAATGTAAATTAGGATTCAGTGTGTCAGGAGTAGAAATGCAGATTCTCACAAGAGAGCCAAATGGGAATGAACCACTTGAAAGCCTATAGCTTTTCCAGCAGTACTCAAGCAGCTGTAAACAGGGCACAGCATCTGTAATGCCATCATTGAAATTTAGGCCGTATTGATTATTTTTTTTAATAGCTGGAAATGGTAATTATTATTGTTGTTTTTCTTCAATTTATGACCCCAAGATAGGTACAGTCTGGGTCCCTTTGAATGAATGCTTTACATTGGCAGCTGAGTTCCCACAGCTCAGCATCTGTTCTTTGCCTTCATAGGTTCGTTTAGCATAAATAGTTCAACATAGGAGAAACGGAGCATCCATTCTCCAAAACAAAAACTTCCAAGTTTTTCTGTCCAGTTCTTACATCTTTTGCAGGAAGCAATAATTCTCTGGGACTTTATGTGTGCACATGTGTAACAGTCACATCTCAGAACAAATATTAATTTAACTAAGGATATTCTATTCAATTTACAAAGAATTTTCTGAAACACCTGTTCCCACCAAGCAACCAAAGCTAGGTGAGTTACTGTTTTATTCTAAAGTCTATTTAATTTAGTATAATTTGGAGTGATCTTGGAAGACAGAAAGATATAGCCTAACTGAAGTTAGTATTTTCATTGCACAAAATAAGATTAAGAAATTTAATAAAAATGGAGTCAAGTATAAGATTGGAACATTTGTTTTTTACAGAAACTTTGTACACTTGCAAATGTATGTCATATAAAATTCCTAGTTACAGGCCCAAGACAAACTGGAGACAAAATGATTTGTATGTTGAAGTTAATAACAACTTTGGAGACAGCTGTTTGTGTGTGGCATCCTGGTGTGGCACTGTGGGTTAATGTGCTGGACTGCAAAGTCCATTTGAACTACAAGGTTGGTGGTTCAAGCTCACTAGCTGCTCCTCAGAAACCCTATACAGGGTTGCTATGGGTTGGAACTAACTCAACAGCACTTAACAACAAAAACTGTTTATGCAAAAGAACATATATTGACACAAATCCTTGATTTTATTTGGTTTTGTTTATTGTCTAAAGAAATGCCTAGCACATTGCTGAAAATATATATATATATTAACTGATTGAATGAATGGATAGATGACTTGGGCATGGAGATAAATAGACACATATATGGATAAATGAATAAAATTTATTAGAATCCTAGCTCAGCCCTTACCTAGCATTCTTTATTTAAAGCACATGTTGGTAAGTGCCATTGAGTTGGTTCCAACTCATTGCAACCTTGTATGTGGTCTCCAAGGAGCCACTGATGGGTTTGAACCACCGACCTTGTGGTTAGCAGTCCAGTGCTGAGTGAAGACAGAGGTAACAAAACTAACCTAAGTTTGGAAACTTGATAAGAAGAGATACTAAATGAAAGGTTGATAATTAATAAATAGAGAACAGATTGAAGTTGTCAAAGACTTCATTTTGCTTGAATCAACCATTAGCACTCATGGATGCAGCAGTCAAGAAATCAAACAATGTATTGCGTTAGGCAAATCTGCTGCACAAAACTTCTTTAAAGTGTTGAAGAGCAAAGACATCAGCTTGAGGACTAAGGTGGACCTGACCCAAACCATGGTATTTTCAGTTGCCTCATATGCATGTGAAAGTTGGACAATGAAAAAGGAAGACTGAAGAAGAATTTATTAATCTGCATTATGATGTTGGAGGAGAACATTGAAAGTACCATGGACTGCCAGAAGAACAGATAAATTTGTATGGGAAGAAGTACAGCCAGAGTGCTCCTTAGAAGCCAGGATGGCTAGATTTCCTATCTCACACTTCATACATATTATTAGGATGGACCAGTCCCTGGAGAAGGACATCATGCTTGGTACAGTGGAGGGTTATTGAAAAAGAAGAAGACCCCCTCCCAACAAGATAGACTGGCAGAACGAAATCAGCAAATGGCTCAAGTGTAACAATTGCGTGGATGAGGCAGGACCGGGCAGTGTTTCATTCTCTTGTACATAAGGTCACTATGAATCGGAACTGACTGGAGAACTCTTCAAAATAAACCACAATTGAAAGTGTAATTGGAGGATCAGATGTGTTTTCTGGGTCTGCAATTAGAGAAATCTCGGAAGCTACGATTTTAGTTATAGCCCATTTCATGTTAAAGGTTAAAGAAGGAATTGGAGACATAATTTAAGGTGACAAGTAGGCAAGATCATTCATTTTAACAGAAGGAGCCCTGGTGGCACAGTGGGTTAAGCACTGGGCTGCTAATGGAAAAGTTGGGGTGGCTGGAACCCATCAGATACTCTGGGGGAGAAAGATGAAGCCATAAGCTTCTGTAATTTTGCATACTCAGAAGTCCTATGAAGAGGGTCTCTATGATTCTCAATCCATTGACTCCAGGGCAGTGAGCTTGTTTTGTGTTGTGAGGAGGCACTTGTAGAAGCTGTCCAGTTTCCTCACACTCCTAGTCAACACCACAAATGCCTTATAGGGAGAATCTGCAGATCACCCACCTTTGTATCCCAAACACTCAGCAGAGGACCTGGCACCCTGTAGATGAGCAATAGATGCTTTGTAGAATTGACTTACACCTACCAATCAGTATATTAAAAATAGAAAACAAATGAAAAATCAAGCTGTGTGATTTCCTCCAAACACAGTTGTAATTTACTATCTAGGACAGGCTCACCAATCAAACATTTATCTCTAGTCCTTGAGAGGATCACTTACCTTCAACAATCATTATTAATACCTTTTACCATCTTGGGACCATTGCAAAATTGAACTTATGAAAAATGTCTATCTTTTTTCATCCTTGGAGTAATTATACCTTTCAGAAAACTATCTTTTTTTTTTCCAGATTTCCAGATGACAGTGTTTTTCAAATCTCAGGTTGCAAAACCCGAATCATTTTATCAATAGTGTGCAAGATAGAGACATGTCCAAGGTTACTGAAACAGGGTCATAAATCAACTCCCAGACGATATGACTCACAAGATTAAAAAAGAGAGCTCATCTAACACTTTACAGATGGAGAAGCCCACATGAGTTGTCGTACATGAAAAAAAAAAAAAGATATAAAAAAGCAAAGGTACAGAAATACAGTAATTATGTTACTGTCCAGGTTAAAAAGCCATTTAAATATGCTAGGAAAAGTATGAGTATTGACCATTATTTTAGCATTACATTTTGACAAAATGCATGGTTCTAATAACCAAATGAATAAATAGATTGTATATGTTTTTCTACTACTAAAGTAGAGAGGCCAAACAATGTAAATGAGTGATCATAGATTTTGTTTGTCCTTGAAATCTGCGTCATATATTTATTTTATTATCAAAAGAAGGCAAGTTCTTACCTTGGATTTACTAAAATCTGTGTATGTTTTTAAAGTAAATATTGAGAAATCTGGGTACTATTAAATGTAAAACACAAAATGCCAGATGACCCTGGCTAAAATAAACCAGGAGACTGAACCGTCTATCAAGACTATTTGCAGAAAAAAATATTTTTTTTCTCTCTCTACTGTCTTCTTAAAGGAACGCTGGTAGCGTAGTGGGTCACTCACTGGGCTGCTGACCACAAGTCATTAGTTTGAATCCACCAGGGGCTCCTCAGGAGCAAAATGAAGCTTTCTATTCCTGTAAAGATTTATAGCCTCAGAAATCCTATGATGTTGTTGTTAAGTGTCATTGTCTGTTCCCACTCATAATAACCCTGTATATGGTTTCTGAGGAGCGGTTGGTGGTTTTGAACAGCCAACCTTGTAGTTCAAACCGAACTTGAGATCCAGTGCTTGTCCTACAGTGCCATACCAGGAGTCCAGAAACACTTGACAGGGACACTATGAGTTGGAACCAACTCGAGGGCACACCACCACAACCGTATCACCATTGTCTTCTTAATTCTTCACCCTCTGTACTCTTAATCCTGACTTACCCAGGCCTAGTCTCCTTATTTTCTGAATTCTTTTCAGGTGGAGAGGTCACAAGTCTTTTGGCACCAGCTCTTGTTAAACCTATGCTGTCGAGTCAGTTCCAATTCACAGTGTCCCTGAATAAGGGTTCCAAGGTGCAGCCAGGTGGATTTGAACTGCCGTCCAATTCCTACCCTTCAGTGCCACACCAAGATTCCATAGAAAAGTTACTGCTGTTACTATTAAGTGCTGTCAAGTCCGTTCTGACCCATAGTGACCCCGTATAGGGGAGTTTCCAAGGAGTGCCCGGTGAGCTTGAACTGCCAACCTTGTGGTTGTAGCCAACTTTGCAGTTCAGTGCATTAATCCACAGCATCACACCTGGACTCCCATATAGAAAATTACTCCCATACAGTAAAATTTTTTGCTCAATATTATTTTAAAATTTTGTTAAGATGTATGTTGTATTGTTAGGTGTGGTCGACTCACTTCCAAGGCATAGTTACTCATAGCAAACAGAACAAAGCTCTGTTGTTCAGTTCCGTGCCATCTTCACAATTGTTGTTGTGTTGAAATCCACTGTTGCTGTCACTGTGTCAATACATTTTTTGTCGATTTTCCTCTTTTTTGCTCACTCTCTACTTTACCAACCTTGATGTCCGTCTCCAGGGAATGGCCCTTCCTGATAACATGTCTGAAGTATGAGAGACAAAGTCTCGCCATCCTCACTTCTAAAGAGCATTCTGGTTGTCCTGCTTCCAACACAGATTTATTTTTTCTATTTTAACTATTTTCAGTTGTACGCCCCAGTGGCTTTAATTATACTCACGATGTTGTACAACCATTACCAGTATCTGTTTACAAAATTGTTTGATTCCTTCAGAGAGAAATTCTGAATCCATTCACAATCATTTCCTAGTATTCCTTCCTCCAGCCTGTGGTCACCACTAGTTTACTTTGCATCTTTTTGTATTTCTCTCTTCTAGATATTTTGCATAGGTTGGATTATACAATAGTCATCCTTTTGTGTCTAGCTTATTTTACTTGGCATAGTATTTTCAAGTTTTATTCATGTTGTATCATATATTAGAAGTCCTGGTGTGGCGCTGTGGGTTAATGCGCCAGACTGCAAAGCAGTTTGAACTGCAAGGTCGGTGGTTCAAGCTCACCAGCTGCTTCTTGGAAACCCTATACAGGGTCACTATGGGTCAGAATCAACTCAACAGCACTTGACAACAACAACTTCATGTATTAGGACTTATTTCCTTTTTATGGTGGAATCATGTTCCATTGGAGTCCTGGTGTAGTGCTCTAGGATAAGCACTGGCCTGCTAACTACAAGGTCGGTGGTTCAAACCCACCAGCCACTCCTCAGAAACCCAGCATAAGGGTGCTGAGTTGGAACCGACTAAGACTCTTAACAACAACAGCTGTTCCATCATGTCTCTGGATCATGCAAGCAGTTTTGTTTTCTATGCTGGAATAGAAAGTGAAAGGTGGGTGACTTTAACCACCTTTGGCACTGTGGAAGAAAGACCCTAAAGAAAGAAAGACTGGCTTCTGTAAAGAATACAGCCCACAGAAACCACTGTGGGGTTGCCATCAGTCAGAATTGACGCTGTGCATTTGGTGTTTGAGTTGCTTGGGGTTTTGGTCTTGTTTTCAATGTTTCATTGTATGAATATACCACATTTGATTTATCCAAACACTTGGGTTGGTTCCTCCTTTAGGCTACTGTGAATAATGCTGCATTGAACATTTATATACAATTCATTATGAGTCCCTGCTTTCAATGCTTTGGGGTATATACTCAGGAGTGAAATGGCTGAGTCATATGATAACTCTATGTTTAACCTGTTTAAGGTACCAACTAGTAATTTAAATCCGGCACTGTCATTAAAAAGTGTCAGGCTATATAACCAGATGCCTGGACCAAACCCCAGGTCTACCCCTCACTGGGCTCCTGGTGTGGCACTGTAGAATTGGCACTGAACATCAAATCACAAAGTCTGCAGTTCAAACCCACCAGCTGTTCCTCAGAAACCCTGCACAGGGTCGCTATGAGTCAGAACTGATTCTACAACACTTAACAACAACAATCTCTCACTAGTTGAATGAACCTGGTTTAGTTGTTTAAACCCTCAAAGCCTCCGTTTCCTTATAAATAAAGTGGAGTCGTAGGGTTACTCAGACAGTTAGATGAGATGATATCTACACTGCTCTTAATAAACTCACAATAAATATAAGCTGTGATTGCTAACATTGTTACATGGTTCCTGTGCCTCTGGTTTGGTACAAGTGGTGTGGCATGCTTCACTGGCAGTCGGCTGAGAACCAAATAATCCACCCTGGGCCCAGCTCCACGATCTTGGACAAGTCACCTATTTCAAGACTTCAGTTGTCTCATTGGTTAACCTGTGAACTAAGAGATATAGACTAAGTAACCTGGAATCCCCTTTCATTCTACAAACTTGGGTGTTCTTAATTAAACTTTATGGTCTAAATTTCCAATGCCAATATTCTGGTGAATTGTGAAATCATAACATTTTCTCATAAAAAAAAAAAAATCATCTATGCTAAAGACAAAAATAAATAAATAACTAAACTAGGCAGTGCAGCTAGTCATGCGGTCAGAGTCCACGAGAACCCAATTTGATATGAAGTCATTTTACTCAAGGGCTGTGTGGCAGAGATTCTGCTGAGGAAGGGTATTTCCACAGAGCACCTTGAGGCCAATGTCACAGAAAATATTCCTGCAAATAATTAATGGTGTGTGTATATATATTGTCAGCTACCCTGCTGGAGCCCAGCAATGTCTCAGAGCAGATTAGTGGTCCTTCCCCAGGTGTCCGACCATTCCAATGCATACATTTCTCAATGATCATTATCCTGAAATAAATCCAAATTAAATTTTATGAACCAGGATTGAAATGATGTGCCTTCAGTATTGAGCCTTCTAATGGCAGTTATTTTTATTGAAATAGTAAAGCAATTGGCTTGAGTCATCTTGGAAACACAGCCTTCATATTTCAAATATGGTTTGGAAACTGTCAACACATATTCCTATGGATTGGAGATATTTGCTTATTAAATGATTTTTACCAGGAAAAACCTATTACAGGAAACATCTTGTTTACAAGGGTATCCTGGGGATAGCAAATAGAGAGCAACATGTTACACTGAATTATAGAAATAAAATAAGCTGATTCAGCTGATAGATTCAAAAGCAACCAAGACATTATTTTCCAAACCAAAGACAACTGTAACTTCATTTACCTGGGAAACAGATTTTTACTGTACAGTGTAAACATTAGGTTAAAAAACAAACAGAAAAACTCACTTGAAACCATACTGGTTATTGAGTGACATTTCAGTATTCTAGTTTAGGCATCAGAGTCCT
The DNA here is from genome assembly GCF_000296735.1 of Chrysochloris asiatica. Classification (NCBI taxonomy): domain Eukaryota; kingdom Metazoa; phylum Chordata; class Mammalia; order Afrosoricida; family Chrysochloridae; genus Chrysochloris; species Chrysochloris asiatica. The sequence goes on along the minus strand of NW_006408523.1, from coordinate 19,318,214 downwards.
GGTGTGGTGCTACAGGATAATGCGCTGGACTGCAAGGTCAGCAGTTCAAACCCACCAACTGCTCCTCGGAAACCCTGTACAGGGTGACTATGAGTCTTGATGGAAATTAATAACAGCAACAACACTTTAGGCTCCTGCACTCAAGGATCCTCATGCTCAAACATTGTTTTCTTTGCCTCGTTCACAGGGAAAGCAGAAGAAGGAAGAGTGTTGGATGCAGTGAGAAGGATAGAGAAATAGTTAAGAGACTAGGCATTGTGTGAGATATTTCTGGGTTCACCTGGTCATTTGGACTTTGGGCAGGGGCTTAATCTCTATGAGACTCAATGAGCTCATCTGTAAGATAAGATAAAAGTATATTTCAGCACTGATGTAGAGTCAAACGAGACAGCATATAAATAAAAATTAGCACAATGCCTGTTGTTGTTAAGTGCTGTTGAGTCAGTCTGACTCACAGCAACACTGTAGAGGGTTTCCAAGGAGTAGCTGGTGAGTTTGAACTGCCAATCTCGTGGTTCAAACCTACCTGGTGGTCAAGTGCTTTACACCACAGCACCACATCAAGACTCGTTGTTTTTGTTGGGTGTCCTCAAGTCCATTCCAACTCATAGTGTTGCCATGGGGAAAAGTTGAAATGTCTTGTAGGATTTTCTATTAAAGCATAGACAATCCTACTGGGCATTCCAACTTTTCCCCATGGCAACACAATTATTAGAGCATAGAAAATCACTACAAGTCGACTCGATGGTACTTAACAACAACAATACTCGTTACAAGACTACATCATCAGATCTCTCTCCCTTGAATCATCAACCTTTTGGTGATCAGTCAAGTACATTACCATTACACCACCAAGGGTCCTAAAATTCACTTCCCTCAAGTCAAATCTGACTCCATCTTAGGGCTTCTAAGGCTGGACTGTTTACAGAACCAGACTGACTCTTCTTTCTCCTGTACAACAGATGGTGGGCTCAAATCATGGACCTATCCATTAGCAAACGAGCACTTTAACTATTGTCCCCTCAGGGCACTTTCTGAATGACACCAAGCACGCAGAAATTATTAAGCAAATGGAAGCTACAATACTACCACCTCCTTGCAGCTTCGATGTTCTTGAAGATGTAAATTGTGTTTTATAATCTACATTATGTTATGGTGTGGCAAAGAATACTAAATATGCTAGAAGAACAAACAAATCTGTGTTGGAAGAAATGCAGCCAGCTGCTGCTTACAAGTGAGGATGGTGAGACTTTGTCAATTTTTGCATGCTATCAGGAGAAATCAGTCCCTAGAGAAGACATCATGCTTTGTAAACAGAGGGTCAACAAAAAAGAGGAAGGTACTCAACAAGATGGAGTGACAGAGTGTCTGCACCAATGAGCTCAAACATGGGCACAATTGTGAGCAGACAGTGTTTCCTGCTGTTGGACATATGCTTTCGCTGAGTCAGAACCAACTCGATGGCACCTAACAACAAGTTATATAGGTCTGATCTGTCATGGTAAATTGCCAATTTAACTGTAGACTAGGGAATATCTTAGTCTTCTTTGTGTGTTACCCCTATTCTACCATTGAACACAAAGTATGAACTCAAAATATTTAGATATGTGAGAGAGAACATGAATAAGCAAATGGATCTCAAAGTCCCCAAGATAGCACAATGCAACCATTTCTGTGAAACAAGCATCAAGGAATGCTAGATAAATGGCCTGCCTGCCCCAGGGACAGCTGGGAGAGAGGTTATTATTGACAATAGGAGAAATCTTGTTGTTAAATTCTGTTGAGTTGGTTCTGTACAGGGTTCCCGAGGAGAAGTTGGTGGGTTTGAACTGTGGACCTTGCGGTTTAGCAGTCTAGTGCTTATCTTACAGCGATAAAGACAGAACTTGAGTCCAAGCAATCTTCTCCGTATGATTATGTTGGCATGTACCTTTGTTTTGGAGCCTGGTGTGGTGCTTTAGGATTCACACTAGCCTGCTAACCCTAAAGTTGGAAATTCCAAACCATCTGCCACTCCTTGGAAACCATATACAGGGTCACTATAAGTTGGAACTGACTCAACGGCACTTAACAAAGACAACAACAACCTTGTTTGTGCCTTCAGAGAATACTTTTGGTAAGGGTATGAAGTATTACAGTTCAAACTTTGGATAGCATTGAACATCTATTCAGAAGAGTTAGAAGAAGTGCGTGACTTGCAATGTGGTGAGAGTCAGAATGCTGTGAACATGATGTATCTTGTTAAGGAACTCACACTTTTAAGTCTGAAATCTCTCATTTCAATTTTAGAATTCTTGAGACAAATGTTTCATCTGAGGCAAAAGGACCGAACTTCTTGCCCCACCAAGTAGAAGGGATGTCTAATCTGAAACACAATAAATGAGTGGGATCTAATGAAGTCAATAGAGAGATGAGTGGATCCATTTGGGAAATGTCTGTTGAATGAGGGAGTAAACAAATGAATGAATGAAGACACTCTTGACAAGAAGGTCCTGTAACACATGTAAATGCAACCCAGATGTTCTATTAATACTGGCTCGCTCATTCTAGAGGCAAATGGTACAATAACTTCCCATTTGGATGCAAATATAAATTCTTGTACTAGGGTACCCTCATCCCAGGAAGCTCTAAGCATTTTGAAAAATAATGTTATGATCACCCTATTCAGAGCCTGGGTAAACCAAACCTGCCTGGTCTTATAGATGGAGTCATGTGGGTACGGACAAGCCAGATGCTGGGGAAAGGACTGTCCCCACTAAGGGAAGCAGAGACAGGGATGGACTCGAAGCTTACTAAATGCATGCTTTAGTCTTATGCTGCCTCTTTTAAATCTAGTAAATCTTTGTGCAAATAAACTCTATCAGGAACTGAGGGCATTTGAGGAAGGCAGGCAGCAGAAATGTATCAGGAAGCTAAAAGAATTGATGAGCTGTTCACTGTGAAAACATGTTTTTATCATAACTGGAAAAGACTTCTGATATGAGTGAACAATAGAGACAATGTTCAGACCTTTGATATCTGTTCCCCTTGATGCCTCACTGAAAGCTATCCTGTTGTTAAGTGTCTCTAATCTCCTGGCTTCTCTCAGAACCAAGCAGACTGCTACAGAAACTGACTTTGAACGGTCCTGGTGAACCAGAGTACTTTTGCCATGTAATAAATGCAAATGGAGTTGCTTTGGCTCCACAGTGTTTTCTGTTAGTGCCTGAAAAGCCAAAACAAAAATGAAGAAGCCACTAAACCCTGTAATTCAGTGCAAAGGACAGATTAGTCAGATGTGTCCAAGCGCCCTGTGACGACAGAGAGACATCTTTATTCCAGCTAGTCCTGCACTTGTAGATAAATAGACGAGAGCACCTGTGTGTTGTTTCCAGGGTTTTCCTTTAGAAGGGCATCTACTAGCCAATCCGAGTCACAAAGTAGTTGCTACATAGTTATATCATTGTGTTGTTTATGAATATGCACACCAAGAAGAAAAATCACCGTTTCCTTATCGTGCAGAGTAAGTGAAAGAAAAATTCACTGGAAATATATCCAAAGTAGACTGTACGACATAATTCAATTGTTCGGGGGCATTTCCTGTTCACTGTATTCTTCCCTACTCAGTACTGACCAGGGACATCATGGGCCAGTATACAGAGATTGATTTTGCCTTCAGGAATCAGGGTGAACCTTATGAATCCTAATATCTTTGAGCAGGTATTGACACTTGATAGTAACCTCAGAATTAGCAGAATAGATGAGAATTAGTTGAGCTCTAGAAGAATTATATTGTCAATCTAGTGTGTCTCTTACCCAGGATCCTTTTCTCTATCCATGGATCAATTAGCATCAGTTAGGTGTCTAAAGTCCCAGACTAGGCATAGAAAAGTAGAAAGGAGGTTGGATTTAGAGACTCATCGACATGGGTTTGAACCCAGTTCATTTCACCTTGCTTGAATGATCTAGGACAAATCATTTTACCTTGCTGTTTCCCTCTCTTCTTCACTCATAGAGAGAAATTCATTCATTCATCAAACGAATAGTTTTGAAAGCTTACTGCTTGTCACATACTGTGCTAGATCTGGATTTGTAATTATAAAATTAAAACAATGTCTACCTCAAGCCAAAAAAAACCCATTGCCATGACACCAATTCTGACTCTGGCGACCTCATACGTTACAGAGTAAAACTGCTGCATAATATATATATAAAAACAAATTAGGACTTTAATCTTAACAGAGGCAGTCTGCCAGGCTGTTCTCTCATGGTATTGTTAAGCGGGTTTAAACCATTAACATTTAGGGTAATGGTGGTGCTTGTGTGCTGTGGAGTTGGTTCCAACTTCTAGTGACTCTGTATAGGGTGTCCAAGGAGTAGCTGCTGGGTTTGAACCACCAACTTTGAGGTTCAAGCCGAACTTGTGGTCCAGTGCTTGTCCTACAGTGCCACAACAGGGTAAGTGAAAGTCTTTTGCACCACCCAGAGATCTCTACCTACTCCAAGGGTAGGTACATCAGGTAAATACAGTAAAACATAATGGGAAGAGCATTCCCGAGATAAAGTTAAAATAGATAAAATATATGAAGCATCCATTGCACAGCTTGCTTCATGGTTGACATTTAAGATATATTACTATATCCTCAGGCCTGCTTTTTGTCAAAATGATCCTGTTCCCTTTATGGAAATTAAAATTCCCATCCCTTCAGTGCTGTGATTCTCATTAAGGTATCAATCTGATTAGCTAATTAAAGAATAGAAACTCACCCGAAGAAAAATTTATACCATCACAGAACGTCTGCTATTTTAAAACTAGAACTTTTTACCTCTAATGATTAAAGTTAAAACAAGGCAGCCAATAATTATTACCCATCTTCAATATTTTAAGTCTTATGGAAGACTCCAACCCCATCTTCAGGAGTTCTGAAATCTAGTTGTGAAAAGAATACTATATATCAATGTATTAAAAATGAAAGAGCTAAATTTTAAAAGCAAAGAAAGTTTTAAATGAGGTTAGAAGATACTCTACAAGACCCTTCATCATTTCAAATGAATTGTGTTCTTGCAACCATAACTAGAATAAGAGTTCAGAGTAAAGAAAAATCATTTTCTTCGTGGCAATGTAAGCCGGAGTGGTGCTTAATGGATGTTCTCGCCTGAATGACCCAAATTCCTGCTGATTTTCCCCATTTCCCCTCTTATTAGTGTCCTAACACAACTCATCATGGAAGTCAAATTCAGCTCATTCGTCTCTCCCCACCTTTGCATATAGTTCAACATCATTTGCTTAGTAAAACAAAGATCCTCATTCACACCAGTGAGAGCAAACATTGAAAAGAAAGCCAAACTCAGACTCATAAAGTGAGTTAAGAATCTGTGCATTTGGAGGGACTCTTGCATATGAACACAATTCTTGATAAATAACAGCAACTCTTTATTAAGCATATGAATATGTCATCATTTATTTGATCTTTTCAGCACTCTAAAAATGAGAAAATCTAGACTGAAGGAAGCTATCTTTTCCAACACCACCGAGCTTGTGGATTTGGGACTACTTAAAGCTTGTGTCCATTTACCAATGTCAGGTGGTATGAAACATCACCATGTGATTTACAGTGATGACCATAAGGAGTAATAATATAACATAGTACAAGAGTTAACTACGGATTCAGTCCTTGCTACTTAAAGTGTTGCTGCTGTTAAGTAGAGTCAGTTCTGACTCATAGTGACCCTGTGTGGGATTTCCAAGGAACGGTTGGTGAGTTTGAACTGCCGAACTTGTGGTTCAAACCGACCTTGTGATACAGCGCTTTATCCTACAGCACCACACAAGGATTCCACTTAAAGTGTAGCCCACTAATAAATGGGAAAATCAGGTCCCACTCTAGGAGTTCCTATGTGACATAGTCAAGTGCTGAATACTGGGTGAAAGATTGGTGGTTCAAACCCACCAAGAGATACCTCAATAGGAAGTCCTCATGATATGTTTCTGGAAGGTCATAGCCTTGAAAACCCAACAGAACACAGTTCTACTCTGCACATGGGGTCACTAGAAGTCAAATAATAACCAGAAATCAGTTTCTGACAGGATCCTCAGGTGATTCTTCTGTGGGTTAAGTCTGAGAAGCACTATGTAAGGATTTTCTTCATCTCTATATTGGGTACAGGATCCTGGTATGGCACTGAAGGATTAACACTGTATGGCTAACTGCAAGGTTGGTGGTTCAAACCCACTAACTGCTCTTTGGAAACCTTATAGAGAATTGCTATGAGTCAGAACTGACTTGATGGAAATTAACAACAATAACAACATATAAATGTAAGACCTTATAAAAATATGAATTATTATTCTCATTTGTACTAACTTGACCATTCCTATCAGCATTTTATTCTTCTATTGGATATAAATAACACAAACGGCTAGAATAGCTCTTGGCCACTTGAGACAAATCAAACTAGACTTCTTTCCGGTATGGTACTTATCCCAGAGGAGATAATACATTTCCATTAAGGTGCCTGCTTAGAAAATACCCCCCAATATCAACTATATTTTAGATGATTGGCCAGGTGGCATCATTGATGGCGTCAAGTGTGGCAGCGGTAGTGAGGTTGGCCCAGGATCGGACATTGTTTCGTTCTGCTGTGCATGGGGTCGCTATGAGTCGGTTCCGACTCGATGGCACCTGACAACAACAACAACAACATCAACTATATTTTAGAAATTCAAGGAAGATTTTTTTTTTTTTAATTCTGAAATTTTTCAGTGAACCTACTCTGTGGAATTATTTTAAATAGCTGTTTGTAGGCTAGTAGAAACAAAAGTCTATTTTAAAATATTGTAATGAGCTCTGGTAGCATAGTGGTTACGAATCGGGCTGCCAACCTCAAGGTCAGCAGTTCAAAACTACCAGCAGTTCCGCAGGAGAAAGATGAGGCTTTCTACTCTTGTAAAGATTTACAGCCTGGGAAACCCTGTACAGGGTAGCAATGGGTCAGAACCAACTCCACAGCACTTAACAATAACAACAAGAAGGCATTAAAGTATAGCTTTTTTAAATTGCAGACTCATTCCCATGCTCATAAAGTTTTCCTCAAATTTATGTGGCAAACAGTTTAGATCATAAAGAGGGGAGACAACGACACTGGGATGTTAGCAGAGTCTAGTTTAGAAGTTCAAGTCCTCAGAGGCAGACTCCCCATACTTTGCTTCTCTTCTTCCCCCTGGTCAATAGCTGTACTAACATGCACCAGGATTGGGTATGTCTTGGTATTTGGAGAAAAAGCCATCCGCCTTCATTAAATGTTAGCTGAAGTCCCAACTGTGCCAGTAGTAAACTTGGAACCTCATATAGATCACCTGTCCTTCCTTGTTTCAGTTTCACAAGCTGAAAAATGTGCACCAGAAACACAGATATTAAAAAAAAAAATAGAAAATTCAAAATCATATAAACGACAAGAGGTGTTAGTCCAATAGAGATTGATGGAACCAGGAGAGCATGGCTCTCAGACGCTATTCAAACCTGCAACTGAACCCACTCTGGGAGATCACTGTTCAATCAAATAGTTCTTGTTGTTAAGTGTTGTCAAGTCAGTTCCAACCCATAGCAACCCTGTATAGGGTTTCTGAGGAGCAGCTGGTGAATTTGAACCGCAAGACCTTGTGGTTCAAAGAATAGACAGGCCTGTAAAGTAAGCAATCAACCTTTCAAGGCCAAAAGGGCATCATTTTCTCAAAAGCAAAGTTCAGAAAACTGGAAGGGGAAGAAGAGATGGATGAATGAAAATGGGGAACTCAAGGAGGATGTAGAAAGTATGCTTTTATGTTGAGGGATTTCAACTAATGTCACGAGGCACAATATGTACACATTTTTGAAGGGGAAACTAATTTGCTCTGTAAACTTTCACCCAAACTGCAATCAAATGATTAAAAACAAAACACCTCATTGACTTCCAGCTAGGGCCAGGCCCCTCACCCACCTCAAATGAGGAGAGTCACAGTCCTGACCCTTCCCTCACTACAAAAATGTCTTCAAGAAAAGATATAGAGAAGTTCTTAAAACTATAGTTCAGTTTAACAAGTTCAAAATGTCTGCCTTGAGCATTATGCTCTTTTATGAGCTATCTATATGGGATCAAAGCGACAACTGCAGCTCGAAAGATTAGCTACTAATCTTAGTGGGCAGTGAGTTTCTGTTAGTCAGGGAGGAACCTTCTTCCGAAAAAGAAGGTTCGGATGGTGTCGTAACTCCAGGAAAATGATGGAGGTCACTCAATGGTAAATGTAGAAGATGTGGAATTGCTGTGTGTTTTGCTGTGTATATTCTCACCAACAGCAAAGTGAATAAAATTTTGTTTTTTAAAAAAAGTCTCACCATCCTTTCTTCTAAAAGCATGGTTATACTTTTTCCAAGATAGGTTGATTCTTTCTTCTGGCATTCTATGGTATATTCAGTATTCTTCACAAACACCAGAATTCACCCAATGCATCAGTTCTTTTTTGGTCTTGCCAATGCCCCACAGCCACTAAAAGATGTTCCCCAAATGGAACTTACCCTCTAGTTTCACAGACTGCTCATCCTCTTCCTAATCTCTGTTGTTGTTATGTGCCCTTCAGTTGGTTCCAACTCATAGTGACCACCCTGTATAGGGTTTCCAAGGAGCAGCTGGTATGTTTGAACCGCCGACCTTGTGGTGAACAGTCCAGTGCTTATCTCACAGCGGCACACAAGTAGTCCTCCTTGTCTCTAGTTCTCTATTCATTCTTTTAATAACCCAAGTCAAACATCTATTTGCTTTCTGTGTCCTTCTCTTTCCCTCACCTCCTACATTCTGTTGGGTAAGGCAAGTTTCAGACTAAACCATATTGGTGGCAGTTAGTGGTTATGTGCCGTGGAGTGGGTTCTGACTCATAGTGACCCTGTACAAGTTTTCCGAGGCTGTAAATCTTTATGGGAGCAGAAAGACTTGTCTTTCTCCCGCGGAACAATTTCGAACTGCTGACCATGAGGTTCGCAGCCTGATTCATAACCACTACACTAACAGAGCTCCTTAAAGAAAGAGCTTTTGTTGTGATTGTCTCGTTAATTTGTTTAATAGTCATACTCTGCCTTCTAGTTTCATTGTTGTTGTTGTTAAGTACCATGGAGTTGGACCCTGCACAGGGTTTCTGAGGCTGTAGATCTTTATGGGAGCCGAAAGCTTCATCTTTCTCCCGCGGAACAGCTGGTAGTTTTGAACTGATGACCTTGCAGTTCGCAGCCAGAACTCCTTTTAAGACCTCAGACTTCTCTACACCTTTCCCACTGTTTCAGTTTAAGCTGTCATTAATTCCCAAGTGCATACTAGCTATCTTTCTCATTGTCTCCAGCCTTGCTTCCCTCAAAAAAATGTCAAAGAATCTAAAACTAACATTCAAACTTTATCAAATGTAGATCCCCAACCATAAGGAATTTAATTAGGTTCAGGCTGTGGGGAGAATTTGCCTTTCAAAAGCACTCTCTGGAGACAGGAATGCAGGTCAGACCAGGCAAACTGATCTAATCCAGTCTCTACTGTGCTGCCCAGGGAGATGCTTGTGATGCAAAAATCCAACTGACTATGGCACCTCTCTACCTCAACTGTTCAGAGCCTCACCTTGCTCAGAGGATAAGCCACTGCCATCAAGTTGATTCCAACTCATGGAGACTCAGTGTGTGGTGTTCTAGCATATAACTTCTCCATAGGGATTTCTTGACTGTCATTTTTTTATGGGTCATTCTTCAGTTGTGACAGTTGCTGGATTTGAACCGCCAACCTTTAGGTTAGTGGTCAAGTTCAAACTATGTGTGCCACCCAGGGATCTAGACAAAGTTCCCAATCAACCTGGAGTAGTCACCATCTGCTGTCACCCTCCCTTTCTAGCCTGTCGTCTGCCACATCCCAACCCACAACATGCAATAGTTGGAAGCATGTCTAATGTGGTATCATAGAAGAGTAGTGGGAACTGAGACAGGGGTGGACTCAATATTTGTTGAAAGCATGCTGAACATCTACTCATTTGATAACCACACGTGTTATGATTGCAGTTTAAAGGATGAGAGTTTAAATTCAAAATAGTAGAGTACTATGTCCAGCCAGACCATATGGGCAGTGACAGTCAGTCACCAAGACATCTTTAACTTTTCCACATTTCTGCCATGGGACACATTCCAGAAAAATGGGAGGTGCTAAGGTATACATTATGCAATTTGCAGCCAAATGACAGGAAGAATCTGACATTTCTATCATTCCTCTGGACTACTGGGAAGAAAGGTCAGTGGAGCAAAGCAGATACTTCAGGGGTGTCTGTGTTTATATATGTTATCTAAATGTCTGGGAACATATATAAATATGTATGTGTGTACACATGCATATATATGTTCTGTGTACATGTTTATATACATACATATACACCTTTGCTAGGTATATATCATATCCTGGATATGTGATATGGTAGACCCATAGAGAGAACAATGGCAATTGTGCCCAGAATGTGATGGTGCTGATAGTCACACCTCAGTGACAAGAGTTCAGACACCTACTCGGAGGCTGCATTCTCTTCCACGTGAATGCTGTTGTTCAGTGCTGTTGAGTTGGTTCCACCTCATAGAGACCCTGTATAGGGTTCCCAAAGAGCAGCTGTGGGTGTGACCTGCTGACCTGTGGTTTGCAATACAGTGCTGATCCTACAGTGACACACCAGGACCACACAAATCATATTGGCTCCAGGACAGATCAGTATAGGGCTCCTATGGCAATGCCAAGTGAGTTCATTTGACTGAAGCACTATGTGTGCCTATTTATATTCAGACCCAGACGCTCCCAGAGATGTGATGAAAGCTTGCTTTTCAAAGGGACGTAAAATATACATGCTTCTCATATTAACTACTATATCTTTTTCTGGTGCCTATCACTGCTGATAAGGAGCTTTGGCTACGAATTGGGCTGCTAACCTCAAGGTCGGCAGTTCAAAACTACCAACTGTTCCACGGGAGAAAGATGAGGCTTTCTGCTCCCATAAAGATTTGCAGCCTCAGAAACCCTGTACAGGTTCACTATGAGTCAGAACTGACTCCACGGCACATAACAACAATCACTGCTGATAGCCATAGGTCCACTGAGTGAGGAAAGTGTTGGGGAAAGAAACTCTGCAATAATATCTCATTTCTTTTTCAGATTAACAAAATTCTTTCCAGGTTGCAGTGAAATTAGTTCAATTTAATATTAAGAAACACCAAAAGCAAATCTCCTGCTATAATTCCTACAGGGAACTGTGCTGGAAACTACATAGCAGACGCGAATAGAATATGGTCAGAAGGACGGAAGAATGTACTTGGGGTTAGTGCTGCCGTGTGCTGCTAAGCCACTTCCAGCTCATGGACAGAGTAGAATTGCTGGAATTCTGGTGTGGCGCTGTAGGATAAGCATTGGCCGCAAGGTCGGCGGTTCAAATCTACCGGCTTCTCCTCTACACAGGGTCACTATGAGTCGGGACGACTTGATAGCATTTAGCAAAAACAATCATTCCATACGTAGATCACTTTTCTGATGTGCAGCCACTGATGTGTTTCTAGAGCAACCTTTTGATTAGCTGTTGAGCGCTTAACCATTACACTACCAGGGCTCCTTTGTCTAGTCATTAAATAAACTCTAAAAAGATTTGGGGGCCGAGTTCCTGGGTTCTAATCTCAGTATATTGCCCCTTTCCAGATGTGTGACTTTAGGCAAGGTTGTTTCGCCTCTAAATTACTATCTGTAAAACCTTATAATTTTATAATGTTATTATGATTGGAGCCCTGGTGTGGCACTGTAGGATAAGCAGTAGACTGCTAAACACAAGGTCAGGGGTTCAAACCCACCAGCCATTCCTTAGAAACCCTTTATAGGATCACTATGAGTCAGAACCAACTTGATGGCACTTAACAACACAACAATGTTATTATAATCTGCAGTTGTCCAGTAATTTATTGTTGAATAAGGGAGACCAGCTTAAAGCAAGGTAAAATATAGAGCCACTGTTTTGGAAAAATGGAGACAAAAGAGAACACTTCCAACTGGGAGCTGGACCAGAGATCTGTGGTCCATACGCTTTAAATATGGAGTGAGCCTAGAAACTAGATAGTAAGATTTGTTGTTGCTGTATGCTCTTGTGCCAGTTCTGACTCATAGTGACTGCATATAGGGCTTCTAAGAGTGACTGATGGGTTTAAACCCTGACCTTGTGGTTAGCAGTCCAGTGCATGTCCTGCAGCGCAACACCAGGGTCAAAGAGTAAGACAGATAATTATATCAATCTGGTGTGATAGCAGTCAGCAATGGCTGCATATACATATCTATTTGCTGTAATACTAGTAAGGAGCAACCTATCTATCTTGTTAAGTGTCGTTGGATTGATTTCAACTCATAGCGATCCTGCATAGGGTTTCCAAAGAGTGGCTGGTGGGTTTGAACTGCCAACCCTGTGGATAACAGTCCAGTGTTTATCCTACAGCACCCCACCAGGACTATCTGTTTGTTATCTTCTTCTCTATTTGCTATATGTTGACCTGTTCTGCAGAAAAAAGGTTAAGTAGAGGCCAGGATGCATTCTCTCAAGGGTGAGCAGTTGAGGGCAATGGAAGCTAGTGGTGAAGAGGAAACTAGGAAACAATCAAGGGTCTCAAACCAAGCTGAAGCATGAAGGTGGAGGTGTCTAGGGTTTCTAAACATCCATCACAATGTGGGACATTGAAGGACTTTGAGGGAGAGACTGTTAAGACCAGAGCTGTGGCTTGAGAAGATCACTGTAATGCAATGTGCACACTAAACCTGGGAGGCAGGGAGAAAGCAAGCCATAGGCATTACATTAGCCAAGGTCAGACATAATAGACCTGTGACCAGTGGGGTCTCAAGGTGGTGCAAATGTTTAAAAAGCCTTCTGCTGTCTGAAAGGTTGGTGGTTTGAGTTTACTCAGAGATGCCTGAGAGGAAAGACTGATGATTTACCTCCAAAAAACCAACCATTGAAAATCCTATGGAGCACACTTCTACTCTGACGAACCTGGGGTCACCATGTTTCAGAATAAACTTGAAAACAATGGTTTCTTTGACTAATACAGCAACAATAGAAAGAGAAAAGGGATGTGAAAGATTTTGCAGAATTGGGACAATAATGGAGTGACAGAGGAGGGAAGGAGGAGTCTAGGGATGAAGACTGGGAAACGTGGAAGACAAGTGAGATGAAGAATCATGGGATGAGCTGGAGAACATACTGGAGCCATGATGTGAGAAGTTCCAACATCCCAGCCCCTCACCTGACCTGGCAACGCTAAGTTTTCTGCTAAAGTCCTGATGATGAACAGATAGTTGGTTTATGTTCAATAAGTCCAATTTCCCACCAGATATTAAGTCTTTGATAAAAATTTGCCTCCTGCTGTTTGAAAAATGATGCAGAACATTTCCATAGACTGTGCACTCCATAATAACAAAACTATAAAGAACTTCTTTTGTGCAACAAATAAGATACTAGCTATGAATCAATGTAAAAAAAAAATCTTAATGAATTGTTTTAAGAAGGATATTTGTGGAGTATCAATTAGACACAATTATAGTTTGAGTTGAATAATTACCCTTTTTTGTACATATTTTGATGATACATTAAAAAAAAAAAACACACAGACTAATTCACAAAGAAAAAGATGATAGCTCGCATGCCATTAACTCCTTTAAAGAGAACACAATTCATAAATGAAATGCCTAATTTAAAAGCAATTTAGAAAAACATTCCCAAAGATAAGCATTAACAATCTAGCCTAAGTTTTCCCAAATAAAGGGTAAGAACAGAAGGAGGTAAAGGAGAATGAGCAACAGGGAGGACGGGGGGAGGGCAGGAAGGGATGTCATGGGATGAGGGCGTGGATAGAAGTATTCTGGAAAATCACGAAGAGAAACTAACAGAATGAAAACAGGCTTATACAGCATGACTGAAAGATAAACGGTGTTTGACTCTGGGTATATATATATATATATATCTTTCTGAAATGTCTCTTAGTCTCATTTTTTCCTTTCCATTCCCATCCTTACTTTCTCAACAGCTCAGCTCTGAATTAACAGATGCCCTTTAGCAGGTTCTGTGTCTCCGTTCTTACCTCACATTCTCCCCTATCCTTTGCCCTGTCGTTGCCTTAACCTTCAGCAAAGACCTTTCAGTAACTCAACACCATCTTCTCAAGTCCAGCCTGCCTTTATTGACTACCACACTAGTTGAATCTAGGCCAGCTCACATGGTCCCTCACAAACCTCATCGCTCACATCACAACTCATGGCTGGCAAGCGAGAAGCTGGTGAAGACCACACGTGTTCTAATCAGACAGATGTGGATTCACACACCACTGAGGTCACTTGCCAGAGTGACCCTGGTTAACTGAAATTCTTAGCATCCCAGTTAACTCATTCTGTTGTCATGAAGAGCCTTTGAATTGGCTCTGACTCATAGCGACCTTGTATATGGTTTCCAAGGAGCAGCTGCAGAGTTTGAACCATCGACCATGAGGTTCAAGCTCACTTGAGGTCCAGTGTTTATCCTGCAGCTCCACACCAGGACTCCAACTCATATATGTTGTGATGTGCCGTAGAGTCAGCTCCAACTCACAGCGACCCTGTACAGGGTTTCCAAGGAGTGGATGGTGGGTTTGAACCACCGACCTTGCAGTTCAAACTGACCTTATGGTCCAGTGCATCATCCTGCAGTGCTATGTTGTTGTTGTTGTTATGTGCCGTGGATGTGGCTCTAACTCACAGTGACCCTGTATAGGGTTTCCAAGGCTGTAAATCTTTATGGGAGCAGAAAGCCTCATCTTTCTCCAGCGGAACAGCTGGTAGTTTAGAACTGCTGACCGTGAGATTAGCAGCCCAATTTGTAACCACTATGATACCAGAGCTTCTTCCAACTCATATATATATATATGGATAATTGCAAGTCTTGATGTATAGTACCTAGCACTCACTTTCTTATCATCACTGTTATCCATCAGTAATGTTCACTCTGTTGTATACCCCTCAGACATTCCTCAGCCCAGTCTTGCTTACCCCAACCTCTAGACATGTACAAGTGTGTTTCCTTTACTTAGAATGTATATAGCTCAGGAAACATTTATGTACAAATTAAAAAGAAAAGTATATAAGTATCTACATTTTGGAGTCAGATACATTCCAGATCCACTGTTTACTAACTGTGTGGCTTGGTACACATTATTCATTCTTTCTGAGCCTCAATTTTTTTCTGTTTATAAATGGCAGCCAGGAGGGGACAAAAATAAACATCAGTAACTTAAAAGTTTGTGTGCAAATGATTCAGCTAGTATATCTTACATGTTTGATACAAGTTCAGTGCTCATAGAAAGAAGGCGCTTAGAATTAGTAAAAAGGTGAATGGAAATGTGTCTTTAGGTCATCGGAGAAGGTTTCCTATGGGAAGCAAATTCTTCCCATATCAAAGCCACCATTTTATAAGACATGTACTGATTATCATCCTTCCCCTTAGGAGTTTAGCAAATGGCATCTTATGTGTCCTCCCACTTAGGTATTTTATGACAGTTTCTCTAGGAAATTTGGATTTAGATAATACTCTTGCTCATTAATTATTTTTTATGTGTGTGTCTTATGGCCTTATCTCCTCTAATAGTCTACAAGTTCCACATAAATAGTCAGGAAAGCATATACATAAGCACTAGGTGACATAACTGGTGGGCTGTAATGAACACCAAATTATAAACAGCATTGCAAAACAGGAATGCCAGAGCACTTGACTGTGCTTTTGCAGAAACTGTACATAGACCAATATGTAGTCATTCCAACAGCTCAGGGGATATTGACTGGTTTAAAATTAGGAAGAGTGTGTGTCTGGGTTGTATCCTTTTACCATACTTATTCACTCTGTCTGCTGGGTTATACAAGGGGGTTTCAAAAACAGGTGGGAAAATTACTTTTTTAGTTTCATTTTCCACATACTTTTTGAAGCCCCCTCAAATGAAGAAAACCATGACACCCAGACTAAGGGAAGAGTCATTAACCATCTGTGATATGCAGAAAGCACAATACTGCTTGCTGAAAGTAAAGAAGACTTGAAGCATTTTCTGATGAAGATCGAAGACTACACAGCCTTTAGTACAGAAAAATGAACCCATAAGCAATATCATGATAAACAATGAAAATATTGCAATTGTGAAAGATTTATTTTGCAAGTACTTCTTGTTGTTAGGTGCCATCAAGTCGGTACTGGACCCATGGCGACCTTTTGCACAGCAGAATGAAACACTGCCCGATTCTGGGCCAACCTCACTACTGTTGCCACGCTTGAGTCCATCGATGCTGCCACTTGGCCAATCCATCTCGTTGGGGGTCTTCCTCTTTTTCTCTGACCTGCCACCTTACCAAACATGAGATCCTTCTCCAGTGACTGGTCCCTCCTTACAATATGTCCGAAGTATGAGAGATGAAGTTTGGCCATCTTGGACTCTAAGGAGCACTCTGGCTGCACTTCTTCCAAAATGAATCTATTGGTTCTTTTGGCAGCCCATGGCACTTTCAATATTCTTCTCTAACACCATAACTCAAAAGCATCAATTCTTCTACGGTCTTCCTTATTCACTGTCCAGCTTTTGCATGCATATGAGGTTATTGACAATACCATGGCTTGGGTCAGGCGCACCTTAGTCCTTAAACTGACATTTTTGCTCTTCAACATTTTAAAAAGTTCCTGTGCAGCAGGTTTGCCTAATGTAATACAACCTTTGATTTCTTGACTGCTGCTTCCATGAGTGTTGATAGTTGATCCAAGAAGAATGAAGTCCTTGACAACTTCAAACTTTTCTCCATTGATAAGGAGCAATGATAACCCTCATTCCACGGCCTCTTCTGAATCCAGCTTGGACCTCTGGAAGTTTTCTGTCAATGTATGATTGTAGCCATTTCTGCATTACCTTTAGCAAAACTTTACTCACATGGGATATCAAAGAGATTGTCCGATGATTTCCACATTCCGTTGGGTAACCTCTCTTTGGAATGGGCACAAATATGGATCTCTTCCAATCAGTCAGCTAGATAGTTGTCTTCCAAATTTCTTGGGAGAGATGAGTGAGTGCCTCCTGTGCCACCTCACTTTCTTGAAAGATTTCAATTTTTATTCCATCAATTCCTGGTGTCTTGTTCTTTGCCAATTCCCAATGCACCTTGGACTTCCTCCTTCAGTATCGTTAGCTCTTGATCTTATGCTACCTCTTGAAACGGTTGAACATTAACCATTTCTGTTTGGTACAGTAACTCTGTGTATTCCTTCCATCTTCTCTTGATGCTTTCTGCATCATTCAATAATTTGCCCAGAGAATCTTTCAATAATGAAAGTCAAGGCTTAAATCTTTTCTTCAGTTCCTTCAGCTTGAGAAATGCTGAGCATGTTCTTCCTTTTTGGTTTTCTGATTCCAGATCTTTGCACATTTTGTTGTAATATTTGGCTTTATCTTCTCGAGCTGATCTTTGAAATTTTCTGTTTAGCTCTTGGACCTCCTCATTTCTTCCATTTGCTTTAGCATCTCTATGCAAGTACTTGGATCCCCTAAATCTGCTGCAAAAGACTTTTATAAAGTATTGAAAACCAATGATGTCTCTTTGAGGACTAAGGTACACCTGATCCAAACCATGGTCTTTTTAATAGCCTCATATGCATGAGAAAGTTAAACAATGAATGAAAAAGACTGAAAAGAAGTGATGCCTTTGAATTATGTTGTTGTTGAATAATATTGAATATTCAATGAGCTTCCAAAAGAACAAACAAATTTTACTTGGAAGAAATACAGCCAGAATACTCCTTAGAAGTAAGAATGATAAGACTGTGTCACAAACTTTAGACATGTTCTCAGGAGGACTTCATGCGTGCCAAAGTAGAAGGTCAGTGAGAAAGAGGAAGACCCTCAACAAGATGGATTGGCACAGTGACTGCAACAGTGAGTTCAGACAGCAACATTTGTGAGGATGGCGCAGGACAAGGTGGTGTTTTGGTATGCTCTAGCATAGTGGTTACGAATCAGGCTGCGAACCACAAGGTCAGCAGTTCGAAACTACCAGCTGTTCTGCGGGAGAAAGATGAGGCTTTCTGCTCCCCTAAAGATTTACAGCTTCAGAAACCCTGTATAGGGTCTCTAGGAGTCGAAATTGACTCCATGGCACATAACAACAACAACAACAACAACTCATACATAGGGTCGCTATGAGTCATTAAGTGACAACAACACTAAAAATGAAAATGCAGGGTCCCTTGTTCCACAAGTGTTACACATCTTAAGATGGTGCCAACAAAGCATTAAAGTAAGCACAGGGCTCTATAGACACATGGCACAAGTCACTTACTATAAAGCTACTCTGATAGGCAAACAAAAAAGCAAATAGCTCAATAACCTTGAAATCTCATTTTTCTTAGCTGTAAATGTGTATCAGTACTTCCTACTTTTTTATAACATGGAGAAATTTCAAAGTTCTTTTGTGATAATATCATTGTTGTTAAGTACCATCAAGTTGGTTCCAACTCATAATGACATCGCAGAGGGTTTCCAAGGAGTGACTGGTGGGTTTGAACCCCCAGTCTTGTGATTAGCAGTCTAGTATTTATCGTACAGTGTCACACCAGAACTCTGATAATACTGTTGTTGTTGTTGTTGTTGTTATTACGTGCTGTAGAGTCAGTTATGATCCATAGCGATCATTTAGGGTTTTCAAGGAGTGGCTGATGAACTTGAACCGCCAGTCTTGCTGTTCAAACGGACTAACCCACAGTGCCACACCAGGACTCCAATTAGTACTTTGTTATTTGCAAAGCACATTACCAGTAATAAACTTGTTGTTGTGTTGTTGTTAAGTGCCGTCGAGTCGGTTCCAACCCATAGTGACCCTGTACAGGGTTTCCGAGGATGTAAATCTTTACGGGAGTAGAAAGCCTCATCTTTCTCCCGCGGAGCGGCTGATAGTTTCGAACCGCTGACCTTAAGGTTTGCAGTCCGATTCATAACCTCTGCGCTACCAGAGCTCCTTTATTAATATAGCACTTTATAGTTTTCAAATTGATTCCAGCTTCATCACTTGTTTTTGCTTTTCATATCCAATGAAGTATGTCCTCCTATCCTCATCTAAAGATGAGAAAACTTAGGACTCAAGGGTTTATGTGATTTGCCACAGTCACACCCAAGTTGTTATTGGAAAGTATTGCTCTTGTTGTTCTTATATAAGACTAAAAAGTAGTAAACAAACAAACTTGGTGATGTGAAAGATACTGACATACAGCTCAGGATATTCTTTGAGATTTTCAACAGTAAGAAAGGGTAATAAACACTAAGGTGCCTTCGTAACATAGATCCAGTTAACTTCCTGATTTAGGAGTCTCCTATGGTTATTACCAAATAAACCCCACAAGTCTCATTCTGAGCTCTTCTCTGCTTGGAATAATAATTGGAATCGTTCCAACAGTGATGAAGGAAATAACAGGAGTGTTGTTGTTAAGTGCCATTGAGTTTGTTCTGACTCATAGCAACCCTGTATAGGGTTTCCAAGGAGTAGCTGGTGGGTTTGAACTGGTTGATGGGTTTGAATCAGTAACCTTTTGATTACTAGTCCAGAGCTCATCCTACTGCGCCACACCAGGACTCCAAATTTAAAGGAATCTCATAGTAACTATGATCTCTTGCTCTGTTGTGTAAGAGCAGGTAAAATTTCCTCAATATAAGATATGAAGATAAATACTATGAGAACTGAATTTAAAATTCACTAATTAGGGATGGCTGGGTATATACTGAAATGTCCACATTTTCATTGTGCATGGTGGCATTTCATAATGTCTATTCTAATTTAATTAGGCTTTAAAATTAAATAAACTGACACCTTGTCATCCTGTTCTTTAAATTATATCAATGAATCTCTTTTGACATTGCTAGTATGGTGATGGACTCTAACGCTATCATTCGTCAATTATTAAAATTATTAAAAATTTACATTTTTACAGTAGTTTATTTGACTAGAATTATCTATGAGATGAGGATAATGTGATCCTGCTTGATAAAATCACCTTTTATTCTTGTTTTTCTTTTAAGGGATATAATTGGCCTCCTGATATTAAGTTTACAAAGCTATTTTTTATGTACATGAATATAAGACTTTCTACCAAAGGGTTTTCAGGAAGAAAATATTTCCTATATCCTTAAGTCTGATCTTTCAAAGGTAGGGCATGTTAAATTTCTTCTACTCATTGATTCTTGGTTACTTGGCACCCTGTGACCGACGCTGGCAAAATTGATGTAAATGTGACACCCGCCTGTGGATAATGGGATCCCTGCCTGACCGGTGGCTCGGATAATGGAGGGGCCCTTGGTTTTAGTCTTCTTTCCCATGCTGAACCTTGGGGTTTCACACTTTATAATGTGAGAGTCTTACTTTAAAATGCATTAAACTTCTAAAGATAGCAAATAGCCTTTTGGGTAATGCATTTTAAATAGGCTCTGAATTCAGAATTTTTAAGAATGTTCATTTTGTAGGACATCATAATAGCTTTATAACATATCGCACCCTGTTGATGTGTCCTTCTCTTTTTCCTAGTCTTTGCTTTCTTCTGCTTCTTGGGAAGCAGCAGTGGCTTCAGGTAGTTACAAACCTGTTTACGTTGCAATCTGGGCCTGGCTTCCTCTCTCGGTAGCAAGCTTGTTTCTCATCCTATCTTACTTGTAGAAGTCAGTTCACTGCTTGTGGAGCAGACTAGATATTGTTCAATATGGAGAGGGCTTATAAATAGCTCTTCAGGCTAAAAATGGAGAGCATGGAGATTTCAAACCAGCACCCTCCCTGTCCCCATATATTATAGCTATCTGTTTTATAATCATTTTCATGAGAGTACACTCTGACAAACATCATTACTCACATTAATACAATACGTATCTTAATCTCTCTGGAAGCATTACGCTGTAATAGACTTGTGTCAAAGAATGCTGGCATCTAAAGGACAGATGATAAATATTTGAAGCCTGAAAACACTTAGTTCTAAATGTTCATTAAATATGTGTTTAATCTAAAAACATTAACATTCTGTAACCAACTCTGAGAACTTAATTATGAATTATCTCCAATGATCAAAGTTATTTTGGTAAAGGTCTCTCAGTTTCAAGTGCTAAGTAGAATCAAATGAACATGGATTTAATGGATTAATAAATTAAATAATCATCAATTTGGAAGTTGCTATCTACTTCTTAATAAAATCTAGATTTTAATCTCATCTTTATCAAAAGTTTTATAAAATTATACTTCATTTTTTTCCCCATTTGCATATAAGCCAACCAAATTTAAAATGGTACACGGTTAATACTGTTAAGGAAGCTTGACAACGTTCCAAATTTGTTTTATTTTGCTTCTGACAAATTCTTGTCCAGAGTATTTGATAATATTTCAAATTCCCATATAAAGAATGGAAGAAAAACTATACTAATATACTCTAAACATTCTTACAGTAGGAACTGATAAAAAGAGAGAGCCAGTATTGATAAGTTTCATCTCCCTGATGAAATTTCTGATTTTACTTTAGCTGAACGATTAAGTAAAGGTGGGCAAAAAGCTTCTTCAAAAGCTCATTTTTTTCCCTACCCTACATCCTTACGTTTAAATGGCAAGGCAAGAAATTATAAATACTACATTTAAATTCATGAGAACTAAGTGTATGTCTTTAGTTTTAATGCTATTATATAATGAGAAAAAGGAAAAGCCATGTGCAGTTGGGAGGATTTGATCATAAAAGAATGTATTGAAGGGCAACGTTAGAAGTTTCTAGCCACACTAGCCTGTGTATGTTATGTGTGTGTGTGTGTAGAGATGTCTGAGACATCTGGAGAAGACATCATAGCAAGTATGTCAGGCTTGCTAGAGAGAAAAACCACCGTTGTGAAGAACACAAAAGAATGGCGGGGGAGGGGGGTGGATATCAATCAGACTTTAAGGACTTTGTAAACGGCAGAGGAGTTCTATACCCTGTATCCTAGAAATAGTAGTAAACCCTTCAAGAATTTGAGAAAGGGAGTAGCTAATTTCATTATAATGTCAACCCGTTATTGTCAACCCGAGTTGGTTCCGACCCATAGCGACTCTGTTTAGGGTTTCCGACGAGCAGCTACTGAGCTTTGACGCCGACCTTGCAGTTTGAACAGTTTTGCAGTCTGGCGCATTAACCCACAGGGCCACGCCAGGACTCCCGTTATTGGACATCTTCTCTTTTATTTTATGGTTGGTAGTGGTTATGTGCCGTGGAGTCGGTTCTGACTCATAGCGACCCTGTACAGGGTTTACGAGGCTGTAAATCTTTACAAGAGCAGAACACCTCATCTTTCTCCCACAGAATAGCTGGTTTCAAACTGCTGATCTTGATGTTCGCAGCCCGATTCATAACTGCTAGGTTACCAGTGCTCTTTGTGTGTGTGTGTGTGTGTGTGTGTGCGCGCACCTTTTATTTTATCCTCAACTCTTTCTTATTCCATATCACTTTTAATTCTTTGCACTATGCTGTAACTTGAAAATATAAAGTGCTTTTATTTAGTTATGCTAAGTGGTATTTGTAGATTATTTCTGAACCTTACAACAGGCAGGGTAGATGTTACCATTGGTTTCATATAATGGTCAGAGAGGTTAAGTGATGTGGTCCAGGCCACACACAGGTAGGAGTCCTGGTGTGGCGCTGTGGGCTAATGTGTCAGACTGTAAAGTCATTTGAACTGCAAGGTCGGTGGTTCAAGCTCACCAGCTGCTCTTGGGAAACCCTATACAGGGTCGCTATGGGTCAGAATCAACTCAACGGCACTTAATAACAACACATAAGTCGTCACTGATAGTGTCAGAATGAAGATCTTCCTCGTTCCAAAACATGTCCTCTATACTTTATGTGACGTTGTCATTCTTGCCGTAATCCTTTGGATTACCAATGTGGCGCTGTATGAGAAACACTGGACTACAAACCGAAAGGTGGGTGGTTCAAACCCACCAGCTGCTCTTCAGAAACCCTATGCAGAGTCACTGTGATTTGGAACTGACTTGAAGGCACTTAACAACAGCAATAACATCTGATTGCCAGATTCTTGAGGAGGACAAGTCAGCCATAGAGATTCTTTGAACTGTCTCTGCTTGGAGCCAACATGTTTCTGGCACATCCACAATGATTGTGAAGGACACATAGGGAAAGAGCTTGAAATACTTTAAAATATTCTCTAGGCTCAAAATACTGTGATTTTGAGACCACACTAATCTATTAAATGCTAGGCACAAATGTTCAGAATACCTGAACACACAATCAGTAATATATAAGAGATGCGAAAAGACAATGCCTAGATTTTAGAATAGTAGAATAAGGGATAATAAACCATTAAATATCAGAGGGAAAATAATCTGATGGATGCTGAACAGGAGAGCTAGAAAACATAGATTGTTATGGTCATGGTTAGCTGTATAAAGTGTCTTGGAACTGACTCATGGCCACGCCATGTAGTACAGAGAATTGCTCCACAGGCTTTCTGGGCTGTAGTCTTTATGAAAACAGGTCCCCAGTCCTTTCTTTCAAGGTTCTACTGTGTGGAGTCAAAACATCAACCACTTACACCACCAGCACTTACTGGAAACATAGAGAATCGGTGTGAATAGACACAAAGAAGATAAATGCATGGCTGGCTTTTCTGTAAAACAATTACATAGGAAAATTAGAAATAGTAGGTATGAAAAGAAGCCAACTCTTACATGCCTACGAGAAACAAGCCATTGGGAGTGATGATTGGTTGGACTTAGTCCTGGTCTTTGAGGCAGCTTTGCACTCTTGGGAGACCCTTAGATGGAGCACCTTAGATGGAACGCAGGACTGGAGGAACCTTACTTGCTGAGCTCACTTTGATGTTGCAGGAGACTCCTGCCTGAACATCTCCCTGCATTCTCAGTTCCAGTGAAAATGAAAAATTGCACTTTACTTCAGAGTAAAGGGAGATTGGCTAAGAAGTGGAGACTTCTACTTGAGCAGGCAGTACCTCTGGGGATGAACTTTCATAGTTGCTGCTTCAAGTTATTCTGTGGCATGGAGTTGATTAAAAGAGCTCTCCTTTGGCACTGTTACTGTTGGAGGCAAAAGAATGAAATGCTAATTTCTGGAAACCCTGGTTGCTGCCCCCACAAGAACAGGAAATAATGAGTACTCTGAAAGAAAACACAGACAAATACATGGCCCTCAACCAGAAAGCAATAACAGACAAACAATGGCAGCAGCAATTACTGACAAACCCAAGCCTCCTTTTCCGACATTAGAGAGGAAGAGACTAAAAGCAACTGGGGTTCTTTGGGTGGAAACCAGGCTCTTGTGTGAAGATTTCCTCCGTTAATTTCACTGCAACGGCCCCATGTTAACTGGGGCTCTCTGAATTTATTTGTGCCAATAAGTCAGTCTCTGAAGGATGCCAGCAGAACTAAGCTGGTGTGGCTAAATGATGGCTCTGTGAGGTAGCTGCTGGCTGCCCGGCACTTTCAGAGCTGGGTGATAGTCGTGTTCTGGCCACTGGGGAAAGATTCTGATGGTGACTGATATGGAGAGAATGATTAAATCAGTTTGGAAAGTTAGCCAGAAGGTGGAGAAATTGAAAAGGGAATGTAGTTAATTCCTTTGGGCACTTTATTTTCCCCATAAGTATTAACTCTTTACTATCTGCAAATTCTGACTGGAATTTCATGTTTTCAGAGAGATATGATGATTTCAATGCAGTTAAAAAGTACTCCAAAAATGTTTGCAAATGCTGAAGAGAATGGAAATGAAGCCAGGAGAGTTTTATGGAAATTGAATTTGCTCAGGTAGACTGTAACAAGTCTCCAGCAAAGACACTGGGACCATCAAGTTTAATCTAGGCTATTTAGTTTAAGAGTAGAGAATTGGACAGAGTGAGACTCACAGACTTTCTATGGGATTGTATTGTTTTTCTCTATTTATTCTATGTGAAGAGCTTGAAGAAATATATCTAGAATGTTCTTACTCTTAAGAGACTCTATTTCTTAAGAAAAGTGACTCTTTAGCTGTTTTCTTTTACCTGTGCATTTACATCTGAAAATAGGTATGCCATTTTATTGTTGCTATTGTTGTACTTATATTTTAATGTTTGTTGTTGTTAAGTGACATCAGATCGCTTCTGACTCATAGCAACTCTGTGTAGGGTTTCCAAGGAGCGGCTGGTGAGTTTGAACTGCCGACCTTGTGGTTCAAACCGACCTTGTGGTCCAGTGATTTATCCTACAGAATATTGTTTTGTATTTATATCTGTATAATATTACCCCACGTGAGTGTGGTTGGGTTGGAAGAAGACACGGCACACAACTTGTCCAACCTCCATGGTAATAGAGACCTGGCATTACTGGCCTTACTCCTCAAGGTCTCCATAAATCAATAAGATTGAGCCCCCGCATTATAACAAGTCCATCCATACCCACAATGCCACGGAAGATGGGCAGTAGCAAAGATTTTAGACTAATTTTTCAGTTATTATTAATTTATGTATTGGCCATTTATTTTGCCTTTGTTTTCTTAATATTCTCAAATGAAACATTAGGAAGGAAATTTGCATTTTCACAATTAGGACACCTGGGGAGAGTAAGTGTGCATAAGAGAGGCAGTTTATTAAGTGCCTCAGTAAAAGTAAGAGACCTAATTTTTCACATTGCATTCAAAAGAACAAATGCTTCCTAGATTAAAATGGGAGAATGGAAACTTCTTATAATCGTGATAGGTGACACCAGAGTTGAGAAAAAGATTGTTCTAGATGGTAAAAAGAGAGCTATGTCTTTCTGCACATTTTAGTCACTACTATCTGAGCACCTAGAGACCCAGCTTACTATCTCTGATTTGTTGAACATCTTTTATGGTGCCCCTGGTGATGCATATGGCTAAGTGCTGGGCTACTAGCCAAATGGTTGACAGTTTGAACCCACCCAGAGGCACCTTAGAAGAAAGACTAGGGAAATTCCTTTTACAAGGTCACAGCTATAAAAACCCTATGGGGCAATTTTTCTCTGAAACACCTAGGATCTTAATGAGTCAGAATCAGCAGCAGGACAGCAGGTTTTGTTGGTTTGTTTTGTTTGCTGTCATGGCATCTAATACTGACAGGGGGATCAGAAAGTATTGATGGGTTAAAGTGAAAAGAACATTCACATGCTTCACCCATCCTCTTCGTGATCCTAAAAATAACAGAGAAAGGACTCTTCGACGTCACCCCAAACTGCAAAGTGGTATTGCAGAAGTTCTACATGGAAACCGTATGAAACACACAGACACCCAGGATCGCTCATGTCCAGTGATGAGCTTATGGAGCGGATGGCATTTTTGCTTTCTGTAGGAGGCCAAGCCACTTTGTGGATAGTTTGCAAAGACCGCAGGCCCTTCAAAACTTCACCCACAGCCCCAGCAGCACCTGCCTGCCCTCATGCCCAAAGAGTAATGACAGACAAGGTTTTTTGTTAGACTGTCGATTTTTAGAATCATAATCAAATCCATGTGAGGAAAGAAGCCACCAGAAGACAAATTAAAGAGCTGAGCTGTGGTGGAAATCCTTTTCTCAAATGAAGAAGAGTATCTCCTAGATTCCAGTTGTCGAGTTTGAAGATAATTTTAGATATGACCTTCCCAGTGCATATTGTTGTCATTGTTAAGTGCCATCGAGTCCTCGCCGACCCATAGCGACCCTGCATAGGGTTTCTGAGAAGTCACTCATGATCATGAATCACTGACCTTGTGGTTCAAACCAACTTTGCAGTCCAGCGCATTAGCCCATTGCGCCACACTGTTGTTAAGTGCTGTTGAATCAGCTCCGACCTATAGCGACCCTGTGTAGAGTTTCTTAGGAGCAGCTGGTGAGCTTGAACCGCTGACCATGCAGTTCAAAGGGCTTTGCAGTCTGGCGCATTAACCCACAGTGCCACATCAGCATTCAGTTTGGTGGTGGTGGTGGTGGTAGTGTGCCGTGGAGTCGGTTCTGACCCATAGCGACCCTTTACAGGGTTTCTAGGGCTGTAAATCTTTACAGGAGCTGAAAGCCTCATCTTTCTCCTGTGGAACAGCTGGTAGTTTTGAACTGCTGACCTTACAGTTAGCAGTTCGTCACTTAATCACTATACTACCAGAGCTCCTTAGGGTTCCATTTAGTCCACCTTATGGAGTCCTGGTGTGGTGCTGTGGGTTAGTGTGCCAGACTGCAAAGCCATTTGAACTGCAAGGTCGGTGGTTCAAGCTCACCAATGGCTCCTCAGAAACCCTATATAGGATCTTCATGGGTTGGATCTGACGGCACTTAACAACAACAACATGTTCTCTATGCTACTCGATTCTTTTACCTTTAAAATGTTGTTGTTGTTATGTGCCGTTGAGTCGGTTCCAACCCATAGCGACCCTGTACAGGGTTTCCGAAGCTATAAATCTTTATGAGAGCAGAAAGCCTCATCTTTCTCCCGCGGAGCAGCTGGTAGTTTCGAACTGCTGACTTTGCGGTTCATAGCCCGATTTGTAACCACTACGCTACTCAATTCTTTTACTTTAAAAATAGATACAGCAATTTATCAGTTTGTAATGTTTAAGATAGCAAGACAATACATGCAAAATCGTTTCAGATACTCTAAGGAAGTGATCAGTGAACTGAGGCCCACAGGCTCAATTCCCTCTGCTGCTCTTCAGATGAATAAAGTTTCGTTGAAACAGCTATGCTTATCCCTTTACACATTGTCCAACTGTGACTGCTTTTACACTTCAGTGGCAGAGCTTAGTACTTAGTGATAGAGACTACATGGCCCACAAAACTGAAGATATTTATTACATGTTTCTTTAAGCAGAGTCTGCTAATCCCAGAAAACAATCTTAGTTTTAGCGGTATAACAAATAGGTTGACTCTCTTACATATAATACTAAATTATATGCACTCCCGTCTCTTCATGATGTAATGCACGCTCTGATATATGTTGTTGTTAAGTGTGGTCGAGTCTGAATAGGATTTCCGAGGCTGTAACTCTTTGTGGGAGCAGAAAGCTTCATTTGTCTCCCACTGAGCAGCTGGTTGACTTGAACCTCCAACCTTGTAGTTAGCAGTAATGCTTATCCTACAGAGCAATGACTTCTTGACCATGGTTTATGCCTTTGTTGTACAAATATGATCAAAAGTAATGTTTTTGTGCTATTGACTGAGAAGGGAAGGTATCCAATGCTGTCAGTCCTTCTGGGAAGAGAAAATCACATAGTTCTCCTACGGAGCGATTGGAAGGTCTAGCCTGCCAGTTTTTTGGTTGGCAGTCAGTGCTTAACCTGCAGCACCACCAGGGCTCATTGAATGAGTACAAAGGAGGCTGAAATTCATTTTGGAACTGTCATGAAGTGTACTTGGTGTCCGCATGGGTGTGTTATGCCAGAGAATTTTTACATGATTTTTGTTATTTCCACTCATTATGTGTGTGTGCATGTTATATCCAGGGCATGATATTTGTGAAAAATATGGTATATGCTCTAAGCTATTTCATTCTAAGCCATGGTATCTACTTTGACATTTTATTGGGTTCCAAAGCTAGGATGCCTCAGAATGGAATTCCATCTCAACATGGGGTTCTGAGTCCATTGTTTGTCTGGTCGTTCCATTAGTATTTCTCTCTCATCTCTACCCTTTCTTTGCCATTTTCTGTACCAGCTGATCCTTTTTTCACAATATTCAAGTTGGAATACATTCATTCATATAGAATAAATTATGTATTAATTTGTAGCATTGAGTGTGGCAAAAATCATGGAGGGTTTTTTTTGTTGTTGTTGAAGTCAGCATCATAGCAGAAGGAAAATTATATTGAATTCTTATATCCCACAGACTCCTGGTGTGGTGCTGTAGGATCAGGCCTGGACTGCAAACCACAAGGTCAGCAGTTCAAACCCACCAGCTGCTCCTTGGAAACCCTATACAAGGTTGTTATGAGTCAGAACTGACTCGACGGCACTTAACAATAAAAACAACTAATATTCCACAAGAGTTAACATGCCCTTCTATGTATAACCAACTTGGTATCCCATCATGTTTAAATCCGGAAAGTATGACTTGAACAGAGTCTATCTTACAGGTGGGGTAGTGGTAGTAGTTGTTGTTAAGTACCATGAAGTCGGTTCCGACTCATAGTAACCCTGCTTAGAGTTTCTGAGACTGTAAATCGTTATAGGAGCAGAAAGCCTCATTCTCCTTCGGAAGGGCTTGTAGTTTCGAACTGCCGGCCTTGAGGTTAGCAGCCCAATTCATAACCACTATGCTACCAGAGCTCCTTGGAGTGGTAATTCAAATTCTTTCCTTCTGTGTGGGAAATCCAGTTTAATTCACAGCCAGTGACACTCGTGTAGCCACCACCCACTATCACATGTGGCTGTGAGGACAAACAGTTTGCACCAGCGCTCCCTGACTAAAATGAACTGCCGGAATTTGGGTTCATTGCACATGGGCAGACTCAGCAATAGCAGTCTTACTGATATTTGGGAACAAAGAGTGCCTATTAGCAAGTGATGCCCTATTCTATCTAGATTTTCTAAGCTGGCTCACTTGAAAACAGCACACATTTTGGCCCCTAGCTTTAATGTTCTGCTTTTTAGAAACGTTGGTGGCAAGGAAAGTAGATGGAAAGTTCATGAGCTTTCTGGTTTTCCCTTCCTCTGTCTGTCAAAGACATTTAGTAATTTTCCAATTACTGCAGCAATGTTTTGAGGATCAGTTGGAACATAATTGCAAAGTGCTTGGGAATGCTTTAAAGGAGAAAACTTCAATATTTCATTATCATGTTGATTACATTGGTATCTTCTTATTGCTTTTCATTTATGCTAATAGAAAAGGCGACCAGTTACATAGGATTTTAGTTCCCTGGAAATAAATGACATGAAATGAATAAATCATGTCCTATTGTAGGTTTGCAAGCAGGACATAAGATTACTGAATTATGCACTATGTAAAAGAGAAAGCTAAAAAGAAATCAATCTTTGGCTAAGCTTGAATGATCCATACAATAAGATTTTAATGTATGGGTTAGAGACCTTCTTTACTAGAGTTCTCATAACCTAGTTAGGTTGGTAATTAGGACACAGGGAAGACCAAAAGGGGAAAAAAAATATGAATGTTGAATAGCAGCCAAGCGATTTTTAGAATAATGAAGAAATATCAAATAGGCTAAATCAATGGAGTTAAAGGACACAAAGGGGAAATTAAAAACATTCAAAGATAAATTAATATAGGCCCAAGGGTTATGCAAGCAATTTACTATAAATATACTAGGGAAAAAGAGACAGAGATAGGTGAACACGGAAGTACAAAATTGGTAATACGTTGCTATAAGTAAAAAATGGCTTGAAACAAATAGTGTGACAAGATAGAAGGTCAGCAAGGAAGAAAGAAAATCATTTAAGGCAAAAAACAAGAAACATTATTTTGTAGATGACATGTTTTTTAGCAAAAGTTCTATCTATCTCATTGTTCATGACGGCATCCTCATAAATTTTACGGGAAGCAAATTAACCAGCCTCATTTTGAGGGATGAAAACTGAGGTTTCAGATGCTCCGAAGGTCGCCTACAAGAGCAAGTTTGTATCTTTCATCCACAACGGAAGGGTTTCAATCAACCTGCCCACTTAAGGGGCAGTAAATTCATAATCCAAATCTTTTATTTAAATTGATCTATAACAAAATAAATGCACTCATCTGTGTGCACAGCTCAATTAATTTCAATGTGTGAATATACCTATGTTGTTTTGTTGTTGTTTAGTGCCATCAAGTCAATTCCGACTCATAGTGACCTTGTATGGTGTTTATGAGGAGTCACTGGTAGGTTCGTACTGCCAGCCTTGTAGTTAGCAGTCCAGTGCTGACCCTACAGCACCACACACTAAAATTAAGATAGAAAACATTTCCAGGAACTCAGAAGGCTCCTTGTGCCCTTCCCAATGAGTATCCCCCAGTCGTAAGTATTGCTTGGATGTCTGACACTATCAGTTAGGTTTGTCTGCACAGACAAACGTGTGCAGTATGTGCTCATCTTCTACTTCCGGATTCTTTCATTCAATGTAGGGTCTGGGAGATTCTATAGTATCTGTGAATCCCAGTAGACGATGATGTGGAATGAATTTAGTTATTGCTCCCTTGCAAGGGGTAAGTAAACTTTATCTATAAAGGGCCAGGTAGTAAATAATTTAGGCTTAGTGAACAACATGGTCTCTGTTGCAGCTGTGCAACTCTGCCTTTGTAACATGAAGCTGTAATAGAGAAGATGTGAATGAATGAATGTGGTTGGATTCCAACATATTTTGTACATAAAGTGAATTTACTCTTGGAGTAGTAGTTTGTTAATCCCTACTCTATGGTGTCGGGTTGTGTGGATGTAACAGGGACAGTCCAAAAGTATTGCTTCTAGGTCTCCAGTTCTTGCGTACAAGGATGTATTCCAAAGAAAACATGTGAAACATGTATGTGATCATTGAATGGCTGCAGGTGAGTTATTTCAGGAATACACTTGTCTTTGTTTTCTCAGGGTGTCTTCAAAAACAGGTCCAATGAAAACTGTGGCTTTTCAGGTGATTTGCTGGGTCAGCTAAATTCAAGGTTGAGAAGTCAGCTCAGAAGGTTATGGTGACTTTTCAGGAATTTCTAAAAGAGTCTTATCTTGACAGATTTTCTTGAAGGACACAGGACAATCATGGTGGCATATGAGGAAGAAGTTAAACTAAAATGGAAAGTCCCAATGGTGAGGAGAAAGGACAGGACAGTTGCACTGAGGGACAGTTTCCATGACCACAATGTGCCCGTGTATTCTTCGAGAGTAGCAAGAGCTGTTCTCCGAGAATATAATTGGAAACCTTACCCCATCCACTCTATAGGCCTAATCTTGCCCCTTTAGAATTTTTTTGTTTCCTAAATTCAAAGACCATTTTAAAGGAACAGGCTTTGAGTCCTTCAAGGATGCCAAATTGCCATTTAGACATTGTGTCTAATCAAAAAGCCCACAATTCTTCCGGGAAGGGATGGAAGCCTTCAGGAGTGTATATACCCAGAGGTAGGATACGTCAAGAAGCAAAAGCTTCATATTTTGATAATTTTGCTTAATAGAGGTTTCTATGACTTTGTAGCAGTACTTTTTGGCCTACTGTTGTACAACTATTTCTTCATGCATTTACCTGCTGATGAACATATGAATTTTTTCTGGTCTTTTGGTAAAATTACACACTTGTTTCTCTTCGATATATGTGCACATAGAATCACTGGGTCATAGACTTGGTGTTATGGTTAGCTTTCCTTCAGATTGCCAAACAGTTTTTCAAAGTGATTGTTCCAATATGCGCCAATATGGACATGGTCAATCCAATTAATTTAATTGTTTGGGTAAGTTTTAGTGGATTCTCAAGGAGCCCTAGTCGCTTAGTGGGTTATGCATTGGGCTACTAACTGCAAGGTGAGCGGTTTCAGTCCAGTTTTGAGTCGGAACTGACTTGATGTTACACAGCAAAAACAGAGGACTTTGTTTATGATTTTAAGTTGTGTTTCCTTGATGAGCAATGATGCTGACTATTATTCTTGTGATACGTTTTTGCTCACGTAGACAGTCCCCTTTGTGAAGCACCTGCTCAATGCCTTTACCCATTTTGTAAATGGGTTATTCTTTTTACTATTAATTCAGAATAATAAATGATTACAGAAGTTCTTTATGTATTCTGGATTTGTTAAGTGCTATTGAGTCTGTTTTGACTCATAGTGACCCTGTACAGGGTTTCCAAGGAACACCTTGTTCTTAGCTTACCCTAAAGTACCATATGTACTGTGATTATTTTGCTCCCCAGTCCCTTTCTTAAGGTAAGACATGCAGGTATTGTGATCCCCCTCCTCCTAAAGGCAAACAAAGACCCTTTCACTTCATCAGAACCAACACTGACTATGATGCAGAATTAAATCATGATGTGAATGAATACATCTCAGGGATCCAAGAGGCTGTGGAGAATAAAAGTGAATGCTGTCTGTCCTCATTGTCCCAGACTCCAGAAGCACTGGTAAACTTCAGGGAGGAAGAAAAAAGAGTCTCAAAGGTGTATCAAAACCAATATTCGGAATGTACTCCCAAAGCTGAGTTTTCTGACCTAACTTGACTAAGAATACTGTGCCAAGCACAGTGGGAAACTCATGGCCTTGATATTGCAATTTACAACCTAACTTTTTAAGAAGAAGCCAATTCACCATGAACCTAGTTTTGTGCTGCCTAGCAGATACTATGGAACAAGCCAAGAATGTTGTCCAGAATTCTGTAATTCTGCATTCTGTTACACATTCCCTCTTTAGCTATGCATTCTCCTGCTATTAAGCTATTGCCAAGCAAAGGTGATTTATTAAGATGAGGAGCAGACATTGCCTAAAAAAATTTTTTTTCTAAAAGGGAAGAAAAGTGAAAAGAAATAAATGTTTCCTCAGAACCCACAAAGGAAAACAGATGTCAGCAGAAGCAGATGTATGCTTCTCCGGGGTGAAAGAAAGAATACTTAATGCGATCAGAATCCTGGTAACATAAGTAACTAAGAAAGTAGAACATCTAAACACTTTGCAGAACTTTTTTTGTGTGTGTGATGCTGTGTATTCATAAGTGCTACCCAAAGCTTCACAAACTAGCAATGAAAAGTGTTTCAAAGTATTTTTTGAAAAGAGAGAGAAAGGACAATGGACTACTGCATGCAAGTCTATATTTGTCTCACTTTGGGAACTCTAAAACCATACAGAGGATCTGCCATTAAGGAAGAAGTTATAACTCTATCAACTATGAAGTTCAAGCAGCTAAGTGAACCATGTCAGCTCGTGACTCTTCTTTGTCATCATCATCAATTTGTCTCCCAAATTTCAACATTTAACTCAAGAAAATACACATTGTTTAGATAAACATCTTGAGAATACTGGCTGAATGAAATGACCAGATTGTTTCCTTCTAAATCAAAGAGTACGATGGTGAATGATGACGTTGAAATATGAGACTTTTCTATCTAGAAATTCCAAGACTAAAATCTTGGGAAAATATGTGCAGCAGATTTGACTTTGAAAACTTGACATATTAATTCTATAAAGAATATATTGACTTTTTAAAATGTTTTATTGTGAATTATGTGATAGTTTGTATGGGAGAACATTAGTTTTTCATTCATCCTATCGTATATTGTTTCATTGCCATGGTTACAGTCCCCTTCATGCATCATCAACCAACCAAAGGGTATACACTACAAGCCTGCCCCCCAGCACACAGCCCCTCTCCCTCTCTGGGTCTGAAGTCCCCAACACTTCCATCTCTCCATGTCATCGTCTCTGCCTCCATCTCAGGCATCACTGCTTCTCTGGGTAGGGTCCTGCTCTCCACTCTTCTCCCCTGATGGTCCCAGGGACCTCCGCTCCTAGACTGAAAAGTTAATCACTCCCCTCCTTGCTACAATACATCGACCTTTACATTTCCAACCCTCACAATCAGTCCTGATAACAATTATTCACTATTGTATCACAAGAGACTCATCCACATTTCATTTTATCAGCCTCGCCCAGACAGATTGGATACTACTCAGTGGAGATTCTACCTTCCTCCAAGCCCTCTGAATCTAGGTTTCTTCTTGAAAGCAAGAATATATTGACTTTTTGAAAAATCAACACATTAACAGACAAATTTTCAAAGGGTTTCAACCAAATATTGACAAGAAAAAAAAAAAAAAAAGGTAATAAACATTGAAACAATGGTGCTGTTGTTAAGTGTCAGTTCTGACTCATCACGACCCTGTACAGGGCTTCTGAGGAGTGGCTGGGGAGCTTGAACCACTAGCCTTGTGGTTCAAAAGGTCTTGCAGTCCAGTTCATTAACCCACAGTGCCACACCAGTAATCCACAAAACACTGCTAACCCTTACTAATGCACAGAAAAAACAAAAAATACCCCTTGTCACCAATCCAATTAGCAGAGAATTTTGAAATGTATCGTAAGCATGGTGGCCTGATTATGATGAAATAGGCCCAATCACATATGTTGTTTGAACTATGCAGTAACATAAACCCTTTGAAAATAAAATAACTATACTATGTATGTGCTTTAATCCAGTAGTTTCAGCTTAATGTAGCCTAAAGAAATAATCATATAACTTGACAGGAAGTTAAATTATAATTCCAATGGCAAAACAAATCAGAACAAAGTGAACGCTTGACCTAGTATAAAGACATCTAATCATTGGCATCTTCCTCTGAATACATATTTGTTTTTAATTTATAAAATGACCTTTTATTGCCATCTGCCCAACATTCCGTTTGTTCTTTCTTACCAGGCCCCCATTTCCTGGTCTTTGAAGTTGCCTGAAAGGCATGTGTCATTATCTTTGCATTTCTAAATGTTTTATCCTATTTCTTATTATTATTCAATGATAGAGTTATAATAAATACACTACGGGTAAATCCATTCACTGAGAAATGAAGTAACTATAAAAATTGAGTGACATAATGGAAAAGGGGCTAAATATTAGTGATTTCAAAAATAACTTTCACTGCCTATACCTAGACTTAAGGAGCTCTGATAGTGTAGTGGTTACCAGTGGGCTGCTAATCTCATGGTCAGCAGTTCGAGACTACCAGCCATTCTTTGGGAGAAAGATGAGACTTTTGTTCATCTGTAAAAATTTGCAGCCTCAGAAATTGTACGCAGGGTCGCTCAGAGTCAGAATCGACTCCACAGCACACACACCCGCCACCACCATGGCATATTTAAAGCCCTGGTGTAATGCAGCAGAATAATACACGGGACCGAAAAGTTGGTTTGCACTGCAACATCAGTGGTTCAAACCCACCAGCCACTCCTCAGAAACTCTCTATAGGATTGCTATGAATCGGAACCGACGCCACTGCAACTTTACCTTAACAACAACTATAACTATGCTTGGAATCCTGGTGTGGCATTGTAGAGTAAGTACCGGACTGCTAACCACAAGGTCAGTGGTTCAAACCTACCAACCACTCCTCAGAAACTCGATACAGGATGGCTGTGAATCAGAACTGACTCCATGGTGCTTAACAACAACAACTTGCCTAGAAAAAGAAAGTAAAATGAAATGCCTGCAAATATACCCAATCGTTGTATTTGGCTCAGGGAACACTGAATTTTGTTTTTCTTTCTTTCTTTTAATATTTAGAACAGTCCACATTTTCCTAAATAAGATGTACTCTTTTTCATAATAGCAACCAAAGTCATTAAAGTAATGGTTCTCTTCTTCAGAAGACTGGCTATCCTCCAGTCTCTTTACAGAGAAAATGGGCTGGGGCTCTTCTCTCCTGAGTTTCTCTGCAGCAGTGTTCAGAGTTCCACTCTTTCTGTGTGTTGTTCTCTTGGTCCACTCTGCCTTGCTTGATGTTTTGTTAATGGAGCCAGCAGAGAGTTGGGAGCTGATGAAATGATGAATCTATATGGTTGGATAGAATGGTTGTTACTTCCTTGTTGAAATGTACAGGCACCCAGTGTCTCAGCTGGGTTTCCAATAGCCAAAAGCTTGGTCCAAGCCCTTTGCTGCTGGCTTTCTCCTTTCTTGTTCTTTAGACCTGTTGCATGTGTGCTTTAATGTGGCTCATTCAGTTCTACCCGCTGCAGAGAATTTGCATTTCCACCCCAGATGTACTGAATCAGAATCCACATTTTAACAAAATGTACATTTGTATATAACAGTCCTGGTGTGGCGCTGTGGGTTAATGTGCTGGACTGTAAAGTCGGTTTGAACCCCAAGGTCAACAGTTCAAGCTCACCAGCCGCTCCTTTGAAGACCTATACAGTGTTACTGAGTTGGAACTGAGCCAACGGCACTTAACAACGACCATTTGTATATTCACCTAGGGATCTATAAGAATCATCCAGGGACCATGTTAAAATGTAATTTCTGATTTCGTATATCTAGGAATTGTTGTTATGTGCAGTGGAGTTGGTTCCCACTCATAGCAACCCTGCTTAGGGTTTCCGAGGCTATAAATCTTTACGGGAGCAGAAAGCCTCATCTTTGTCCCATGGAACATCTGGTTGTTTCAAACTGCTGACCCTGAGGTTCGCAGCCCGATTCTTAACCACTACACTACCAGAACTTGTTGTTGTTAACTGCTGTTAAAATAGACTCCATGTCGATTTTTTTATGTTTATTTTTCTAAGACATGAGAAGGAGTTCCTTTGTGGTATAAATGGTTAATGTGCTCAGCAACTGACTGAGGAATGTTCAGTTCTACCCAGAGGCACCTAAGAAGAAAAGCGTGGTGATCCTCTACACAAAATCAGCTGTAGAAAAACCTATGAAGCATAGTTCCCCTCTGACACGTACGGGGTTGCTGTGAGTTCAAACCTACTTGCTAACATCTGGTAGAAAAGATCTAAGATGCACATTGCAGTTGTCTACACAGCATCTCCCATACTCTGAAAATGCGTCTCACAATCTCCTTTTCCTCTCGCCTTCCCCCACCCTCATGGTTTCCTCTAGTATCTTGTAGGCGTTTACTTTGTGATAATAGGGCTGGATGGAAATGTTACATCTAAAAAGGATATGATGTCCTAAGTAGGAGGAGTATTAATCAGATGCCGCTTCCAGACTCACAGGGGTATGTATATCTGACTGCCTGCTCTGATTTTTTAATGATTCGCCATCACTGTTGTGAATAAACACACACACACACACACACACACACACACACACACGTGTTTATTTAGTTCACATAATTCCCTAGGAAATGCTAATCTCTGGTAGACCTCTGGTGTTTTTAAAAGAACATTAAAAGTTGTCTGAGTTCTAATTACAATCCATTTGTTATGAATAAATGGAAAGTTTAACTGCTTGCTATTCATCAGCATTTTGATGGCTCTTATCTCAGCTTTCTCTTTAAAAATCACTGTTTCTGTAGTTAGCTGAGAAAGCACAACAGGAAGGAAACATTCATTTTCACTACATTTTTTGTGGGGAGAAATATCACTAAAAGATTTCTTTTGTCTACCTTCTAACCCTGTCATTATTGTAGGGGTGAAATATCTGGGGTGAGAGGTGGGGAAGGGAGGTGTAATCAGAAAATAAAATTGTAGTGGTTACGAATCGGGCTGCGAACCTTAAGGTCAGCGGTTCGAAACTACCAGCCGCTTCGCGGGAGAAAGATGAGGCTTTCTACTCCCGTAAAGATTTACACCCTCGGAAACCCTGTACAGGGTCGCTATGGGTCGGAACCGACTCAACGGCACTTAACAACAACAAATAGTGTTGTTTTTGTGAATCAAAGGAAAAGAAGAACTGATCTCAAGGTGCTTACCATCCCAGTAGGCAAAGCAGGGTTGACTCATAGAGGTTTCCGAGGAGAGGCTGGTTGGTTTGAACCACCCACTTTGCAGTTAGCAGTCCAGTGCTTAACTGCAGCACCACACCAGGGTATAAAGTGGATGGTGTGATATTATGTTACAAGTGCAGTGATCAAGGGATGTGCAGGATGCAATGCGGGGGGTGTAGGGGGGTGGTGGAGGGAGGTGATAAGCAGCTTTGTGGATTAATGATGGACAATTCAGGGAGTTGAGACAGGGGCAGGCAAGGGCAAGATTTCGTAGTAGGGTTGGCCAGATACTAAGGCTGCTAGGGTCCTATTCATTTATACCTGGGTGTATCGAAAACAAAATGTGTTGAAACACGTCTTTGTGATCAGTGAATGTCTGTAGACAAATTCTCTCAGTAATACACTTGTGTTAGTCTTGTTAGGATGCCTTTCCCCCCTAAAATGAGTTTCAATTAAAACAGTGGTTTCTGAGATAATCTGCTAGGATACTCAAATTCAAGACCGAGAGGTCAGCTCCGAATGTTATGGCGATGTTGGGGGGGAATTCCAGAGATGTATGGCACTATGGGTTAATGCACTGGACTGCAAGGTCGATTTGAACTTTAGGCAGTTCATCAGCTCCTCCTCAGAAACCCTATACAGAGTCACTTTGAGTTGGATCCGACTCCACGGCACTTAACCACAATCTTGATAGACTTTCTCAAAGGACACAGGACAGTGTTGATGATAGGGGGTTATTAGGAAGAAGTTTTAAGAAAATAGAAAATTGTTCTGGTGAGAAAAAGGCCAGGAAAGTTGTCCTGAGGAAACTTTTCCATGAGGAAATGAATTTGATCATGTTTCAAGGACTGCCTAATGAAAACCTGTTGGGAAATTGTACCCCAGCCACCCAACAACCCTGAGCTTGCTTTTTCATGTTTCTTTTAGTTCCCCAAATTCAAAGAACTTTGAAAAGGAACACAATTTGAATCACTCAAGGATGCCAAAACCCCTGTTTGACGTGGCATAGGTTGAAAAGAGCAGAATTCTTTGAGAGAGGGATTGTTGTTGTTAAGTGCCATCGAGTGGGTTCCAACTGATAGCCACCCTATATAGGCTTTCCAAGGTGCAGCTGGTGGGTTTGTTCTGCCAACCTTGTGGTCTGAATTCCAGAGCTGATCCTACAGCACCAGGATGGAAATACTGCCTTCAGAAGTTTATAGGCCAAGCTAGAGGCTATTGTTGTGAAACAAAAACTTAGCAGTTTCTATGATTCTGTAGCAACATTTTTGACTTTCCCTCATATACCATACAAGGATT
This sequence comes from Chrysochloris asiatica, assembly GCF_000296735.1. Taxonomy (NCBI): domain Eukaryota; kingdom Metazoa; phylum Chordata; class Mammalia; order Afrosoricida; family Chrysochloridae; genus Chrysochloris; species Chrysochloris asiatica. The sequence goes on along the minus strand of NW_006408523.1, from coordinate 19,278,526 downwards.
TTTGACCTTATTCTTTGGAAGCCAACCCCTGTGTGGTACAAACTGTTTATACTTGGCTACTCATGTGAAGATTGGTGGTTTCTAACCCACCCAGTGGTACCATGAAGAAAGGTCAGGCGATCTACTTCCTTAAGATTACAGCCCAAACAAAACCAGTGAAAACCCTGGAATATACAGCTGACATAAGTTCGAATCAATCTGATGGCAACAGGTTTGGTTTTCTTTGGAGACACAGGGAAATTGTAGAGGGCTTTTCACAGACAAAGTCCAAGGCAAGCACTGTGACCAGTTGCCAGGGCCTGGCTTCGTCTGGTGCTAAATTGCATATGAACACTAAGCTTCTCAAGACATATGTTCTTTGGTTTGAGGCCTTACCACATGTTTGGGCTATGTCCCTCTGAATTGATAAAATGGCTGCTTAGTTGTGTCCATTTGTATTTGATACCCTGCTTCAAATACGGCAATTTGATCAACTGAATGCAGTCTTTGAAGCCACAATAAATGCATTTTGCGCTTAAGTAGATAATGAAAATTGCAAGAAAAATCAATGAATTAAACCACTATTTGGAGGTATCCTTGCTTGCCGTATTACATGTAAGTTGTTTGGAGTGAGCTGCCTGCAGAAGGAGGGACCGTTCACAAAAGAGATAATAAGATAAGTGGCCTTCTTCTCCCTTAGCAATCAATGTTTATTTGTCCTTAGCAATCAATTTTCTTAATTTTCTACTGGGCATACATTTCTCCCTTTAAATAGAATAATCTACTGGAAATGAAGTTGATCAATAGGCAATTCTAGTTTTTTTTTTTGTTTTTAATTTTAAAATATCTAGAAATTACTACGGACAAGTCAGTAAGGTAGACTATTTATTTGTATTCTTATCGTACCTTGTTGTTGTTACGTGCCTTGGAGTTGGTTCTGACTCATAGCCACCCTGTTTAGGGTTTCTAAGGCTTTACATCTTTTGCAGGAGCAGAAAGCCTCATCTTTCTCCCATGGAATAGCTGACGGGATTGAACCATGGACCTTGTGATTTGCAGTCCATGGCTTACCATATGGCACTGCCGCTCTATATATACATAGGCTCTCTATATACATATGTTGTATATACAGTTCTGGTAGCATAGTGGTTATGAATCAGGGTGCAAATCACAAGATCAGCAGTTCGAAACTGACAACTGTTCCACGGGAGAAAGATGAGGCTTTCTGCTCCCATAAGGATTTACAGCCTCGGAAACCCTGTGCGGGGTTGTTGGAACCAACTCTATAGCACATAACAAAAACAACAAATAACATATATCTATATCTATATGTGTGTGTGTGTGTGTGTGTGTGTGTGTGTGTGTGTGTGTATGCTGTTGCATCAGTTCTGATTTATGGCAACTGTATATGGTTTCTGAGGAACAGTTGGTAGGTTTAGACTGCTAACCTGTGGTTCACTGTCCAGTGCTGATCCTATAGTGCCACACCAGGTGTCCTTATCTATATATTTATTGTTCTTATTAAGTGCTGTTGAGTTGGTTCCGACTCATAGAGAACCTGTATAGGGTTTCCAAGAAGCGGATGGTGAGTATGAACTTCTGACCTTGTGGTTCAAATTGACCTTGAGATTCAGTGCTTTATCCCACAGTGCCACACCATGAAAATATGAAAATAGCAAGAAAAATCAATGAACTAAATCAATGAATTAAAATTAAAGATGAATAACTTTACATATGTAAGCCAAAGAATGGTTTAATTCATTGTTTATTTTTTTGGTATTTTCTTTATCTACTTAAAAACACAAAATGCATCTATTTTGGCTTCAAAGACTGTATATGTATGTTGTTTCCAAGGAGCAGCTGGTGAGCTTGAACCACCAACCTCGAGGTTCAAACCAACATTGAAGTCCATTGCATTATCTTGCATCACGACACGAGGACTATATATACAGTCGTTGTTATGTGCCATGGAGTCAGTTCAACTCATAATGATCCTGTATAGGAATAGGATTTCCAAATCTTTATGGGAGCAGAAAGCCTCTTTCTCCCATGGAGCAGCTGATAGATTCAAAAAACTACCAGCTGTTCTGCGGGAGAAAGATGAGGCTTTCTGCTCCCATAAAGATTTACAGCCTCAGAAACCCTGTACTGGGTGTCTATGAGTCGGAACCGACTCCACGGCACATAACAACAACAACAACAAATATATATGATTTTATATGATTCCATTTCAAAATAACAAGTGTAGGGAGGTGTGTCTGACTTAGGAATATCAGAATGACCTCGCAGGCATGTTAAAACACGGCTGGATGGCTGGTCCCTGTATCCAGAATTTTATTTGGTTCAAGATGGGACTTAATCTGGAATTTATATATTGGTGATGCTGGTCTAGTAACCACATTTTGCGATTCATTGTTTTAAAGAACTTCTTAATGTCTCTGTCTCATGTTGTTGTTGTTGTTAAGTGCCTTCAAGTCAGTTTTGACCCATAGTGACTCTGTATAGGGTTTCCAAGGAGCATCTGGTAAGCTTGAACCACCGACCTTGCAGTTCAAACCAACTTTGTAGTCCAGCGCATTAAGCCGCAGTACCACACCCCAATACACTTCCTCATATGTGAAAAAAATTTAAAACCCCAATCATTGACCTTGTCATTCAGTAGAAATCTAATTGGATATTATATACCTTTTCACTTTAAGAGGTTTACTTTTCATGAAGAATCAAAACTTTAGAGGTAAGGAGGACTTGAAACATGATCTAACGTAGCCTCTGTCTCCAGATAAAGGTAGACCCCAAGAGATTAACTTACTTTATTAAGTTCACAAAGATACTTACTGGTGACTCCAGGAACAAAATGCATCTGTCTTTTAACTCCCGGACCACACAACCTTTGCACTCTGCCACCTGGCTTTTGCAACTTTAATACCAGACTCATTTATAAATTACCTAGTTATAATTTAGGGTACCTCATAAAAATGAGAAAAAATTATTTCGGTGCATCTGCCACATTTTTGACATCTTTGGGAAAGAAAACTGGCTGCCACCAGATATCACTTATTGAACACTTGTTAATTGCCTTGCTAAATGTCTGGCGCTTTGCATTGGTCCCATGTCATCCTGACACCAGCTCTTAGGAACTGGTAACATGAGCCTAGTTTTCCTGATGAGGAAAGCAGTTCCCATGCAGAGTTTCATGGCTGAGAAGTAACAACAAGAGAGTAAGTGCAATCTAGGGGTAAGTGAGCCAGTCGTCCTCCCCACTAAAGGATGTGCTTGGTTATATGGTAACAAGGCAGACCTACAAGGCCAGAGAAACCAGGCAGGATCCTCTGTTTGAAACTGAAGTACAAGGGTAATCTTGTCACTGGGATAGGATTACCAGGCAGAGCCTGCTTCACAGACTTGATGCTCAGTGAAGCAGACATAGTCCCAGGGCGCTTGGGAGTAACAGGTAGAAGACAGGTGACTGCAGATGTGGGCAGAGATGCTGCAGAGAGTTTTGCTGAATGTGGAGCTGAAAGCGTGTGTCTCATAAAAAGCCATTTTATATTTCTGTCTTAAAACTGCAAAGAATTGCACCATGATATATTTTCTAACAAGGAAATTTGGGGGGACATTGTGACTTTATTATTCCCAAACCCTTGGTTCAGAATTAGACTCTACATATATCTTATTATGCTATCCATTATTATTTTTATCAAGAATATGAATTGCCAGAAATTATAAGTTTAAAAAAATCATAAAAGTGAAATAAAAGAATCTTTGCTTTTCTTCACTATGGTTTGAGTTTGCTTTATTGATTTTAGTTTGCCATGCTTATTGGTCACTTAAAAATGTATTAAACACCATTTTGTATTTAAATATGTACCTCTTTGAAAAGAAAAAGCCACAGCTGCTAAGTTTTTATAGTTCCTTTAGTATCCAGCAGTATAGTAAATAGCTCATAGATACTTGTCTGTTTGGTTTTTGTTATCTTTTTTATTTGGGAGCTGTTAAAGGATTCATTCATTGCTTTAGCACTTCTTTGGGTCAGGCATATGCTAAGCAGTTATACTTCAGGATAGAATAATAAATAAGTAAATGACATTTATGATTCAGAATGATAAGGGATAGAGTAAAATGATAATGCTAATAACAGAAACATAGATGGAATGACACCAATCTTCTATGTATGTGGCACCATAGGAAAAACACTGAACTGCTAACCTCAAGATCTGTGGTATAAACCTACCAGCTGCTTTTTGAAAACCCTATACAGGGTCACTATGAGTCAGAACCAACTCAACAGCACTTAAGAACAACAAATATGTTGTCACATATAATCCCTCCCACAGCCCTATGATGAATAAGTACTAGTATCCATATTTCATCAATAAAGAAGTTGAAGAACAGAGAGATCAAGCGATTTGACTGAGACCCAGCAGAGATATAATAACTCCCTGAGTTCTTAACCACGTTTTCTATCTTCCTGCCTGTGTTGCAAAAACAGCAACATGTAGGATACAGGTCGGGGTGTGTAATCCCCCAGGAGCACTGGTTAACCCCACTTGGGAGTCTCAGCTGAAACCGGAAGTATTAGTGAGGGCTAAAGCTAAAAAGATGGATATCCCGGACCAAACCAGCATGCATGAAAAGAGTAAAAAGTCAAAGAGAACAGGAAGCGTCCTGAAAACTTCAGCATGATGAACAAACTCGTGTGAAGGAGGGATGTAGAGTGGTAAAAGAAGAGGCTTTATTGAGGCTAAGCCTGAAGGAACCGAGCACTAGGAATCAAATGTCGGAACTGTGTGCATAGCTGGGCGGTGTGGAAACTGGTTTGGAGTCTAGCTAGTAAGAGAAATCACTGAATCAAAGAGGCAGCCTGAGAGCGTTTAGTGAGAACCGCGATAGTGGTGGCTAAGAGCCACCGAGTCGGTTCTGACTCACAGCAACCCTTTGTAGGATTTCTGAGACTGTAACTCTTTAAGGGAGCAGAAAGTCTGTCTCCTTCCTATGAAGTGGCTGGTGTGCTCAAACTACCAACCTTGTGGTTTGCAATCCATTGCTCATTCTACAGAACCACCTTGTTCCCCTTTTTGGGATTAGCATCAGATTTCAAATGAGGACCATTGACACCCGGTGGTATCAGCTCTCTAAATAAATGGATGTCTGTGGAGCTGTGGGCTAATGCGCCAGACTGCAAAGCCGTTTGAACTGCAAGGTTGGCGGTTCAAGCTCGCCAGCTGCTCCTCGAAAACCCTAGACAGGGTCGGTATGGACCGGAACCGACTCGACAGAACTTAACAACAACCACTCACAAGTTGGGAAGCATGGTGGCTCCATAGGATGAGCACTGTACTGCCAACTCCAAGGTCTGCAGTTTGAGCCCACCATCAGATCAGAGGGAAATAGATGAGGTTTTTTGTTCCTGCAAAAATTGAAAAGTCTCATAAACACTATACAGGGTCGCTACAAATCGGGGCCTACTCGAGGGCACTTAACAACAACAAAACCGACAACTCACATGCCGGCAATAGACTCTACTTTCTAGACTTCAGTCTTCTGCAGAACAACTGGAAAGCTCTAGATCATCTCAAGATATCTCGTCTCTGATATTCATGGTTGCCTTACAATATACAATAAGTTTACTGATTTAGGAAAAACCCTTATCTTATTTCAACTATGAGAGATTGGAAGTTAAAGTTTAAAACAGCTTTGTTTTGTTTTAAGTGGAGAATCATTAAAGAGTACATGCGCACGTACCCTTTTACCATTCTGTTTAACCTACAAATGTAAATACAGATATATACTACAAATTGACTCATCGATCTTTAACTATAAACTCAGGTGCTTGCTTAGACCAGTTGGGGTTTGGCATTTTCTTGCAGAAACTGTAAAATAATTACTATGATTTCTGGCTTTGGTTTTTTGTTTTGTTTTTGTTTTAAATGAAACAACTTAAAGATACTACAAAGCAATAAGATCTCAGAATCCGTCGAGGTTTTATATTTATTTTTCTTCTTTTTTGGGGGATTCCAACAATTATTATTGTTATCGTATTCAGCAAGTTTACTTGATCAAGTCTTTCTAAAACATTTAGTTATTTTTCCTTTTACAATGATATTGAATGGGTTGCTCAGTACTACAATGACAAGTACAAGACAAGAACAGCTTTAGCATAAAATGCAATTGATTCTTTACCACCATAAAACTCAATTCCTGATCATTGATATCGACAGGTTACTAAGAAGTAGCTACAATCTTCAAGTGGTCAGTGGGGCATGGCATTCTCATAGAGCCTTTAAAGAGAGCTTGGAGAAAGTTGATTAATCTGTCAAGATGGTTACATTGATATATAAAAAACTGCTAAATGGAGTTATATCTTTGGTAAAACATAATTTGTTGTTGTTAAGTGCTGTCGAGTCGGTTCCGACCCATAGTGACGCTGAACAGGGTTTCCGAGGCTATAAATCTTTATGGGAGTAGAAAGCCTCATCTTTCTCCCACGGAGCAGCTGGTAGGTTTGAACTGCTGACCTTGCAGTTTGCAGCCCAATTCGTAACCACTATGCTACCAGAGCTCCTTGGTGAAAATAAGCTCTTTTTTAATTTGAACAAGCTTTGGAAGGCCAATTTACTAATAAAATTATATCGCAGCCAAAATACTGTATTCTGCCTATAACCCGGAGTCCTGGCGTGGCACTGTGTTAATGCACTGGACTGCAAGGTCGGTGGTTCAAGCTCACCAGCTGCTCCTCGGAAACCCTGTACAAGGTTGCTATGAGTTGGAACTGACTTGATTGCACTTAACAACAACAACAAACCTACAACCAGGAAGTCCTGGTGTGGCGCTATAAGATAAGCACTGGACTACTAAGCAAAAGATTGGCGTCTCAAACCCACCAGCTGCTCCTTGTAAACCCTATATAGGGTCGTTATGAGTCAGAACCAACTCATTGGCACCTAACAACAACAGTAATCTTCAACCAAATGACCACCTAGAATTCCAAGAGAAAATAAACAGGCATTACTTAGCTAAACCTCTACAATATCAGGATTATTCATATGGGAAAGCAAGAATTGGACCTTCACAAGAAACCACTACTCCTTTCCAGTTTGACCCTGTCTTATGCTGAAAAGCAGCTTCTTTGAAGGAAAATTTGAGATTATTAGTATTTGCATTGGACCTTTGCCGTGGCTTTTAAATCTGTTCTTTGAATTCTGAAGAAAACTGGTAAGAAGAAAACTGTTGGAAGATGATGCCTAGATTTTCTACTTCAGGCCACATATGTTGTTGTTGTTGTTAAGTGCCATCGAGTCGGTTCCGACCCATAGCGACCCTGTACAGGGTTTTCGAGGGTGTAAATCTTTACGGGAGTAGAAAGCCTCATCTTTCTCCCGCGGAGCAGCTGGTAGTTTCGAACCGCTGACCTTAAGGTTTGCAGCCCGATTCGTAACCACTACGCTACCAGAGCTCCTTATGTTGTTGTTAAATGCCATTAAATCGGACTCATAGTGACCTTGTATAGGGTTCCTGAAGAACAACTGGTGGGTTTGAACAGCTAACCTTTCAGTCAGTAGCCCAGTGATTCTCCTACCACACAAGGACTCCCTCCTCAGCATTTCCTCCATAAATCACGTGGACCCGAATTCTTCTCAGCCTTTGCTTTTTAGGTACCTGTTGTATCAGATAGTGTTATGGGTTAAATTGTACCCCAAAAGTTTATATTGTAAATCCTAGCCCTGTACATCCCTGTACAGGTGTGGCACTGTACGATAAATACTAGACTTCTAACCAAAGGTTCGGCAGTTCAAACCCACTAGCTGCTCCTCAGAAACCACTTCCGGAGCTGCTATGAGTTGGAACCAACTCAATGGTGCTTAACAACAACAACAGTAACAATGCTGTGTTAGAGTCCCATTTGGGAATGGGGGTTTCTTGTTCTTAAGAGGAGGTAGTACCATTGTAGTGTGTGTCTTCAGTCAATCTCTATTGAGATATGAAAGCCAGCAAAGAAGCAGAACTGGAGGAGAATAGATTCCAAGCCACGTGACATCTCCAAGGAACTGGAAACGGAAGCTGAAAAGAGACAAGCGCCTTCCCCCCAGAGCCAATAGAGAAAGAAAACCTTCCCCTAGAACCAGTACCTTGAATTTGGTCTTCTAGTCTCGTGAAAAGTGTGAAAATCGATTGCTATTTGTTAGAGCCACCACTTGTAGTATTGCTGGTATAGCAGTACCAGGTCACGAAGACAGACAGGAATGAGCATGCATCACCTACCCACCAGCTCACCAGGGATGCTACCAAGCACTTTGTTCGCTTGTGGTGGTGGTGGTGATATGCCGTGAAGTTGGAACCGACTCATAGCGACCCTGTACAGGGTTTCCGAGGCTGTAAATCTTTACGGGAGCAGAAAGCCTCATCTTTCTCCCGCAGAACAGCTGGTAGTTTCGAACTGCTGACCTTGCAGCTTGCAGCCCGATTCGTAACCACTAGACTACCAGAGCTCCTTTGTTATCAGAGTCTCCTAATACAAAAGAAGTGAGGCTCAGGAGTTTTCCCCAAACTCACACAGCCTATTAGAAGGTTTCATACTTCGACCGACACACCATCGCTTTACTAGTTTGTATTGCCAAGGAGAAAATCATGCCCACAATGTACTGAATAATAATCATCTCCGCCCCTGGGAGAAAGAGAAGGCTTTCTGTTCCCGTGAAGATTTACAGCCTTAAAAAGCTCCTAAAAGGTCACTATGAGACCAAACCGTGTCAACAGCACACAACCAATAATCCTGTTCATCCTTTCCCTCCACCTTCCTTACTGTTACTGAAGTGTATTACTAAGATTTCTCCTTACCTCACCCAGAATCTCTAACCTATGTCTTTGTCAAGAGGCAGATTGCTTTGCATACAACAATTTCCCAAGTGGTGGCAGATGTTGTCTTTATTATTCTACTTCCTGATTAGTAAATCTGTGTGTGGGTGGCTTAATTGTGCTGAACAGTGTCTCCTCGCCTCTGTAAAAAATGGGTGTGGGGGTGGGCAACAAAGAGGAAGGGAGAAATGTGAGGTTCCTGAAAGCAGTCCGTGGAGGGAATATGCATGCTGACCTCGTATCCTTCCCTTCAATACAAAACAGATCATGGAAGAAAGATGAGTGGTTTTCACAATGAGATTTTACCTTATACTGCCACCATTGATTGGTTTGCTTATATGTCATGCAGATTGTGAGAGGGAGTGAATATTTTTTGGATGCAAAGTAGTAAATGTTGAGGTGCCCTGGTAATATACTGATTAATTACTCAGCTGCTAGCCAAAAGTAGCTGGCAGTTCCAACTTAGTAGCCACTCCATTGAGGCAAGATGGATCAGTCTGCTTCCGGAAAGATTACAGCCTTGGAAACCTCACAGGACAGCTCACAGGACAGTTCTACGTGATCCTGTAGGGGCGCTATGAGTCAGAATCGACTCAATGGCACACAACAACATGTTGGATGTAAAAAAAAGAAGTAAAAGATGATAGCATCAGCCAGAATGCTTCTAAAAAACAAGGATGGTAAAACTTTGTCTCATACACTTCAGACATGGTATGAGCAGGGACCATTTCCTAGAGAAGGACATCATGCTTGTTAAAGCAAAGAAGAGGAAGCCCCTCAATGGGGTAGGCTGACACAGTGGCTGCAGCTATGGACTCAGCTTTAACAACGATTTTGAGGCTAATGCAGGAATAGGCAGCATTTTATCCTGCGGGTACATACACTTGCAATGAGTTGGAACCGACTCCACGGGGCACCTCACAGCAATCAGAACAACCCCATCACTAGACAATAGGAATGTTTATCTATAATGAGTGCGCTAAGTACACAGGTCAACTTAGAGTTGGTTAACCTGTACTGACACTTTCAGATTTGGAAAACAAGTGCAAATTATTTTGCTTCATGAATAAATATGTACATTGGAAAGGAAAGAGAAACAATAATGATAGTATATTGAAACATAAAAACACCTCTAGAAGTTTCATTTCAGAGGGTGCAGGGGAAGGTAGAATCTCCACTGAGTGGTGTTCATCCTGTCTAGATGGCGCAGGTGAAAGGAGATGGGGATAAGACTCTTGTGGTTCAATAGTGAGTAATTGGTTATCATGACTGATTGCAATTGTTGCAACTGTAAAAGTAGAGGTTTTGTAGCAAAAAGATGGGAGTAGTTGATCTTGCAGTCCAGGAGCAGAGGACCCCTAAGACCATCAAGGGAGAAGAGCAGGAGTGGAGTGCAGGACCCTATTCAGAGAAGCAGCAAAGCCAGAGATGGAGGCAGAGATGATGATGTGGAGAGATGGAGCGTCTGGGGACTCTGGACTGAAGGAGGGAAAGGGGCTGTGTGCTGATGACCGGGTGGCAGGCTTGAAGACTGTGCCCTTTGGGTGTTTGAACGATTGTATATTCCTAAGTTTTTAGGTGTATATCAAAAAAAAAAAAAAAAAAAAAAAAA
>NW_006408523.1:19259421-19267982 GCF_000296735.1 Chrysochloris asiatica | reverse complement strand
CAGAGGGAACAGAAGCAAATGCTGTTGAATGATGGTGCATGGAGAAGATTGTAATCATTGCAGTGAATTGAAATATGATAGGATGAGTGTAAAGCTGATGTTCTCCCATGTAAACTATCACTCAGTTCACAATAAAAACTTAAAATAAATTGGTCCAACAAAACCAACAAAACAACAACAAAAAACACCTCTAGTAGCATCAAAGAGTGAGTAAATTTTCCAGATAAATGAAAGCTATTGAAACTTTTTAAAAGTATATAATGCGGTTGCTAAATGCTATCAAATCAGTTCCAACCCATAGCAACCCTGTATAGGGTTTCTGAGGAGCGGCTGATGAGCTTGCACCTCCAACCTTGCCGTTTAAACTGACTTTGCAGTCCAGTGCATTAACTCACGGCGCCGCATCAGGATTTACATTTTCTGGAACTGTCTATGATCTAGTACGTCTTCCCATTAAAATGTAGACAGACGGTAGAAATGTTACTTTCTGCTACGGAGGCGACATCAACAGGGTGATGAACTCATATCGATTGTCTGTTGAAAACACAGCAGTGTCCTCCAGAACTGCCGAGGCAGGTGATCTAATGGCTGGCGCACCAAACGCTCCCATAGTGCATTGTAAGTGATGGGAATACTGCCTCCGCTCACCCTATTTCTGCTCTCATGACTTGGTTATCCTGTGGCAGGATTCCTCTACTCAATGTTTGCCATAATAATAACGTTTTTCTTAGAAAATATATCAAACTCACTGTTGTCAAATCAACTCAATTCTAACTCACAGCGAACCTATAAAACAGAGTATAACTACCCCATAGGGGTTCCAGGACTATAAATTTCCACCGAATTCGATCATCTGGCCTTTACTCCAGTGGAGTGACAGGTGGGTTTGAACAGCCAACCTTTCAGTTAGGAACTGAGCACTTACTCACTGCATCACCACAGCTCACACTGCATATTAAAAAGTAAAGGACCACCAGAAGAAACAGATGTTCTTGGTATTACTACTGGCAACTCTGGTCAGGATCACAACAGAAGGTCCTGAACAGAGTCCGAGAAAAATGTAGAACAAAATTAAAAATCATAAAAAACCACAACACAAACAGATGGGTCTGATAGAGACGTGATGTAACCTCCAAGAATGTAACCCATAGACACCCTTCAAACCTGGAAGTGAGCTCAGGTGCCACCTTTCAACCAAACAACATGCCTATAAGTGAACTGTAACACCCAAGAGGAACTTACTTTAATTTACATAACAACCAAGCAAGCAAGCCTCAAAGGGCAACATTTGCCCAAAACAATGTTCAAAAGGCAGGAAGGGGCAGAAAAGAAGGATAAATGGACAAGGGAATCTCAGGAGGAAGTGGGAAGAGTGCTGTTACATGGAGTGGATCACAGTTATTGTCATGAAAAATCAATTGGTGAGTGGAACAAGAATGTGCTCTGTGAGCATTCATTCACTGAAATCACAGTGTCAAAAGAAAGAAATAAAATGGAAAGGTGAAGGACCACATTGTATGCAAAATATTCTCAAATAGTAAATTGTGTATTGTCAAGTTGGTTCTGACTCTTCGTGACACTAGATGACAGAGTGTCCAAACTGTAATCTTTATAAGAGTAAATGGCCAGGTATTTTCTCCCATGGAGCAGTTGGCAGGCTTGAACTGCTGACTTCTTGGGAGTAGCTGAGCACTTAACCATTGCTTTATCAGGCCTCCTTTCAAATATGAGAACTACATGTTTTATAGTATATAAGCATGTGTGTGTGTATGCAATCTCCTATGTATCTGTAAAAAGAGAAAAACCTGAAGAAACAAATGAGGCAAAATTATTAACAATAGGTGATTCTGTGTCCAGGGTATGCAACTATTCTTTGTACAATTTTTGCAACTTTTTTGTGAGTTTGAAATTGTTTCTCATAGAAACAAACAGAAAAGCTTCCTTTAATAAAATGCAACTAGGAAGTCCTGGGAGTTTTATAGAGGGTGCATGAGAAACAGTTTCATTATTTATACATATGCATAATATCACATCCACAATGATGGATATGAACACTTTATAAGAAATGAATTGATCCAGGCAAACCTAGGTGAAGATTGCTCATGTTGAGACTCAATATAAATCTCGTTGGTATTTCATGGAAGCATATGACAAGCTACTTGGTATTTTACAGGGGGGTTGGCTGCCCAGGCTCACTAAACTGTGGCTTAGGGACTGCTGGGCTTTCGACAACTTGAAGCAGTGTCGAGTGTCATGTGATGCATTGGCAAGGTGTGGAACAGACTGTAATAGGAAAGGAAGAAGCTCTTTAGAGAGTTAGGAAGGCAGGCTGATACTGCAATGAATCATGAGAGTGAGCAATGGCTTCTGAAATGTCCTCCTTTTCCAATATGTCATTGTTTGGATAAAGCTTAGATTAAAGCAGGGAATAAGAAACACCTTAAACTGGAGAGGGAAGAGGGGGAAAGTAGAAGCCAGGTTGAAGGAAGCAAAGAAATGAAGGCTTATCTTTCCATTTATATAAACCCAACTCTCCCAGCCCCAGTCTTTCCTACCTCTTATATTAATGACTGGGGCGGCGTAGCTCCCCACGGGGAGTTCCTTTTCAGAGTTGGAGATGTTGAATTTGGTCTCCAAGGGGAACTGGTGGAGGTAACAAATAGAGCCGCTATAGAAAGCATTTGGGAACCAAACCAAGCTAATAGAAAAATGATGCTCATATGAACTAAATTTTCCACATGTACAGAATAAAAGTTTGTGAGTTGAATCAGTGTGAAAAAATGGTCTCTTTTACTCTGATTAAAGTGTCTAATTAACACAAAGATAAAAAAAAAAAAATGTATCCTTGTTGCTTGCTCCTCACAATCCATGATTTTATAATTTGTAGAAGAAATTTGCTTATAGGAAAATGCTCATGGAATAATTTATTTTACATAGCATTCGTTTATTCCAGCATGCTGTGGTGTGAGGTCCAGTCCATTCTGATTTGTAATATATTGTAGCTTACAACAATGTATTACAAAGGGTTTGCTAAATCCACCATTGAAATACTACCACCTCTGGAATAAAAGGTGTTAATAGATAAATGGATCCCACCTCGTGCTAGTTAGAGTTTGGGGCAAATAACAAAGCAATCTGTAAAAGCATAGAAGGATCTTGAGTAGTGGAAATTTCATTCTCTGAGTTGGCATTTTGCCATGCGTTAAGGTTAAAGCCTTCGGTCTTACTAAAAGTGCCATGGGATCTGTAATAGACCGAAGTGTTTGGCTCCTCATTTTTATATGTCATTGAAAAGATGGAATGCCAAGAGCACATCTGGGGTCTGGGTTTAGTGCTAGCTCAGGGGGAAAGGGTACCACATAGTCAATCACTTCCCACATAGCCCAGATTTCCCCTGAAGATTAGTCAAAATGCCAGTAAAATATGGGCCTGCTCTTTAGGGACGATATTTTGCACAAGACAAACAGGATAAATGTTTATAGGATCAAAATAGGTTGGGATGTTGTGCTGCATACATTTTCACATACACATGAAGAGCCTCCCTTGACCATTATGGTGTCCTGGCCAAAGTCAGCTTACTGAGCCTAGTCAGTCACAGCCAAAGAGAACTTGACTTTGCACTTCGGTGGTTCCCAATGTTGTGGACTCGGTTTTCATGTTAGTGTTGAAATCCAGCAGGAAGCCCCAACTGTGGGGATGCAAGTGCATAGTGGTTCTTCTTGCTAGTTTCCATGGAGTTGGCTTGGACTCCACGTGACCATCTTTATGATGGGTATTATGTTTGACTCCATTGCATGGCTGCTGTGCTGACCTATTTAATGAATGGGTTCCCTCATTTTCATTGGTCCACTTCTTTCTGAAGCAGGATGCCATTTTCTAAGGTTCACGGTAGAGACATTCAAGCAACTGAAGCTTCATTGGCAGATATCAAGTTGCTTAAACCTATGCTTATAAAACACACAAGGGTTAAGTACATTGATTGAGCTGGCCTAGACAGTTTGAGGAATCTAGAAATAAGCCCTAATTTGGGGAATCAGAGCTCTTAGTATAAGCGTTCCTTAGAAAAACATTTTGAAAAATGGATTTAACAGTGTGAGACTCCTCATGCATGCATACAAGTCTATATATTCCCACTTACCAATTTTGTTCAACTCCGAAACGATCATGATTTCAGTCTTTGGCCACAATTAGAAAGGAAGCCATAATTCGGAGGGTTTGTTAGCAGCTCTGGTACTGTTTCCTAATAGTTTGTGTCATTTCTAATGACCTGAATGCCACCTAGGAGGTCTTTGTAATGAAGCTGTGCCACCATAGGAGCTGTGCAAAGTGAGTGTTACTTAATCACAGCCACCAAAGATGAAAAATGTAGTATTTCTTAAGGAAGCTGTTGAAGCTGTAATTTTTAAAATGCCACTAATGTAATGTGCAGTGGGAGGAGGCTTCCATTTGGCGTCTCTTGGTTTGAATGCTTTCAGCGAAAATAGAAATTTCTAAATGGCACTCCTAATAACAGAAGTTGAGGCAAAGTGAAACTTTTTGAATGTGCCACGGAATATGGAAACAAAACCCGCTGAGGGCACAGCATGCTGGGAAGGTTCATGGTTATGATCAGGGTATAGGCACAGTGCCCATGTGCCCTTTTGGCCAAGTGTCCATATGCAAAAATCACCTTCTACCCAGTGGACAGGGGTCCTGGTGGTGCAAGAGTTAAACATTTGACTGAATTTCCCACCTACCCAGTGGCAATTTGTTGTTGTTGTGGAGATTATAACCTAGAAAACCCTATGGGACAGTAAAATCTGTTTAAGGTAGAAACCTTCCAGAGAAGGAAAACGCAGATATTTTTCTCACCCTGGCAAATGCGGAAAACTTTCAAAAACTGGAAAAACAAAGCTTATGAGACCAGGAAAAAGGAGGGAGTCTGTTAAGTTCTGGCTCTCATAGGTTTTGTGGTATTCTGTACATGAGGTTGCTATGAGTCAAAATGTACTCGAGTTTACAACACCTGACAACAACCTAGCCGACATGCTAAGGAAAAAAGTCATTGAAAAATGTTTGTTCAAAATCAGTGAGATTAAAACATTTACGTGAATATAATCATTTATGTCCCACAATGAAGGGTTGTGTTTTTTGTGGGTTTTTTTTTTTTTAGTTTAGTTTAAACCCTTTTCCTTTAATAGTATTCATGTGCTGACTCAACTGTTTTCCTCGACCAGGCAGGTTCTATTGGTTTTTTATAGTTAGGTTATCTGTTGGCCAAATTCTAATCATAGTTTTTTACATATACTCTGTGTTTCAACCCATCCAATAGGTTCTGTACTGGGTTGTGAGTCTGTAATATGCCTAGTAACAATCATTGTGGAGTTTTTAATTTAATGGGGAGAAAACAGACCTTAAACAAGAAAGTACATGTGTGAATATTTCGACATATGGAAAGTATAGAGTAAATGGGGAACAAGAAAGGACAAAGTGCTGACCTCATTTTAGGACACAGGGAATATTACCTATAATTGCCTGTAAAGGCAGATAGATTTAAATACTTGTAAGTATGTGTTGTTGTTGTTAAGTGCCGTCAAGTCAGTTCCGACCCATAGCGACCCTGAACAGGGTTTCTGAGGCTGTAAATCTTTACGGGAGCAGAAAGCCTCATCTTTCTCCCGCGGAGCAGCTGGTAGTTTCGATTGTGGTTCGCAGCCCGATTCATAACCATTATGCTACCAGAAGTATGTGTAAGGAGTGCTAATCACAAGGTCAGCAGTTTGAACCCACCAGCTGCTCCTGAGGAGAAAGATGAAGATGTCTGCTTACATAAAGATGTGTCATTTCAGAGACCCCAAGGAGCAGTTCTTCTCTATCCTATAGGGTTGCTATGCGTTGGAATCGACTTGTTGTCAGTGAGTTTTGGTTTGGGTTATATATCTGTGCTTTATGTATCTGCATATGTGTGTATGCAGTCAGGAGTCCTGGTGTGGTGCTGTGGGTTAATGTGCCAGACTGCAAAGCCATTTGAACTGCAAGGTCAGTGGTTCAAGCTCATCAGCTACTCCTCAGAAACCCAATACAGAGCTACTATGGCTCGGAATCAACTTGATGGCACTTAACAACATGTTATTAAGTGTATGTGTATATTAGGGCTGCAACAGTCAGCAAATGAAAATTTCAGACATCCGTTTAAATTTGAATTTCTGATAAACAATGAATATATTTTTTGTAGTTTAGGTATGTTGATGTTCCTACTCATAGAGACCTTGTATAGGGTTTCTGAAGCTTTTAAATTTTTTGTTAGAGCAGAAAGTCTCATCTTTCTCCTGCAGAGTGGCTAGTTGGCTCAAACCACTGACCTTGTGGTTCAAATTCAAGTGCTTGTCTTATGGAACCACCACACTCCTAGTATACGTATGTCCCATGCAATATTTGAGACATTTAAACCAAAGGAGTATTTGTTGTTTATCTGAAATTCAAATTTAACCTGAGTCCTGGTGTGGCGCTGTGGGTTAATGCATCAGACTGCAAAGCCGTTTGAACTACAAGGTCCGTGGTTCAAGCTCACCAGTCGCTCCTTGGAAACCCTACATAGGGTCGCTGTGGGTCGGAACCGACTCGATGGCACTTAACAACAAAAATCCCGTATTTGATCTGCCAACACTATTATAAATATATAATTATAAAATACATAAATATACAGATTGAGGGCAAAATTAAGGGCAAGAAGTAGAAAATATCTACTCCTATTCCTTTTTCTTTCCAATACGTTCTTTGCCACTGCTTTTCCATTTATGTCTCTTGAAACAGTGACCTGCAAGTGCTAATCTCCCTGTTAAGATCCCCTCACCTGAAGTTGTCAATGGAGTGGAGTCTTCACTGATCTCCTTATCTGTCTGTGTCTCCCTCTTCCCAAGAGTCCATTCATAGTCAGAGCTTTTATAAGCCCCACCCCCAGCTCCCAAGCCAAAGCAGCACAAAGACACTCTGGGTATAGAAATTGCCTTGAGATTCCAGGGACATTGTTTTCATTCTAGGAATAATTCAGTTCAACAAATATGCATTGGGGAATCGGAGGTGCTGGCAGTTCTGAAATATATAAAGCATGAGGTGTGGATTTTAAATAATGAAGTTAATTTTTTCAAGATACATTCCGTATCTAGACAAACAGTTTCCCTACTGTAGGAGTCAGGTTATATACACATATATCCCACATTATTCTTGCTGACCTTGGAATGATTCCTTAATCTCACAAATCCTCTGTGTCCTCATCTACAGAATGGACCTACCCAGAGGACTGTTTTGAAGACTCAATGAGATAATGCCAATAGCCCAGTGCTGTACTTGAAAGGCATAGTAAAAGCTTGAGCCATCTGATCGGAGAAGTCTACTTCTATTGTGCTATCTAAAGGTATCTGAATCAGCCACCATGTCAGAAGTCATTGCAGACATCTCTCACCTGTCCTAAAAACCATTCCAAAGAGTTCAGACAATATAAAGAATTGTCATTCTGAGGTGACTAAGACTTCACTTTGGAAAAGTTAAGAAAGCCTACAACCACCACAGTTAAACTCAGCAGAAGTTAAGTGTTGGTTGTCCTAAGAAATAGCCAACGCCCAAGTCCACTTTTAGCTCAGAATGCTTGTTCAGGGTGCTGGGAGCATCTTGAGGCCATAAGAACAGATCTCCCTTTGATGCTGGCATTGTAATAGATCTCCCTCAAGGTTCTTTGGAGTCAGCAGACAGATAGCCTTTGAGGCACTCTTTCACTGATGAAGTTGATTTAGTCATTGTCAGAGATAGTGAGCTGGTCCATACTCCATACATACTACAGTGAATTCCAATAGCCTTTTGAGATCTTGGCTTTTTGGTTTTGTTTTGCTTTGCTTTTTATAATTAAGGCTGGGAACACAGAACTATCTTTTAGGAGAAGAGCAGAGCTTTTTTTAAAAAAAAACAAGTAAGGAATTGTTTTCTTCATTTTTATTTTGGCCGTAGAAAAACAGGATGTACACTTTTGTTTCCAAAGCCAGCTGCATTTTGAACACTACAAAGCCAAATGCCTGCTATATAAAGATGTTGAGCCCTTAGTTCTTGTCAACTATCATTAATCTGTAACTTCTGAACAAGATACTTAATTTTTTAGAAGGATTTTCTTCTGAAGAATGTCCAAACATAACAATTGAAAATATATTTGAGACACTGGGTGGCTTTAGACACTCATGGTTGATCTTTTGCTTCGTCAAGATTGCGTCATGTCTTATATCCACCTCTTCCCAGGACTCCTATAAACCTGTCCAGTGAGGTTGTTGTTGCGGTCAGAACTAACTGGAACACGCTCAAGAATTTTACCAAATGATTAGTAGACGTCAAGCAGCTTGTCAAAACCACTTGGCATTGTAACAGTTGGCTTAATCCTACCAGGCATTTCGCAAATATATGTGTATTTGATTCACTTCCTGTTTCTACCCATAGCTGTCGCCCCACTGAATTTGACGGAAGAGGAACTTTGATTTCATGTTTAAAACTTTACCTCAGGTTAGATGAACATTGTTGTTGTTGTGAAGTGCCGTTGAGTC
>NW_006408523.1:19258037-19259196 GCF_000296735.1 Chrysochloris asiatica | reverse complement strand
CTGACCTTGAGGTTCACAGCCCGATTCGTAACCACTACGCTACCAGAGCTCCTTAGATGAACATTAAGAGATAACAATTATTAATAAGGAGATACCTCTATTGTTTGCCTTCCACTCCTTTGCTTATGGATTTGTCAGATGCATAGTGACATGAAGGAGACCTGGTGACACAATGGCTAAGCACTCAGCTGCTAACTGGAAGGCTTACAGTTCAAATCCGCCCAGTGGCTCACAGGGAGAAAGACTTGAAAAGCTGCTTCCAAAAAAGCCTAAAGCATACAAAATCCTATGGGGCAGTTCTACTCTGTCACATGAAGTGACTCTGAATCAGGATTGACCCAAAGACATCTATCTAACAGAAACAACAACATAGAAATATGTCTGACAGATAGTGGAATTTCTGTATCCCTAATGGATTAAACATAATTATTGGATTACATTGTAATCAATGATGTACAAGTTTGGGGATTTTGAAACACTGATATCATTCCTGTTGGGTCTCAAAAATGTGAATCAGTGGGGAGACAGGGAATTGTAAATGGGGTCACTGGAACTAGAAAGGAGCTGCAATGGTCTGAAGAAAGCATGGGATTCTGGACCAGTTTTGTGAAATACTGTCATTGCCGATCCCCTCTGAAGTTGTCAGAAAACCCCCTACTGTCTGGGATCTTCTACTCTCAGTTAAAACTTTCTTCCATTTTGGCTTTATCTCCTGCCCCTACTAATTATCATCAAGTTCTCAGCTTTAAAGATAGGGCTATGATTACCCAGAATAAAAATAGTATCTGCATTCTGAGAAATTATTTTTAAGTGTTTGATCTAAAAACACTCTTCTGTCACTCACAATAAATACACATTTAGCATCAATACCATGAGTAGATGATTTTATTAAGAAAGGTGACATTTTAGGGCTGCAAAAGAAGTCCAATGCCTTTTTAAGACTAAATATCCATTAAGCATAGTAAATGTTGATTTGTTTTCAGAATGTTACTTTGTATGTTAACCTTTTGCGGGAGAAAAAAGGTTTGAGTCTGATTGTACCTTGTAAAACACAAATCAGTGTTCTAGGGCATGGGACCTACCACTAATCAAATTCTATTTCCCAAAATATAATAAACTTAAGCAGTAAATCGTTAAAAACCATCTCAGCTGCTGGATA
>NW_006408523.1:19242917-19257547 GCF_000296735.1 Chrysochloris asiatica | reverse complement strand
ATTATCAGGAGGGATCAGTCCCTGGAGAAGGACATCATGTTAGATAAAGAGGAGAGTAAACAAAAAAGAGGAAGACCCCCAATGAGATGGACTGGCACAGTGGCAGCAGCAAAGGCTCAGGCTTAACAAGGAGTGTGAGGCTGGCCCAGGACCAGGCAGTGTTTCACTCTGATATGCAGAAGGTCACCATGAGTCAGAACTGACTCGATGGCAACTAACACTAATAACAGGAAGTAGTGAAACCAGAAGCTAGAAACACAAGATGAAATTAGATATTATTTGGAAAAAGTAGTGGAAATAAGTAAAAATTCAGGTGTTACTAGTGAAGGAAGAAGCTTTAGATTACAAGATTGTAGACAAGCCTCCTTCAGGGAATTATGTACACTATATTTTGCAAGATATTTTATATGAAACAAAATCCCAGGGTGTTTCTGTCCCTGGCATAGAAACTTGGTGACCCCATCTAGTCTTTTTCCATCTCTACTTGCAATGCATCTATAATTGAAAAATGTCTTTGGGGAAGTGTACTGCTGTCCAGCTTTCAGTCTTAACAACACCACCCTCGTTCACACATTCCGTAAGAGTTTTCACCGCTCTGACAAGTTACACATCTACAGTGCAAGACCACAGTGATATTGTGACTGTTGGTTCGGCCCCCCACCAGAGCTGGGATTCACACTCTAGAGCTGCAGTTCTTGAGTGAATTCAGATGAAATCTTTGTTCTCATTCTGTCCTACGGCACAGCTATCTTAAAATTCACCAACACCGATTGACTAAGGACTTCCTCCAGACAGCAACCCACAGGAAATGTCTTTCATGAATCAGACAGGGCAGTAGATCCAACACACCATGTGGGTTTAACGCAGGGATACGCTGTTATTGTTAGGTGCTGTTTAGTTAATTCACACTCATAGCAACAAACTAAAACAGAATGAAACACTGTCCAGTCCTGTGCTGTCTTTTCACAGATCTTATGATGTTTCAGCCACTTTATCATTCTGTCTCATTGAGGGTCTTCCTCCTTTTCTTGGATCATCCACTTTTCAAGTCATGGTGTCGTTCTCCAGGGACTGATCCTTCCTGTACTACTTGGCTGGCATTGTAATCTCATTCAGCATATGCTGGATAATGTTGGAGTAACATTACAACATTAGTTACTGATTTGGCACTGTGGGTTAATGCACTGGACTGCAAAGTCAATTTGAACAGTACGGTTGGTGGTTCCAGCTCACCAGCCGCTCCTCAGAAACTCTATACAGGGTTACTATGGGTCGGAACTGACTCGACAGCACTTAACAACAACAACAAACCCTATCCATGAGGGACTTTATCAGGCTTCCTATACTAGCTAAAATCTGCCTTCCCTCCTTTTCACAACAGGAAGAAAGGAAGAGGAAGTCAAACATCTCACTGTGCTGCTGAAGCATCTACACTTTCTATTGGTTAATTTGTTATCATTGATTTTGACTCAGCTTCTCTAGATCATGGTTAAAATGTCTTAAAATATCATTTTGTGATTAGTCATGGAATTTCTTGGCAAAGTGGAAAAAAGTAGATGAGAGTCAATCTATGGAGTTTACCTCCCAGTTGGGCGACTTCAGTCACACAGTCTCTGAGAACATCAGTTTCCTTATCTGTGAACATGTTCAGAGGCTAACTGTAAGGTTCGAGGTTCAAGCCCACGCAGTGCTTCCTCAGAAAAACTGCCTGGTGATTTGTTTCCAAAATTTCAGCCATTGAAAACCGTGTGGAGCACAGCTTTCCTCTGACACACATGGGTCACTCTAAGTCAGAATCAACTCCATGGTAACTGGTCTTAAACTTGGACCAGTAACACCAATCCATAAGGTGATAATGAGGCTTCTGGTGGACAAAGCAATTCGTTGGCTCTGGAGACCAATTGCTTTGGTGTGAATCTGACAATATCATTTGTTAGTTGGATGACTCTACATTTTCCTTTTCTGTAAAATGCCAAACATAGACCTTCCTTCATGTGGTTGTTTAAAGACTAACTGGATGAATGAATAAGATACATGAAGCACTTAGAACAGTGCTCGACACATGGTCAATTAAAAAAGACAGAGAAGACAAATCCGTTGCCATCAAGTCAATTGTGAGTAATGGTGACCCTACAAGAAAGAACGGGCTGCCATAGGATCTCCAAGGCTGTAAACAGGAACAGACTGTCTCATCTTTCTCCTGCAGAATGGTGGGGGGATTTGAACCACCAACCTTCCGGTTGGCAGTGGAGCCCTTAACCACTGTGCTAGCAGGGCTCTTTGGTACATGGCCAGTCTTTAGTAAATGTTACTTCTTATTGTTATTTAGAATCATTGTCATCTAGCAGATGCTGAATAATGTTCCCTTCCCCTTCTTTCCTTCGCCATATTGCCTTTCTTGAACCCACGAAGAAGCCAGAAGGCAGAATTTCTGTTGTGTTAGCAATATTGTACATGTTTCCAGAAGTCTTCTTTTGACTGTGCTTCAGAAAATGTTCTCTGTGTATTCTGGAGAGATCATGTGTTGGAAAGTAACTTTTAGTGTAAAATTTAAATACACAGATTCACTAAGCCAGATGTCCTTGGACAAGTCACATAACCTCTCAGGGCTTCACGTGTTGATCAGTAAAATGACAGAATGGTATTAAATTATCTCTGGGCTCCCTTCTAGCTGTAAGAAGACATGAGTCCATCTTTGTCATTGACTACAAATGTGTGCCTAAGGGCATTGGCTCTGATGATGAAAGGGTCACTGTGAGTTGAAACTGTCTCGATGGCACTTAACAACAATAATGCACTGGACTACAAGGTCGGTTTGAACTGCAGAGTCGGTGGATCAAGCCCACCAGCCACTCCTTGGAAACCCTATACAGAGTCGCTAAGAGTCAGAACTGACTTGAAAGCACTAAACAACAACATTCAGGTTAAGGTCTTATGGTGGAAAACAGAAAGGATCAGGCAAGAGGTTAGGCATAAAAAAAAAAGGAAACTTTATATAGGGACACAACAAGTTTGCCTGGTTGGAAAAAAAAAATCTCAATGGATAGACTGAATTAACATATTGTTAATATTCTACAGATGTTTTCTTTGTGTAGGTATCAGGGGTTATTTGCATTGACTGTGTTGTTGTTAATTGGAGTGGATTCCAATTCGGTGATCCTGCATAGGGTTTCTGAGGAGTGGCTGGTGAGCTTGACCCACCAACCTTGCAGTTCAAAACGACCTTGTAGTCTAGTGAATTATCCCACAGCGCCACACCAGGACTCCTGCGTGGACTGTCGTTGGAGAACAATTAAGACGACATGATTTTTGAGGCCTTTGTGTATCTGCCAAAATCATCTCGCAGCCATGGTCAGTTTCAGCCAGTGGAGACATTGGAGGAGGTTGGAGTCCATGTGCGTGGTCAGGGCTTCAGTAAAGTCTGGGGTCTTGGTGCTGGTAGGGGAAAGGCAGCTCTAGGAGGGGCAGGGATGGCACACTTAGTGGCAGCACTTGAAAATTGAATGATTCTTTTATAAGACCTAACAGTGATTAACATCAGATTAATTTAAGTGCTCCTTGGAAACCTACAGCATTTTCCCGGCTTCCAGGGATGTTACATAAAGTGAACGTACAGAAATGTGCCCCTCATGGTTTGTGTTCTCAGGCAGGGTGCTCTGGCTCCAGGTTTAGCCGTAGGTGTGATCTGATCTCCAGGCCCCTTACGGGGACAAAGATACCAAGGAGTCAGGGGGTCTGACAGTGATGCAGCAGATGACAGGATGCTGAGGCTGATTATGACTCGGGTGACAGAAATGAATCACCTCCGGAGTCTGCTGACATTAACTTGCAGAGAGAGACAGGAGTGGGCTCTGCAATGTCAGTGAGCAAGAACAGGAAGTCAACCTGTCTGGAACTGTTTGTGCCAGAGACTGAGATGCTTAACCTTGGAGACAACTTCCAGTCTATGCCACTCTAGTTATTCAAAAAAATAAAACAATCTTAGCACTTTTAGAGAACACTGCTTTGTTATGGTCTTTTCTTGATTACTTTTCAGATTTTATCAGGTATAAGCCACGATCAGTTAAAACCTATTGCCATTGTTGTACTCAAGACAGTAGAACTGTGCATTGCAGCATTTCCAATGTCTGATTTTTCAGAACTAGTTCAGCAGACATTTCTTTCCAGGCTTCTCTGAGTAGACTCACATCTCCAACCTTTTGGTTAGCCATCAATGGCATTAAGTGTTTGCACCACCTAGGGTTTATGGTAAATTCCACCACCACTTATAGCAGCCCTAAGGTTTTATGATAAATTACCAAGTATGTGTTTCTGGTCACCTATCTTACTCCATTTGGAAGCTTGTAATCCAACATTCACCAATCAATAATATCATCATTAAGATGACAAACACCAAAGACAAAACTTGATGCCTAAATGGACTGATAGCTCTAAAACAGTTAATAGTCTGACCACTCGGCTGTGGTACTAGTTTTCTTCAGATGCGCTCTTGTATGGTTTTTCTCAATTACATCATAATACTTTTTTAAAACAGGCCATGATAACTTATAATTCTTTGTAAATTCTCAACAATTTCTAGTTGTTGTTAAGTGCCGTCGAGTCAGTCCTGACCCATCGCGACCCTGTACAGGGTTTTCGAGGGGTGTAAATCTTTACAGGAGTAGAAAACCTCATCTTTCTCCTGCGGAGCGGCTGGTAGTTTCGAACCGCTGACCTTAAGGTTCACAGCCCGATTCGTAACCACTACACTACCAGAGCTCCTTTCTAGTACATCCCTTAAATATTCTGGCTAAGTGAAATAATATTAATGTATAAATTGCACTTTAAAAAAAAAAGAAATGCAAGTTTTCTTAGAGACAAGGCATGGGTTGTTTTCTTAGAGAAAACGCATGGGTTGTTTTCTTAGAGAAAACGTATGGGTTGTTTAGAAACGAAAATGCCAGACACATGAGAAATGTTAGACGGCATTAAATGGAAAGCTGTTCTTCTCCTAGTGGGTGTTGTTAGTTTCTGGATCTCCCATAGCAGAATATAGATACCGTCTCAAAGTTCTGGAGGCTAAAGTCCGAGGCAAGGTATTTGTTGAGTTGGTTCCTTTTGAAGAATCAATCTGAGAAAGGAACTGTTTCATACATCTCTCTTAGCTCCTGTGGATCCCTGGGGTTTCTGGGTTAGCAGCTGCAGCTCTCCTGTCCTCATTTGGCCATTCTTCCAAGTCTTTGTGCATTTTCTCCTCTTTTAGAAGGACACCAATCATAAATAATTAGGACTCACTTGTGTCTGGTGTGACCTCATGTTAGCATCTTCAGAAGCTCATTTACCAAACAAGGCCACATTCATAGGCACAGGGTTAGGACTTCAACATATCAATTTTAGGAGTATAGTTCTTTGTCACAGAACTTCCAGATAGAAAAAAAAATCTATAAAATGGGAATAGTCTATAGATATCACAGAAATCAGCTTATTTATTAAGCTGCATGATCTATGGTAACTTTAGAGAAAAATCACCAGATTCCTTATTCAGACAGGCTTCCGTCATTCTTAGTGAACCCTTATGTTTCCAGATGCTCCAAAATGGTAGATAATGGGTTTTTTATATTTATGAATAAAGGACTCATTAATACTACACTTATAGTACTGGGATCAGTTTTTAAAACATATGTGATTTTTACTAGGTGTTACTCTGTAAACAAAGCAAAAAAACAATGATAATTCAAGAAAGAGGCTATGTAGACAAAGAAATTATGAGTCAAATCACTAGACGAATGCATTTATATTATTTCTGGAAAGCAAAGAGAAGCTTTCTCAATTACATTATCTCAAATTATGACTTCCTGTTGTTTTTCAGGATTCGTTAAAAAAACACAAAACAAATGATGTGTCACATTTAATGTCCTTTGTCCTTAGAGCTACCATCATAAATATTAAGGCTCTGCATTTATTAGTATACTTTCCCCTCGGAAGACAATACTCATTAATTTTAAACTTTGTGTTGACATTCTCCTAACTCAACACAATGGACCAGGTGCATTAATGCATTAGAATATTGCTGTCTCAATTCTAAGTTATTTTTATAAATGATACATCAGGATTTGAGGATGAAATACCACAATTACTTTCAATCTCAGGACTCATGTTTTCTGCAAAACTCTCAAATATTGCTACTGCTGTTAAGTTCCGTCAAGTCTGGCAACTCACAGTGACCTTATATAGGGTTTCCGTCGTTTAAAACCTTCGCAGGAGCAGAAAGCCTTACCTTTCCACTGCGGAGAGGCTTGTGACTTCAAACTGCCCACCTTTGTGGTTCAAAATCCAGGTGCTTATAGTATGGAGCCACCGTGCTCAAATATTGTTGTTGTTGAATTGCTTGTCGAGTCGGTTCCCACTCATAGTGACCCATGTAGGATATCCGAGGAGTAGCTACTGGGTTTAATCCACTGAACTTGCAGTTAGCAGTCCAGTGCTTATCCTGCAGCACAAGCATCTGTGGTGGTGGTGATTACGTGCCGTGGAGTCGGTTACAACTCATAGTGAACTTGTAAGAGTTTCCAAGGCTATAAATCTTTATGGGAACAGAAAACCTCATCTTTCTCCCGCGGGGGTAGCTAGAAGTTCCGAACTGCTGACCTTGAGATTAGCAACCCAACTGTTACCACTACCCTACCAGAGCTCAAATATTACAGCTCCGTAATTTCTTCTCTGCCTCTTCCCCATTTTCCCTTCCGGAAATCCTATCAATCCATCTCCATGTCTTATCGCTACTTATCTCTCTGTCTTTTGTGTTTTATTTTATTTGCAGTTTTCTTGCATCGATATATGTTTAGAACCAGAGAAGGGTGCAATGAAGTCTGAATTCACTCAGCGTTTTCCCTCAGTAGTCTTAGCATCTTATTGTTAATCTCCATCATGTATGTAAACATTTAACTTTGAAGGTATAAATGAAATCTACACAAAACAAAATAATTGGTCCGAGTTTTTTGTTTTTCTTTTTTACAAAGGGGGGTGGTTTTAGTAACATCTCACATACACAAGAAACCAGAGACAAAGAGTAAAATTTAGGCAAATCCTTTTGAATATAAAAGTCCTGCTTTCTGTTATACATAAAGACTCTAAGCTGATAAACAAAAAGAATAGCTACTCAGTTTCAACCAAAAACAAATGTGGATAAAAGTCATCTATTCCTCCAGAGTTGGGGCAATCCCTAAGAATTATGTGTATTCCACACAATGGGCAATACATACATTTCTCTACATTTTATAGCTTTAAGGTGTGACTGCTTTAGTATGCCAAATAAAGCTTCCAAAAGTACAACTACAAAACCCATAAATCAATAAACCATTTCTCTACATACCACACCACTTTATTAATCCATTTTGAAGAGAGAGTATATTGCTATAATAAAAATACAAACACTTGTTCTTTAATTACTCTTCTAAGTAGCTGTGCTTAATTTTTTTTCAGATTTCTGTGAACTATCACTAACATATTTAATAGTTTTGCAAACAATATATCCCATAGATTTACATTTATAAAAAGCCTCGAGTTTGAAATGTATTTATTATAGGGGTATGAAATTCAGAGATTTTATTCAAAAGTATTAATTTAGTTACCTTTGCTGGTTGCACCATAAGAGCAGTTCAGACTCACCAGCCACTCATTGGAAACCCTATACAGGGTCACTATTGTCGGAACCAACTCGATGGCACTTAACAACAACAAGTAGAGAGGTTTTTTTTTTTTTAATTCCAAAAGAATCATTTTGTTCTTACCCTCTCAGAATATAAGTTTTATCAGGTCAAGAACTGATCTCTCTCACCCAGCACTATATTCCTAATGTATGTATACACTCAACAAATATTTCTTTAATGAACAAATATCTCTTAGCACATACATTTCTCAGTGTATAGGTAGAATGGGACTTAATAAACTAGGAATCCAAAAGGTATGTAAAAAAAAAAAAATTCTGCAATAAAATCTTGACATTTTAAAAAATTTGATTTCCTCAATCTTAGAACAGGCAAAACAATCTTCTTCATAGTGGGAATGAAATATTTAGTGGTAATAGATAATATAAAGTTAAGGTTAACATGATACAGTGCATCATCCAATACATTGTATTGTACACTAAAAGTATCTCATATTACTTGTAAGCATATATGCCTCTGTAATTTGATTTCCTTTTGCTAGAAAATCAAAATTTGGTTTTCTAGTTTTACTGACATAATTTCTAAGCCACTGCTAATTTTGTTCAAGCAAAGAGGAATGTTGAAAAATCAAGGGACTCATGGCTGCAAGTCATGTCCCCAGGCATGTGTTTTCATATTTGTGAACATCTGGCCCATCTTATTATAGCAAATCTCAAGTGGTCATTATGTTCCTAGCCTTGTTTTTGCATCCAGTCCTGATGCTAGCCAACTTAGAGCTTGTCGATTTATTTGACGTTCATCTCATACAAAAAGAAGCAGACAGACTAGCTGTCCTGAATTTTGTTATGTAGGCAGAAAAAGAGGCATAGAGAGGTTTACACACTCCTTATCTTTTCTCCTCACCAAAGCACAGCTAGAGTAGTTGGGGCAAGTTTATGTCCTCCTGCCTTCCATGATTGTCCTTTCAAATAGTCCCTGCTGAGGTTCATTTTAAGCCTTCCATTTAACCCCTAATTAACTCACTGCCATTGTTTTCCTCCCCAAAACCAGGGGGGAGCGAGACTGTTTTTCTGCCATTAAAGATGATTGCAAATATGAATGACAAAAGGCTTTTAGGATCTGAATTCAAGGGAGTATTATGATAATGTGGCCAAATTTAGCTATGAGTTACTGCAAACATTGATTTTCAAAGAGGAGGGACACATTTCCCCCCAAGGTACATTTGGCAATGCATAGAGACATTTTTGATTGTCACATTTGTAGGGGCCAAGGATTTGCTTGCATCTAGTAAGTACAGGTCAAGGATGCTATTCAACTTCCTAAAACACCAAGGACATAGCAATTACTGTAACAGTATCAAGGTTGATGTTTGACTTAGAGTTTGCTTGAGCATCTTACCATCCAAATTTTGAGCCACTTTAGGAATTATATTTATCTATAAGAATAAGAACTCATTTATAAAATGAGGGGAAATGTATCATGCAAACAGAATAGAGACTAGAGAAACAAACTGATTAAGAATATGGTGCTTGGAAATGCCTTTTTAGAGAGAAGAAATCGATTTTCTTTTTTTCTCTCCGATTGTTCTTATTTGTGATCCTTTCTTTCTCTCTCTCTGGCCAATGATGTGACAAATGTATCCTACCTTCATGCTGAAGGCTGCAGACACATTATGTAACAGAAGGGAAACCTGAGCAGCCAGCTCTGCTGTTGCTCTTGTTAGTTACTGTCAAGTCGGTTCCAACTCACAGCAATTCTGTATACAGCAGACCGTAACCCTGAACGGTCCTGTGCCAGCCTCACAATTGTTGTTACTCTTGGGCCCATTGCTGCTCTAACTGTTGGGGTCTTCCTCCTTATCGATGATCTCCAAGTTCCCTCATTATTATGTCCTTCTTCAGGGACTGGTCCAAAAGTATGAGAGACAGGATCTCACCAACCTGGCTTCTAAGGAGCTTATGAATTGTGCTTCTTCCAACACAGATCTGTTTGTTCTTCTAGCAGTCCATGGTACTTTAAATATTCTTCTCCTATCCTGTAACTCAAATGCATCGATTCTATGAGCAGTCCTCTTTTCATTGATTAGTAAGCATAGTAACTCTGGGAGTTAAAATGAAGGGAAATCTTAACATGTATATATTCTCAATCTCCCCATAAGCCTATGAAGTGAATGTTATCATTTCATTTTTACATGTAAGGAAATGGAGATTCAGAAATTATTCCATAATTTGTCCCAAGATACATGACTAACAAATGATTCAATTGCTGTCCAGCTGGGCCACCAAGTACCATGTGGATTTTAACAAATAGCATTCGGTGGACTCAAAATACATGTGATCTCAGAAACACAGAGTCTGTGTGCACCCTGTTTAAATGTGTTTAGTTTTCTAGAATGAGTACTCTTTCTTTTCTTGGGTGATGACCATCGACAGCACTTGGTTAGAGCATAACCAAATTGCCAATGCTCCTGGGGCTGGGGAAGAGAGTTCAGCATTAGGACTCTGGTAACCTGGGTTTGAGCGCCCGCTTCACTATTTACTAAGTGTATAACCTTGGACAGATTACTTTTCTCCTGGGTGTGAGAAATAGAGGACCTTTACAATTTATTATTTATCAATTGCATTTGAGACAAGCCAAGCAAAACCTCTGGGGCCAAAGATGTTATAGAGAAAATAGAATTTATGACATGTGTTTGTATGCAGAGGTATTAGTAAGTTTGTGTTTTACCACTGTATATTTCTCCAGTAAGAGGATCTTAAAGTAATTGTGGTAATTCATTGATTGAGCATTTTTTAAACTGTGCATCAACATTTATAGCTATATCATTCGTAATAGCCAATAGTTGAAGTTAACCAATTGTTCATTGATGAGAAAAAGAGTCAAAATTATGGTGGGGTTACACAGCAGCATACTCCTCAGTAAGAAAAAGAAAAAATAATGCTAATGTGGGTAAAAACACAATAAATCTTTTAAAAGCATTATATTGAACATGACAAAGCAGAGGGAAAAGAGCCTGTCTAGATGAACATCTTAATGACGACAAAGCTTTCTATGGTATTCTTTCCAATTTCTATTAAAATCCCTTTGAAAAAACAACAACTTTTTATTATGAATTGAGTGAAGGTTTACAGAGCAGATCATCAGGTTTACATTCAACAAATAAGACACTTTACTTCCTGTCAGTGATTGCAATCCCCTCCATGGAACAACATTGATCCCACTTGCTCCATGTGGTTCCTAGGTATATTTCCACTCTCTTTCCTATCCCTTCTCCACTCTGTCCTTAGGTAAACGTTGCCCTTTTGATCTTGAATGACTAACCATTTCATGGTGAGCATACCTTACTAATGCAGCTGTTCCCTCTAAATATCTATCTTCTACTTGGCTGAAAACTGGGCCGTGAGGGTGAGTTCCATTCCAGATCATAGTCTCAGGTTCCTACAATCTCTTCCCCACCAGTAAGCCTGATAGTTTTTAACTATTTTTAGTTTTGTGCCACATTTCTCCCGTTCTACCCTGCACTTTCTAATGTGAACTTTTCACAGCAGATGGTAGTGGTGGTCGGGCACCATCTAGTTCTTCTGGTCTCAGAGAGAATGAGCATTTTTTTAAAAGTAGGGTCTTCATCGGTTTGGGGGATAGGTAGGAGTAAGGAGTTAGGACTCCTGGTGTGGTGCTTTGGGATCAGCACTGGACTGAAAACCATATGGTTGGCAGTACAAATCCACCAGCTGCTCCTATGAAATCCTATTCAAGGTCTCTATGAGTCAGAACTGACTTGGCACTTAACAACAACAACAGGAGTAAGGAGTTAGGGTTAAGGTTAGGACTTTATGGGAACCTTTATGGGAATTAAAAATCCCATCTTTTTGTTTGAACCGCTGATCTTGTGATTGGCAGTCCAATGCTTATCCTGCAGAGCCACAGCACCCCACATAAGGATTTACAGCCCGGACATAACTATACTGTACTGGCAGCAGTTAACAATAACAACTTGCTAAGTGTAGGACTTTGTTTAGTGCTAGAGTTTTGAACATGACTAGGGTTAGTATAGGAGCACAGGGGCTCTGTCTGATAAGCACTGAGCTATGAGCCAGAAGGTTGGCAGTTCAAGTCCACCATCTGTTCTGTAGGAGAAAGATGAAGCTTTCTGTTCCCACAAAGATGTACGGCCTTGGAAATACTATACAAGGTCACTATGAGTTAGAATCAACTTGACGGCACTTAAGAACAACAGGTTAGTGTTAGGGGCAGGAGTGTTGCAAGGAGTAAGCTTTGGTCTACTTTTAGGACTAAACAGTTGTTTTATGTTTTGTGGATTTTTTCTTGAAATCTACTTGATGTCTTCTTCATTTGGAAGTTATGCAACTACATAGCCCTTCTTTTTACTTTGTGACCTTTTCTTTCTTTTTTTTTTTTTGTAAACTGGTATCTCTGGTTCCCTGATTTTAGTCTTTTAGGTTTGTTTTACTCTGAATACTCCTATATTTGGATTGAGTTCTGGGTGATATTGTCATATATGGTAATCTCAAGTTACTGCCTGCTTTTATTTCTCTGTCCAAAGTACTTTCTTTAGTAATTTTTGTAAGCCTGGTTTGGTTTTTACCAATTCATTTAATTTCTGTTTATCTTGAAATGTCCTGATTTCACCATCATATTTTATGGACAATTTTGCTAGGCTGGAGAGTTTGTTTTCTTTCAGAATTTTATATATGCCATCCCATTGTCATTTTCTCTGCATGGTGTCTTCTGAGAAATCAAAGTTTAGTCTTATTGATTTTTCCTTATCTTTGCTTTTGAAAAGTTCATTATAATATGTCTTGTTGATTTTCTTTTGAGCTTTATCCTATCTGGAGTTTGCTCATTTCATCTCTTTCATACATATCGTCTTGTTTCCAAACTGCAGGAAGGGAATTAAAAAAAAAAAAAAAGCATCAACTGTCACTGCCACAATACTATCTACTTACCTGAGTTACAAAATTTATCACAATGACCATACAGAACTCAGACAGCATACTCCCCACTATGGAATTTATTAGGGAAGTTAATAGGTTACAATTCAGGGTCAGAAATGGTCAACGCACAGTTCTTCCACGGACACCCTCTCTCAGCCCTACCAACAGAAGGGCCTATCTCTCAAGTCCTTGGCTTCATAACCATGGCTCCTTGGTCTTGTCCCTGCTCCACCAATATTGCAAAGTTCCTTTAGCATTGTTGAAAAGTTCCCAGAATGACACTCTGTGATCCCATACACCTCAGCACAAATGGGCATTTATTAAGAAACTTCTTGGTGCTAGTTACTGGTATGAAAATTACTGCCGTATATAAGTAGTTAAAATTATTCATATGAAAAGCTCTAATATAAATATTTGCAAAGTATGACATTAAGTAAATCTTTATAAACATTCGTTTCCTTAACTCTGAAATGAGCTACAGTGATACAGTAAATTATTCATTTATCTACCAGCCATAGTCCGTAACACCCACCAAACAGCACTTCTGCCCTGATGGATCTGGGTAAGAGAATGCAGGAAAATATACTGATAGGTTAACATGATTCAGCTGTGGCTGTTAGTGAACTGTATTGTGAAAATCTGAAACTTTAGCCTGAGTTTAAAGTGAAGCATCTCCGAAGCAGGAGGGAGTAGCCTACTACCATCAGAAAAGAAGCGCTAGTAATGGAGCACGTCATTTGGACCCCAACATCCTTGTGCATTGAACTTCCTCAACCCAGGGACAGAAAGCTGTGACTCTGGAGGTGTGGTAGAGGAGCCAGCAGCAGAACCAAGAACCAGAGCCCAAGACAGAGCAGTGGACTTCCCAACCCATGGAGCAAGGGACTTTGGGCAGGAAACTTGCTTGTAGAGTGAGGTGCCTCCTGGCATTTAATTGGGGGAGAGCTAGGTTTGCTAAACCACAGAGCTAGAGCCAAGTACCTTTGGCAGAGGTTTATGGTGGAGTCATGTGTCCAGTGGGCATTTATCAACAGCTGACTGGAGCAGCTATGCCCTGATCATTTCTGACCTTGAACTGTAACTTATGAGTGTTGTTCCAGAGTCCTGTGTGGCCATTGCAATAGATTATTGAACCCTGTTGAGTAGAGAGTGTTGTGGGAGGAATGGTTTGTTGTTTCGTATTTTTGTGCCTACATCTTAGTATTATTGGACAACTCAGTAAGATAAAGCATGCAAGCTCTTGGCATATGAGTAAGTTCTCCATAAAGGTTGTTTTTTAGGGCAGTTAAACCTGGAGACTTGGTGGCAAACAGTGAAGAGCCCAGCTGCTAACTGAAAGGTTACTAGTTTGACTGTACTCTACACTTCTGTGGAAGGAAGACTTTCCGATCTGCTCTTGTAAAGATTGTTGTTGTTAAGAGCCCTCGAGTCGATTCTGACTCATAGTGACCCTGTATAGGATTTCCAAGGAGTGCCTGGTGAGTTTCAACTGCTGATGTTGCAGTTTAAATTGACCTTGCAGTCCAGTGCATTAACCCGCAGAGCCATGCCAGGACTCCCTTGTAAAGATTGTGGCCTAGAAAACACAATGGGGCAATTTTAATCTGTCACATGGAATTGCTAGATGTCAAAATTGATTCAACTGCACCCAACAACATCACAATGAATAAAAAGAGAAATGACTGACTGTGAAGATTAGTTGGGGAAAACTTTGGAAATGAAGTTCCACTCTTTGACTACATCTTAAAGAAGCAGTAGGAACTCAAGGTGGAAAAGAGGTAGGCAAGAATTCCAGGCACAAAGAACAACATATATGGTGGCATGAAGAGGTAGCAATATACAGGTCAAAGTACACTGCTTTATCCCTTCCCCCTCTCCATTTGCTTTTTCTCCCTAAGAAGGCACTTTTGGCCATTTTATACTTTATTTCCAATTCCTCATCTATAAGACAGTTGTCAATTTCTGGTATATACTACCTCTTATGCCAAAAGAACCAATAGATCTGTTTTGGAAGAAGTGCAGCCAGAGT
>NW_006408523.1:19224668-19242207 GCF_000296735.1 Chrysochloris asiatica | reverse complement strand
GTACCTGGTTGGTTCTTAGAATAAATATTGTTTAGGCAGAGTCTGTAACAGTTCCTCTGGAGCTATTGTAGAAAGGCTCATGTAATAAATACATAATTATGAAGTTGTTCAAAGAGACATTATTAACTCATTTGTCCTACATGGCTCCTTTCAGTCTACCTCGTAAGTAAATCTATATTTAGTCTGTGCCATATTGATCTGCAACCAAAGTTTAATGCTTTAGTGCTCCAACAGAAACACATCACGGAAAAAAAAAAAAAAAAACCTGATAAGAAAAATGCACTGAAGTCTCTATCTCATTTCAAAACAGCGAAAGAAAGGAAGATAGTATTTTGTAAATTTTTTTTGCCTTCTTTTAAAAAACAATATTTTTTAAAAATACTAGTTTTTTTTTTTAATTTAAATTAAATATTACTATTTAATACTAGTTCTGATACCAGAATAATTAGGTGCTGTCAGGTTAATTCCAACTCATAGTGACCCTGTGTACAACAGAACAAAACATTGCCCAGGCCTGGGTTTCCGCACAACTGTTGTTATACTCCAGCGCATGGCTGCTGCTTCTGTGTGAATTCTTCTCACTGGGGATCTTCCTCTTTTTTTCATGGACTCTCCACTTTACCAAGTCTAATGTCCTTCTCCAGGTGCTGGTCCCTTCTGACTGATTACATGTCTGAAGTATGAGAGGTAAACTCTCAAAATTTTACCAATATTATATAAATTTTATAAAATTCAAACACTAGTAAAATAATTACAAAATACCATGTAATTGTTGGATTTGGATTGTCTGTTGTGCTAATTTGTTTTTTCTTTCTGTTTTTCTAAATGTTTGCCTTTGGTCTTAATGAAAGGTTTAACATTTTTAATAGCTTTTCCTCAATTCTATGTATGATTGAGTTAAAGCCTACTTAAAGTTAGGTTGTTGTTAAGTGCCGTTGAGTCGGTTGCGACCCTGTACAGGGTTTCCGAGGATGTAAATCTTTACGGGAGTAGAAAGCCTCATCTTTCTCCAGCGGAGCGGCTGGTAGTTTTGAACCGCTGACCTTAAGGTTTGCAGCCCGATTCGTAACCACTATGCTACCAGAGCTAGGTAGTTTCAGGTAAATCACATGTCTCTTCAGCTTAGAAGTACAACAGGGCAGGAGGTAGAAGTCACAATCAACTAGCATTTGTTTAAACACAGAGTTGACCAGTCTGAAGGGCCAAAAAAATATTATGACCACAATAACATAAAGCTAAGTTTTCACCTTACTCAAAGTTGCATGTTTACATCTGAAATCATGTCAAGGAATTACTTTAGTATTTAGAGAAAATAAAAACATTATGAATAAATGTTTATTTATTTGGTACTTAAATCCAACTACCTTAACACAGGTGGGAAAGCTCCAGCTACAAATGTGTATAAAGCAAATCCCATATTACAGCTCTAAAATATTTTATAACTTATCATTACTGCTTTATTCACTGAAACCAGAATTTCTGGGCGGGTAAGTAGGTTTACATCTGTAAATCAGGAACATTTAGGGTTTATTTTTTCATCCTACAGTGGAACTTCCTGGGTGTGTTGGTCTGTGATATCTGAAGCATACAAAATCAGTGTGACCTATGTGTAACTGAAAACACAACTAAATGGCCAACATTCCTTCTCTCCTGGGCAGATAAGACTAAGTCAAAATGGGGTGCTATTGGGGTTCCAGTTCATACAGGCATAGATTTATTCCAAACAGAACATGTTTAATCATGTTTCTGCAATCAGTGGAAGATTACAAACTAGTTCTCTTAATAATACACCTACACAGTGACCATACTCCCCCAATTGTACTTTATTGTTGTTGATAACTGCTGTCAAGTCAGTTCCTACTTTTAGTGACCCTGTATAGGGTTTCCAAGGAGCGGCTGGTGGGTTTGAACCACCAACTTTGCAGTTCATACAATCTTGAGGTTGATTGTTTGCCCTATGGTGCCACCACTTTAATTGCCTAAAATAACAAATGAGTTGTGGGGAAGAACTCGTTCATACAGCAATCTTTGGACTTGGGTACTTGTTGTTGTTGTTGTTATGTACCGTGGAGTCGGTTCCGACTCATAGTGACCCTGCACAGGGTTTCTGAGGCTGTAAATCTTTATGGGAGCAGAACGCCTCATCTTTCTCCCGCAGAGCCACTGGTAGTTTCAAACTGCCGACCTTGAGGTTAGCAGCCCAATTTGTAACCACTACGCTACCAGAGCTTCTTGGGTACTTAGTGAGTATAAAAAATAAGATTAAGCACAGAAAGGATTTATGTATCAAGATATTTGCAGTTTTGAATTCAAACAAAAACACTGAGTGATGCTGTGGGTTAATGCGCCAGACTGCAAAGCCGTTTGAACTGCCAGGTCGGCAGTTCAAGCTCACCAGCTGCTCCTCGGAAACCCTATACAGCATCGCTATGGGTCGGAACTGACTCGACGGCACTTCACAACAATATGAGAATTTAAAGAAAAATGCATTCCTTTAAGGCAAAGGTTATTTTTGACCATTATAAGTTGTTAAGTGTCTTCAAGTTAGTTCGGACTCATAGTGACCCAGTATAGGACTTCCAAGGAGTCACTGGTGACTTTGAACCACCAACCCTGTGGTTCAAACCTACCTTGCAGTCTTGCATTTATCCTCCAGTGCCACACCAGGACCTCATTAATATAATAAGTAATACAAAATACAGTATGGTTGTTAAATACGATCAAGTTGGTTCCAATTCATAGCTACCCTGTGTGGAATTTCTGAGACTGTGAATCTCTCTGAGAGCAGGAAGCCTCATCTTTCTCCCGTGACGTGGTGGTGGGCTTAAACCAAGGACCCTGTGGTTCGCAGTCTAGTATTTAAGATGTCTATTTGTATTTGGAGGAAGAGGATAGATGGAATCATTGGCTGGGAACAAGTGAGATAGACAAGGCTCAGTTTGTAATGATAGCACTCACATTATCACAGACTGTCCTGCCACTGGACATGCTGCTACCTTCAGTCAGACATGAATCCTATAAATCACTGATATCATTATCATTTTCCAGACATCACAAAATTAAAATCACCTGTCCAAAGTTAAAATGTTAGTAAATTGAAAAGTCAGAATTCTTCTTAAAGCTTCGGTTTGTTGTTGTTGTTAAGTGCTGTCAAGTCGATTCCAACTCATAGCAACCCTGTACAGGGTTTCCAAGGAGCAGCTAGTGGGTTTGAACCACTGAACTTGTGACTCGAAGCCAAGTGCTTATTTGACATTGCCACACAGAGATCATAAATTCAGTACCGGTCATTTTCACAGCCCTGGTGTGGCATGGCAAGATAATGCGCTGTTCTGCAAGGTTGGTTTGAACTGTTCTGCAAGGTTGGTTTGAAACCCTACATAAGGTTGCTAGGAGTTGGGACCAACTTGGTAGCACTTAACAATAACAGCTTGACTATGTGTATATATATATATTTATGGTGATGTGTCGTGGAGTTGGTTCTGACTCATAGCTACCCTGCATAGGGTTTCTGAGACTATAAATCTTTACAGGAGCAGAAAGCCTCATCTTTCTATGGTGGAACAGCTAGTAGTTTTGAACTGCTGACCTTGATGTTAGTGATCTAATTCATAACAACTATGCTACCAGAGCTCCACAAGGTCAGCAGTTTAAACCCTCCAGTTGCTCCTTGAAAACCTTATAAAGGGCTACTGTGAGCTGGAACTGACTCAACTGCACTTAACAACAATATATATATACAAGCAGAAATTTTGAAAAAGCCAATGCAGTTTCCAGGCAGCAATGTACAATGGGGTGAAGACTCTAATATGACACATATTTCTGTGTAATGTTGAATATGTGAAAAGCTTGTCAATATAGTTTTTAAAGTTTACAACTAGTAGATATACACAAATTCCTGGTAACGGGGCAAATCAACCATGCTTTGGAGTGACCATTAAATTCTCCCCTAACCACATTTCTCATTGCCTACAAAATCAATGAGGAACTTATTAGAACCCTCTTTTATATCGGACTCTGTAACCTGGGAGAGTGAGTTCTGCGTGATGACTAGACATAGCAGGAAATCCATTTTCCTATTTAAAAAAATTGACATTCAATATCACAGGCCTGTTAGTTCCTCACAGAGATGGATCGACATTCAGCCTATCCTCTTTTATTTTTTTTAACATCTCAATCCTTATTTCAAACAAGTCATAATTTTCTTTTTTCTTTCATCAATATGTATGAGAAACTTAGCCTGCTAGGAGGGGAAGTAACTGCCTCCCACAGCTTTCTTTGCTAAACTGCTCACTGATAGGTGAACCTGGGAAAGCCACTTCTATCTTTGAAGCTCATTTGTTCCCAAGGTAAGATCTGTCATACTTGCCTCTTATTAATATTATCACTATGTTAATTATGTGAAGTAATTTAATTTTCCAACTCTTCAGGCATTAGCTGAAGGAAACCTGGTGGCACAGTGATTAAGTGCTCGGCTTAGTAGCCCTTCATGTAATTAGGTCATCAGTTCGAAGCCACCAACCACTCTATGTGAGAATGATGTAGTCATCAGCTTCTACACAGATTTCAGCCTTGGAAACTCTATGGGGGCATGTCTACTCTGTCATATGTTATTGTTGTGCCATCAAGTCAGTTTCAACTCATAACAAGCATGTAGAGGGTTTCTGAGGGGCAGCTGATGAATTTGAACTGCTGACCTAGTGCTTCTCACTGACCACGCGGCCCAGTGCATTACCCTGCAGTGGCACACCAGGCCTCCACTCTGTCATATAGGACGACACTAAGTGGAAATTGATTCAGTGACAACAACTTTGGTTTGGGCTTGGTAGCACATGAAATTGTTGTTGTTATGTGCTGTCGAGTCGGTTCTGCCCCATAGCGACCCTGAACAGGGTTTCTGAGGCTGTAAATCTTTAGGGGAGCAGAAAGCCTCATGTTTCTCCCATGGAGCAGCTGGTAGTTTCTAACTGCTGACCTTGCGGTTCACAGCCCGATTCGTAACCACTTCGCTACCAGAGCTCCTTAGCACATGAAATTACAAGGTGTTGATTTATCATTCCACATACACCCACTGTCATTAAGTTGATTCTTGACCCTATAGGATGGAATAGAACTGCTCCAGAGAATCTCCAAGACTGTAAACCTTAATGGGAAGAGGCTGCCTCATCTTTTCCTGAGGAGAAGCTGGTGGGTTTGAACCACAGACTTTGCAGTTAGCAGTCCAATGCTGAACCCACTGCACCACTAGGAATTCTTGTTATTAATTCTTGTTGTTTGTTGTTGCTCAGTGCCGTTGAGTCGGTTCTGACTGAAAAATGACTCTGTATGAGGTTTCTGAGGAGCGGCTGGTGAGTTTCAGCCACCAACTTTGAGGTTCAAACCGACCTTGAGCTCAAGTGCTTAGCCTATGGTGTCACACTAGGACTAGGCACAGTAAAAATCATATAGTTATCTTCACATTTAACTACTTCAAACGTATTGACCACTTATCACCCATACTATCTTACCCTGAGCAATTATGTGAGTTATAGCCTTGAAAGTAAACTTCTTAGTAGCCCTTCATAGAATCATTATAAGCTAACATCTTGTGAAGAAATATCCATACCAAATACTTAATAGACATCATTTCACTGTCTCAGTGAATCCTGATAGGCACCCTATAAAATACATACTGTCATTAGCTCCATTCTAAAAATATGGAAATCAAGGCACAAACTATTAGGTCAATGACAAACTACCAAGAGACAGGATTTCAACCTGTGCTCTTAACTTCTCTTTCTCTCTCTATTTTCCTTATGTACAAAGATACTGAGTGACTAAGGACCATAACCTTATAAAATAACCGTAATAATCATAGTTATTTGTGACAATGCTAAAAAACAAAACACAGAATACCAGAAAGATACCTGTGCTTTATTGACTAGGCAAAGGCTTTCAACTATGTGCATCATGACAAATTATGGATAACATTGCAAAGAATGGGTATTCCAGAAGGCTTAATTGTGCTCATGAAGAACCTGCACATAGATCAAGAGGTAGTCATTTGAACATAACAAGGGTATACTAAATGGATTAAAATTAGGAAAGGTGTGCTCCAGGGTTGTATCTTTTCACCATATTTTTCAATCTTTATGCTGAGCAAAGAATTCTGAAAAGCTGGAATATATGAAGAAGAACATGGCATCAAGATTGGAGGAAGACTCATAAACAACCTGAAATATGCAGATGACACAATCTTGCTTGCTGGAAGTGAAGAGGACTTGCTTACTGATGAAGATCAAAGACAGTGTTTCGTTCTGTTGTGCATGGGGTCGTTATGAGTCAGAACAGACTTGACGACTCCTAGCAACAACAACAGCATGTTAAATAAGACAGTGTGAGCCATGGCTTACAAATGTTTAAAGAAGAATATCTGTATGTAGGTTTATGTCCGTTAGCTTTTGTTGCTTAACAAACGACCCCAATGTTTAGTGACTTGAATTAATAATAACCATTAATTTCCTCATGAATCTTTATCAGCTGCTACTTGGGCTGGGATCATCTAGATGATTTGTCTGGTCTCCACTGGGCTACTCATGCTGCTGGGGGTCACCTCTTGTGTAGGTGGAAGCTACAAGAGGGCTGATTTAGCTAGGGTGACCTCTAGCTGGAACTGCTTATCCCTGTTTTTGTGCTTTATCATCCTCCA
This sequence comes from Chrysochloris asiatica, assembly GCF_000296735.1. NCBI lineage: Eukaryota > Metazoa > Chordata > Mammalia > Afrosoricida > Chrysochloridae > Chrysochloris > Chrysochloris asiatica. The sequence continues at coordinate 19,235,519 of NW_006408523.1, read as the reverse complement.
GCAGGTGAGCCCAGGCTTGTTTAAGAAATTGAGCAAAAACTGCAAGGCCTCTTGAGGCCTACATTTGAAAATCTTCTTTATTTGTTGGCTGTCAATTAGGTTCCCACTCACAGTGACCCCACAATTGATGGGTTTGAACTGCCGACGTTGTGGTTAGTAATGCAGTGCTTATCCTTCAACGCCACACCAGGGCTCACATTTGAAAGTAGGTGACATCATTCCCACTGCATTCTATTGACTATAACAAGAATCAGCCCAGATGCAAAGAGGAATTGTTTAGGAGGAATTGCAAATCATGTTCCATGGTCCAGGGAGGGAAGAATTGTGGCAGAATCAATTTGCGCAATCAATTTTGAACCTTGTGGTTTTTAAGTGCCATGGAGTTGATTCCAAATCACAGTGACCCTGTATAGAGTTTCCAAGGATTTAAATCTTCATGAGAGTGGCTGGCGGGCTCAAACCACAGACCTTGTGGTTCGCAGTCTAGTGCTTATCATATGGACTCACGTGCTCCCAATTTAAACCTACTAAACATTTTAAAGTGATATGGCAATATGCATTTTCTAAAAAATATATTTAAATGTATTCACAGGGATTAGAATAGGATGTAAAATATTCTTTTACTGCACAAATAAGCCAGGAATATGTCCGTCTTTTAGGATTTGAGTTTTGGACTGAAGTTATCAAACTGTGATTAAAGCTAATCCTGAAATAATAGTTCTTTCTTATTTGATTTACATTTCTCTATAAGGTTACCTCAGGCATTATCATTCTCAAACCAAATTTAATAGCATTTCAGTTGTCCTTGCAAATAGTTATTACGTATTTAGAGAATCCCCCCTGTACACTTGTACTAACTTTGTCACCCAGAGACAGTCATTCTGTTGTGAGTTTGTTCTAATTTTGTCATTCACTGTATTATCATTAATTAGCAAATCCATCTTTGCAATTCACCCCCACGGGACAGATTCTGTCAGGGATGGGTAGGTAGGGAATTTAATCTGTCAACAAATTGCATTTTTTATTAGGTGCTTTGGTTTTACTTTTTTTTTTTTGGTGTTATACATTAGAAATTTTATTTTGAACTGGGGTTACCAAAGGGATTTATTTATTTATTTTCAATTAAGAAGCTGAATTCGGCTAGTTTTCCTTAAAGCTCTACAAAATTTTCATTAAACAATTCCATTATCTTTTCTTTCCATTTTTCCAGGAATGTTTTGAAACTGTAATGTATAATAAAATGCACAATCAATGTTCCTTTTTCATAATTTTCAGGTAGGTTCTTTTACTATTTATTTAGATTGGAGAGCCCTTTTCAGACTTAACCTGATGGAAGGACTGTTATATAGTGAATATATCAATTGCTGTTGTTAAGTGCCAGTGAGTCTGTTCTGGCTCATAGACATTCTGTATAGGGTTTGAACTGCCAACCATGTGGATCGCAGTTCAGTGCTGATCTGACAGCAACACACCAGGAGTCCAAATATCTCAATAGCCAGCTATATAAACAGCTGTGATTTATGGTTTAAGAATGAAGGGCATTAGAGTATAAAGATTCAATTCAATGGGGTGAATCTCAAATGCAAACCAACTGGATGGCACTTAACAACAACAACAATCTCAAATGCAGTTAATGGTCACATTCTTTATGTGACCTAACAGTAATCTGGAGTCTGGATGTGGTGCTGTGGCATTATGCACTGGACTCAAGGGTTATTTGAATAGCAAGGTTGGTGGTTCAAAGTCACTTGCTGCTCCTTGAAAACTCTATCAGCAACTCTATCAGCATCGGCATGAGTCAGAACCAACTCAAAGGGACTTAACACCCATGGCAATCTGTTTGCCTAAAGAATTTATTGAAATAGATACATTTAATTAAGCTGTTTTTAACACTTGGGCAAAGATACAATTTAAGGTGTGACATCTCAACGGAAAAAGAATGTAAATAGCTTTTTTTTTTCTTTCTTTCTTTCTCCTTCCACTCTGGCCTCTTGTCTTAAGAATGTGTAAAATTTTAGATGGTGAAGAACAGATTCAGATCTCCTTTCATCTCTAACTCCTACACATACACACACAGGGCACAGTAGGTATTTCTGATGCTTTTTTCAGAAATACAGATGAAAAGTTTACAAAGCATGAACTGCTATACAGAGCAAGAAAATTGATCCAATTAATGTGAGTACTTGAGGATGATAAAGTTCAGCTCTGCTCCCAGCTCCTAAATAGCTGTAGTTTTGTTGTTGTTTTCTTGTGAAATGAAAGATTTGGAATTATCTTAACATTACCAATTAGTTTTTAAATCATCACTTCACTGAATTCCGGAATATTATTTTGGGGTGTGTGTTTGTGGCTTTGTCTGTCGAAGTTGGCCAAACCCATTAGAAAATGGTAATTTTCCCAATTCACATAAACTCTAGGCAGACTGTCCTAAAATAATAATTTTATTATGTTTTCCAGCATACTAAATAAAAGTAGGATGTTCTCATGGGATAAATGGAAAGCAGTGTTCCTTCACTGTTTGATGACCCTACCTATGTTGTTGTTGTTAAGTGCCGTTGAGTCTGTTCCAACCCATAGCAACGCTTAATAGGGCTTCTGAGGAGCAGCTGGTAAGCATGAACCGCCAACCTTACGGTTCAAATTGACTTTGCAGTCTAGCTCATTAACCCTCAAAGCCACACCAGAACCCCAACTATAAGTTCCATAATAAGGGTGAGCTGCATCTGAGTCATTACAAACCAGACGTCCTGTCCTGACATAGTTACATGGAGAAATCCAAGACTTCAGTGAGAACAACCAGGTCTTTGGAGTTACAAAACTAACCTCAAATTTGTTACATTTGATTATATTGAAAGGGAAATTTAGTCTCAAGTATCTTAACCTCTTTTTCGTGGAAAAACTTTTCCTAGTCCTGATGTGGCACAATAGGATCCGCACTGGACTGTGAACCAGAAGGTCAGTGGTTCAAAACCACCAAGTGCTCCTTGGAAATGCTGTACAGGGTTGCTATGAGTCAGAATCAATTCGACAGCACTTAACAAAAACAATTTAAAATATATTCACTTACTTCATTTTAATGCTTAGTACCTATATCATTTTATTTTGTTTTTCAGTTGAGACTAAGTAATCAGGAAAACATCAAAGCAAAGACGTAGATTTTATTTTGTTAGAAGATTTAAAAACAACATCAATATTTCCATAATAACCCAAAAGCTGTTATCACACTGTTGTGATGATGTGTATGACAACAGAACGAAATACTACCTGGTCCAGGGCCAGCCTCCCAATTGTTGCCATGCTTCAGCCCATTGATGCTGCCATTTGGCCAATCCATCTCATTGGGGGTCTTCTTCTTTTCTTCTGAGCCTCCACCTTACTAAACATGATATCCTCCAGTGACTGGTCCTTCCTGACAACATGTCCAAAGTATGAGAGACAAAGTTTAGCCATCCTGGCCTCCAAAGAACACTCTGGCTGCACTTCTTTCAACATAGAGCTGTTGGTTCTATGGGCAGCCCATGGCACTTTGAATATTCTCCTCCAACACTGTAGCTCAAAAGCATCAATTCTTCTACAGTCTTCCTTGTTCACTGTCCAGCTTTCACATGCATATGAGGTTATTGAAAATACCATGTCTTGGGTCAAGCGTACCTTAGTCCTGAAGTTGACATCTTTGTTCTTTAACACTTTAAAAAGGTTTTGTGCAGATTTGCCCAATGCAATACATCGTTTGATTTCTTGACTGTTGCTTCTATGAGTGTTGATAGTTGATCCAAGAAGAATGAAGTCCTTGACAACTTCAATCTTTTCTCCATTGATAAGAATGTTGTTTGTTGGTCCAGTGGTGAGGATTTTTGTTTTCTTTACATTGAGATGTAATCCATACCAAAGGCTGTGGTCTTTGATCTTCATCAGTAAATATTTTAAGTCCTCTTCACTTTCAGCAAGCAAGGTTGTATCATCTGCACATCACAGGTTGATAATGAGTCTTCCTCCAGTACTTGATGCCACGCATCTCGAATTATTTGCTCAGCATACAGGTTGAGTAAGTATGGTGAAAGAATACAACCCTGTTGCACACCTTTCTTAATTTTAAACCATCCAGTTTTCCCATGTTCTGTTCGAACAACTGCCTCTCGTACAGCTGTCTCCCTGTACAGATTCCTCATGAGTACAATTACGTGTTCAGGAATACTCATACTTCGCAATGTTGTCCATCGCTTGTCATGATCCACACAATCAAAAGCATTTGCATAGTCAATAAAACACAGGTAAACATCTTTCTGATAGTCTCTGCTTTCAGCCAAGAGCCGTCGGACATCAGCAGTGATATCCCTCATTGCACAGCCTCTTCTGAATCTGGCTTTAGAGTGGGTAAAAATGTGGAACAAAACTCAAAATCAGAAAAGAGATCAGGTTTACTAGTTAGATAGACACAGGTGGAACCCCAAAGACTATGTATGACCTTCAGTCTCCTTCAGACCTGGAACTGAATTTACCCTTATGAATCAATTTTCAGCCAAACAAGAGACAGGTTTATAAGGGGAGCAGTAACACCAGTGAGGTCTGCACACCTTAGAATAATCAACTAGTTGAGATCAAAAGGGCAGTATTTATCCAAGGACAATGTTTACAAAGGTTAGGAAAGAAAGAGGAGTAGAAACTAGAAACAGAGGAAGTGGGATACATGATGTTATTACACTGAGAGGCTGTAATCAATGAGATGTCATAAAATGTATATGAACTCGTAAAATGGATCATCTACTCGGTAAACCTTCACCCAATTCACAACAAAAAGTTTTCATAAAACCTATGGATCACAATGAATAAGGGTTGATGCGGTACGAGGCCATTCTAAATAGAGTGGCTACAACAATATTTAAATATAGGACAAGGGTTCTTTCTCACTCTTGAAATATCTGTTAATGGCTCTACATTGAACTTTGACTCTGATTTGGATCCTATCAGTCAACATACAGTGCTGATAAAAGTCTGTATTTCAGACCACTAAGAATCTGAAATCCCAGCTTCTTATCTGGAACTCCACTGAACTGAAATTGTTTGGTAAAAATCAAGCAATCCTTGAGACTATCTGTTAAATGGAACATGTTAGGTGTCTGAAACTAGACAGCTGAGCTACTTGTTGTGATTGTTAAGTGCCATTGAGTCATCTCCAACTCACAGTGACCCTGTATAGGGTTTCTGAGAAGCGGCAGGTGAGCTTGAACCACTGACCTTGCTGTTCAAACCGATCTTGCAGTCCAGTGCATTAACCCACAGCACCACACCAGGAGTTACTAGAAAATGTAAAACATGGATAATTGGTTCTGCCCCTTAATTTCCTACAAATCAGAATCAGACTTTCAGTTCACATAGTGGCCCGTGCCTACCATGGATGAATGGTTGAGAAGCAACTGCTTGAGACTGAATTTTTCATGAAATGGAAGAGATAAAGATGACAGAATTTGTTTGAGGCAATCCAGACAACATTTTCTTTCACAAAGATGTTTTAATCCCAGTGCACCCCAGATTCAACAGGCACCTCTTACCTCTCAGGTAAACTCACTTCTGGTTGTTTTGTGCTGACTGCAACTCTTGGTCTTTGGTGTGGACCTTGCAGAAGCTGTTGTCTCTTTTTGACCTTCCTATAACTCCAGCCTTCTGCGTCTGCTGCAGCCCTGGTAACAACAGAGCTTGGCATAGGCTATAGTTTAGAAGCTTAGTGTGCTAGAGGCAAAGAATTCTCCCGGGAGACCTTTCATCTCCAGTCTTTTACAACAGTGACAAAGTTTAATTTGCCTAAAAATTAGCTGGAGTACTCTTTAAAACCGTGGTTTCCATTCATCCCCCACCCATTCCCACCTTGTGGCTCTGAAATAGACTTGGATTTTGTCATTTTGGAAAGCTTCCCAAGTTGTTATGATGCAGATGACCATTGGAAGACAACCCAAGAAATGCTATTTTGTAGTATTACAAAGATTCCTAATTTATAAAATATGGAATCATAAAAAAAGCTATAGAAGATAAACATCCCCATAACGTATTTGGTTCACACCTGTTTCAGATGCACTGGTAACTGTTTCTGTCTTTAACTTCTTCTCCCTAATACATTTAGCAGTAGAATAAGAACAAGGGCAGTAAGAATAGCATGCCCTTAAAACAGTCTACTGTGTTTCAAGCAGAGATACGGGCACTACATAGAGTAAAAGTTTGGACTTTGTGTAGCACTGATGATAGCATTGACTATTTCCATGACCTTGATCCATGATTTCCTAATCTAGAGAACAGAGATAGTATTTCACAGGATTGTCTGAAGGACATAGTAAACACTTGGCACTCATTTCCTCACACAAAATATACTGCTGTCGAGTCAATTCCACTCATAGCAACCCCGTATGTTACTGGGTAACAGCGTTCCATAGGATTTTCTCAGCTACTGGTATGGCACCACAGGATAAGCACTGGTCTGAGAACCACAAGCTCGGCGGCTCAAACCCACCAGCTGCTCCTCGGAAGCCCTGTAGAGGGTCACTCTGAGTCAGAATCAACTCGATGGCACTTAGTAACAACAACAAAGGAGCCCTAAAGGCCCAGTGGATAAGCGCTCAACTGCTAACCCATCATCCGCTCTGTAGAGAATGGCGTAGCTGTCTGCTTCTGTGAAGATTTGTTGTTGCTGTTAAATGTCATTGTAGTAACCTTGTATAGGGTTTCCAAGGAGCGGCTGGTGGGTTTGAACTACCAACCTTGTAATTAGCCATCCTGTGCTTATCCTACAGTGCCATACAGCCAGGAAATCCCATGGGTAGTCCTACACTGCCCTATAAGATCTCTGTGAGTTGGAATTGAGTGAAAGACAATGGGTTTTGATTTAATCTCTACAGAAGCAAGTGATTAGGCCCTTCTTCTTGGGGGCACTAGGTGGGTTTGAACAGCCAACCTTTCAATCAGTAGCAGAGAGAGGAGCAATATAATGAGGCGTGGTCTTTGTCCCTGAATCAGTGTTCTTTACTGTTCATTTTGTCATGTGTTCTGTACTTGACTCACCACACATCTGTCAGTTTGCCATTCTGCGGTGACATGCATGTGGTTATGTAGAGCAGTTATGCCACCAGGATTCCAAATGCCAGCGGGGCACCCGTGGTGAACATGCTTTAGAGTTCTGGCATCTACGTCTGAAAGTAAATCACTGAAAACCCTGTAGATTACAGCAGAATATTGTTCAATATAGTGCTGAAGATGATGAGCTGCTAGGTTAGAAGGCACTCAGAATCCACAGTGGCTGTGACAATTGGGAAGAAGATGCAGACCCAGGCAACATTCAGTTCTGTTATATGAGAGCATGAAGATGCCCTGATTCAGAACTACTCAACAGCACCTAACACCACCAATAACAACAACTGTACTTGGCAGGGTTAGAAATATATTCAGTCACTATGAGCTTCTTCACACTAACTGAGCTCACAGACACTCCCGTTTACCTGAAACAATCTAATGTAAATGGAAAACACACCAAGTCAGTGTACATGTGAGCCACTAATGAGTCAGCCCCATAACAAGAAAAGTGTTTAATCACACTGAGGACCAGGTATTCTGGACCATTCTTGAGATTAGGAACAGAGTCTAACCAACTAGATTCTGAGCATCCTCTTTTCCCAGGACACAGGGCCAAATTGACATTGGGACCTTCAGACTTTCCAACTCCTTTTCATTCTAATTCATGGACACCACCACCCTACTGGTTCTACAAGTACAGTGTGTTTAGATATTCAATATGGTTTGCTTAAGAGAAAGATGTATGCTTTACATATCAGATCTGATTTGTCAAGGATACTATTCTTTTGAGGAAGCTTATGGTTTGAAAGTGTGGTCTTATACATTGAAGACCAAGCAAGTAGCAGTGTACAACGTAAGTGTGAGAGTCCGTCTTTTTCTCATAAAAGATTCTGACAAGTGAATTTATATGAGCTGTCATAGAAATGATTAGGACCAAAAACTTTGAGTCATTTAAGGACAAGGTGATTTTAGACTGAAATATTTCTTAAAACAAATATAATCTGGTGAATACAATTTCCAGAAGAGTTTCTCTGTGTAAGCCCCAGGGAAATGTCTTGCTTTCTTTATTAAAAAAAAGTTAAAACAAAACCAAAAGGCACAACCATTTCCATAAATACCTGAAAACCTGGACTGGTGGTTTGGGTCTTATAATATTCACCACTTATGTGTCCTTGATTTGTGTGAAGATTGTCTCCTGAATATTTTCCTGGAGGTAAAGCGATCATTTTCAAATAAGCAATATGTCACTCTTCCAATAAAATGAATAAACCAATAAAGTGAGTAAAAATGCCCTAACTTGAAATTACCAAAAATTTACCTTCTTTTAAGCATAACGAAAAGGGGGGAGGGGGGGATTCTTGGCCGAATATTTTTCATGGAAGTTGACATCTAAATCAAAACTCACCGAATGACTGTTAGACCTAAATGTAAAATACATGATCTGAGCTTAATGGTCAGCATACTTGCATGTCGGCATGACAGAGTGATCAGGTTCCCTTTCCCTTTTAAACACACTTAATATGACAGGATCATGTTGGAATACTGTATGTTCCCTTGCTGCAAAGCAGATTGTAAAATTCTAAGTGATTTTTCTGGAAAACATAGAAGGTTTGTTTTTTGTTGTTGATTTTTATTGAAGACACACAATACTTGAAAAGACACTGTGATTAATGAGAGTCAGACTTCTAAAATGAAGCTTTAAGGCACAATTTTAATTGGGTGATAGTCAAGAGTATGAAAAAATATGATCATTTACATTAATTAAACAGCCATTGAACTTTATTAATTTTTTTTTCTAAGATTTTATTGTGAGGTTTACATGGGTGAACAGCAGTTCCACATTCATCCCATCACACTTCGTTTCATTGCAATGATTACAATCCCCTCTATGCATCATCAGATAACCAAAGGGTACACCCCACAGGCCCACCCCCAGGCCGTCAGCACACAGCCCCTCTCCCTCCCTGAGTTCAGTGTCCCCAGCCACTCCATCTGTCCACATCATCCTCACTGTCTCCATCCCTGGCATCACTGCCTCACTGGGTAGATTCCTGCTCTCCACTCTTCTCACTTGATGGTCCCAGGGACCTCCTCTCCTGGGCTGCAAAATCAATCACTCCCCTCCTTTTCTCAAAAAATATCTATCTCCATATTTCATACCCTCACAGTCAGTCCTGATGGCAATTAGTCACTATTGTACCACAAGTCTTATCCCCATTTCCTTTTGCCAGCCCGGTCCCAACAGACTGGAAATCATTTAGTGGAGATTCTACCTTCACCTGACCCATATGGAACTAGGTTCCCTCTTAAAGCTTATAAGCCAGTCACTTCTTGCGTTTATAGCCCCCCCTCCCCCATTTTGGGTAGCCAATGTCTATGTTGCCCATCCCTGTCAACCCTGTGTACCGAGCGGGTGGGAGTGATACTCACTGTAAAGATTTCTTCCCTTTTTTGAGCTACTACATCCATAAGTATACGTAAAGTTCATCAAATTGTAGCAGGTTACTCTTCCCCTCCCTCCCTTCTTGTTCTTCTAGTCAAGTTCTGATCATCAAGCCATTGAAGCCAGGTCAAGTCAGTACTATCTGCAAGTATGGGTGTTCTTGTGCATCTCCCCTCACTTCATATCAGCTGGACGCTTCACTCTCCGCTCTAGTCCTCTGTGGCCATGCCACAGCCTCTGGGCCCAGGAGTCCCTGCGTCATGCCATAACTGCTGGCCATCCAGGTCTCCAACCAGGTTCACAGGGGTCTATTGAATGGGGTCGGACTTAGCTCACAACTTCATTGCTATTTTTCCTCCTTCCCCTTATCAGTGACCAACGAGGTCACCAACCAGACCACCTGCCTGCTTGTGTATTCCCCTTGAGTCTTAGTCTTGGAAGGGAGCTTTCTCTGAGGGGTCCCAGCCACTTGCCTTGATGGCTCCCAGGCAAACACCTTACTTGTTCTTGTAGTAATCTGTCAGACTGCCATTATTGTTTCAGATTTTTCCTGCCGGTCTTTCTTTCACTAAGTATCTTCTGTTCTTCTAGCCACTCCAGGCTGGTCTACTAGTCCTTTCCAGTGGAAATTTCCTACCTCAGACGATTCTGGATGGGGCTCTGGATTCTACCTATGGTCTTATGCAATGTAAAGGCTCTACAAGAAGCCTCTTTCACTGGGCAATTTATAGCCCCCTTTAAGGCTGAAGACGGATTTATAAGCTTTCTGTAGTGATGTTTCTGGCTATTCCTTTCTCCCCGCCTCAAGTGTCTATTTTATAATGGTAGGCAAGAGAAACCAAGATTCAAAAGACAGTGAAGCATCTCAACATTACTCCCCTCTTTTACCCCTTCAAACCATGCCTCAATCCCTGTATCCCAGAGCCCTATTGTTCCAAGGTTGTGCATACATCATCATTTACCTCTGTCCCACTTAACCCATGTGAATCTGCCTAACTGTTCTACCATCAGCCTTGTTCTCTTGTTCTTCCATTGCCCTCCACACTTCTTGTGTATTTTTCTGCCCCCCCGCCCAGGACCCAAGCTCTCCTGTGTCTATTCCCTACCTGTGCTCTATCTTCCCCTCCCTCCCTCCCCTCCTCTCATCCCATACATCCTGGTGATCAGCAAATATATATATAATTTTTTGCCCCTTTTAGAGTAGATTCTTTTTCTTAGTCTTTTATAATGGTCCTATGCAGTATTTCTCCTTTTGTGACAGACTAATTTCACTCAATATAATGTCCTCAAGTTTCATCCATGTTATGCAGTAGTTTGCAGCTTCCTAGTTATTCTTCAAGGTAGCATAATAT
>NW_006408523.1:19218650-19219859 GCF_000296735.1 Chrysochloris asiatica | reverse complement strand
CCTCAGAGAAAGTCCTGACTTCCTCTGTCTCGAACAATTCTTAAATCACAGTGCTTTCCTTTATACCTTGATTTTTCCCCTGGTGTGTGTGGGAAACTAACATGCTGCACTTTATGCTAGATCCAGAACTCTGGTGCTGTTCTGTGAAATCAGCTTCTCTGGGTTTTCAGTACCTCCCCCACGGAGCCTATCCTACCTGCCTTTGCCTCTGCTGCTGCTAGAACCAGAAGAAACATCATTAATTTTTATTGAAAATGAACTGCACAGTGAATCAGAAGCTGAACTGGAAGTCAACAGCTTCCTTCTTAACCATGTATTTCTTTGTCTTGCTAGTAATAACAGTGATTATATCCTTTCTCAATCTTGCTTTTCTGCCCAATTCTAGTTACTTTAGGTGATGAACTGAACTACTAACCAGTTCAAATCTACCAACTGCTCCTCAGAAACCCTAAACAGGGTTGCTATGAGTTGGAACCAACTCAGCACTTAAGAACAACAACCAGTTATTTTATCTCTCCATATCTGGGTTTTCGTTACAAAATGGGCCTATCAAGTCTCAATAACACCAGGAACATTAATGAGCAAATAAAAGGCTAGGAGACTTGTCCTGGTCAGTATAAACCAGATGTTCATTCACAATTCATATCAATGTTCTTTTTGAAATAAGTTGTGTGTAAAGCTTGTATGTACATATTCTAAGTCTTAAATTGTATGGACAATGAAACAAGCCCAGATCTCTAACCTGGCAAACATGCAGAAGAAAGCTTTGTATTATACTCTCTGTCCAGTTTGTCATACTATGGTAACTTGTACATTGTTGGAAGCTATGTAATCAGAATTTCAAATACAAACAGGGTCACCCATGATGGATAAGTTTCAGCTGAGCTTCTAAACTAAGACAGTTTAGGAAGATGAGAGACTGGCCTAAACTACTTCCAGACATGAGTCAATTAAAACCTTATGGATGACAACAAAATATTGCTGGGCATAGTGTTCGATTTTGAGTTCCTCAGGTTGGATGGAAACCATTAAAAATATGCACACTTGTCAACAATAGACTCTTCTTGTTGTTGTTAGGTGCCATTGAGTCAGTACCAACCCATAGTGACCTTGCACACAGCAAAATGAAACACTTCCCAATCCTGGGCCAGCCTCACTATTGTTGCCATGCTTGAGTCCATCGATACTGTCACTTGGCCAATCCATCTC
>NW_006408523.1:19211471-19218375 GCF_000296735.1 Chrysochloris asiatica | reverse complement strand
TCAACATTTCAAAAAGGTCTTGTGCAGCAGATTTGCCTAATGCAATACGTTGTTTGATCTCTTGAATGCTGCTTCCGTGAGTGTTGATAGTTAATCCAAGAAGAATGAAGTCCTTGACAACTTCAATCTTTTCTCCATTGATAAGAATGTTGTCTATTGGTCTAGTGGTGAGGATTTTTTGTTTTCTTTACATTGAGATGTAATCCATACCAAAGGCTGTGTTCTTTGATCTTCATCAGTAAATGTTTTAAATCCTCTTCACTTTCAGCAAGTAAGATTCTATCATCTGCATATAGCAAGTTGTTAATGAGTCTTCCTGCAATCCTGATGCCACGCTTTTCTTCATAGAACCTAGTTTCTCTAATGATTTGTTCAGCATACAGGTTGAATAAGTATGGTAAAATAATACAACCTTGTCGCACATCTTTCTTAATTGTACAATGTTCTGTTTAAACAACTGCCTCTTGGTCCTCATGATTCCTCATGATTCCTCAGATTCCTCATGAGTACAATTAAATGTTCTGGAATACTCATACTTCACAATGTTGTCCATAGATTGTCATGACCCCCACAATCGAAAGCCTTTGCATAGTCAATAAAGCAAAGGTAAACATCTTTCTGATATTCTCTGCTTTCAGCCAAGATCCATCGGACATCAGTAATGTCAAGTAAGGTATATTCTTAAGTCTTTCACTCCATTTCTTTCTTAATTTAATTGACGAAGATTCTAGTTCATCATAAACTCAGTTTATTGGTGATCTGGTCTCCACTTACACTGCATTCTGACTGTGGCATCATGTCAGTTGTGCCTCACCATCTTGATTATTGTCACTGACCCTTTGCTTAGCGTAGGTGAAGCCTCCATTGTCTTTCCCTGTCAAATCCAGAGAGTCCTCTAACTGGTCCTGTGTTCTTCAAGTACACTTGTTAAGTGTCAAGTCAATTCAAACTCATAGTCACCCTGTATAGGGTTTCCAAGGAGCAGCTGATGGGTTTGAGCCACCAACCTTGCAGTTAGCAGTCTAGTTCTTATCCTACAGTGCCATACCAGGACTCCAAAAGTACACTGGGAAATACTTAAATAGAGTAAATTTGGGGCAGGTTTTGGAAGTAGCAGTCATATTTTCTTTTCCTCGTTTGCACTGTAATTCACAAACCCTATTGTAAAAAATTGACACAAAACCAGATAAAGTTTCCTTTTGTTTTTAACATGGAAGTAGAGGAAGATGGTGGTGTTTTTATGAATGCCAATCTTTCATTCTTCATTTTGCAAAATATTATATAACCAATGACAAAAATAACCAACAGAAGTGTTGGAAGAAGTGTAGCTAGAGTGCTCCTTGGAGGCCAGATGACCATACTTTGTTTCTTATACTTTGGACATATTGTCAGGAGAGACCAGTCGCTGGAGAAGGATATCATGTTTGGTAGTATGAAAAGTCAGAGAAAAAGAGGTAGACCCCCAACCAGATGGATTTGCAAAGTGGCAACATCAATGGGCTCAAGCTTGGCAATGATAGTGAGGTTGGCCCAGGATTGGGCAGTGTTTTGTTCTGCTGTGCATAAGGTAGTTATGAGTCGGCACCAACTTGATGGCTCCTAACAACAACAACAATGGCAACATAGAAGTGTATTCTCTTTTACTTAACAAGTAAATGCCTGCATCAATGTTGTTGTTGTCAAGTGCCATCGAGTCAATTCCAACTTACAGCAACCCTGCATAGAATCTACAAGGAATGACTGGTGGGTTTGAACTGTTGACCTTATGGTTCAAAGTCTAGTACTGATTCTACAGTGCCATATCAGGAGTCCATTATTGGAAAGGGTGGGGGAGATTCTGTTTGATAATGAAATTATATAAAAATGCAGAAAATAAAGCTGACTTCTCTTGAGGACACTCACTTATCTAATTTAATCTACATATTCACACACATTTAGACACACTACAGTGAGTTTGATATTAACTGTGCTCATTTTACAGAGCAGAAAACTCAGTCTCATAAATGGTAACTGGTATAAAATCGCAGAACTACAAAGTGAAAATGCTAGGATTTGAAACCAGACTTTTCTGGTACCATTTTTCTTTTCTATTTAATCAAACTGCTTTCTCCCCTCTATGTAGTTTTATAATGGTGCGGCTATCTTTATTAAAGGTCTTCTAGGACTCCCGGTGTGGCACTGTGGGATCAGCACTGGACTGTGAACCACAAGGTTGGCAGTTCAACCTCAACAGCTGTTCCTTGGAAACCCTATATAGAGTAGCTGTGAGTCGTAAGTGACTCAGTGGCACTTAATAACAACAATATATATACTGTGTGGAATCTCTGGGTAATGTAAATGGTTTCCAAGCTTGGCTGCTAACTGAAAGGTTAAGGTTCAAGTTCATTCAGATGAGCCATGGAAGAAAAGTCTAGCAATCTACTTCCAAAAAAATAAGCCATGGGTTAGAGTCCACACAATGGCTTATGAAGCACAGTGACTGCATGATGAACAGTGGACTGAGAACCACAAGGTCAACAGTTCAAGCCTACCAACAGCTTTTTGTCTTCGCTAAGATTTACAGCTTGGTTGCTATGAGTTGGAACCAACTGGATGACACTTAACAACAACACAACAACTGTGTATCCTACATAATTATCATTAAATCTTTTAAGGTAGAGTTACTATCATCAGCATTTTATATAAACTAAGGCTCAAAAAGCCTTGGTAATTTGGCCAAGCTATGAAGCAGCAGCGCCAGAACTCAAATGCTGAAAAGTGTTATCAAAGGCCAAGGTTTTTTCCTACCCTTCCCTTTTTCCCTTCTTACTCTGGGATCACACAATGTTCTGTTTTTATATGATGGACCATTTTATTTTAAATTCATGTAGCATTTCCTGTGAGAGGCGTGCTGTTTTCCACAATCCTCCCACCCACCAATACTTATTCAAACATCACACTACCTCAAACACCACCACCCTGCATTTTTGCTTAGATGACCAACGGAATCTCACCACCATTACAAGGAAAATACAACACCGCTCTCAATCGAGCAAGCTCATTAAATATTTATTTACATTGATTCAGCTTAGAGCAAGTTTATACGCATAAATAATTGGCACTTAGCAAGAGCCAAGCTCTGAAATGAAGATGCAAAGTGTGGGGCAAAAAGAAGTGCTGGCAGCTGGCCACCCTATTGAGAGACTGAATTCACTCGTTGGTGTAGAGACACAGGCAGAAACACTGTTGTGGTATCCACTACTGCTCATGAGCCTTCTTAGATGAGCCCTTTCTCTAAAGGAGAACACGTCTCTTCTACAATGTAAAACCAGAAGCATTTCAACAAGGGTTATTATCTTCAGCATTGCAATGGGTCTTAAAGAAGTGCAAAGCCTAGCCCTACCCTCAAGGGTTGGACAATCAATCTATGTCTCCTAGAGATTTGTGTAATGTTAGCTTTTCTCAGCCATGCAAAATGGAAGATGCAATGGCTTGGAAGTCGAAAGACCTGGGTTCAAGTCTGGGATTACAAAACCCTGAATGGTCTGGGCAAGCCACTTGGCTTCTCAGCATTGCAACTTCCTTATTGTAATTTCTATAGATGAGGAACCCTGATGGTGTACTGGGTTAGATGTTGGACTGCTAACTGCAATGTCAGCAGTTTGAATCCTCTAGGTGTTCTGGAGGAGAAAGATGAGACTTTCTGCTTCCCAAAAGAATTATACCTTCAGAAACCCTATGGAAGGTAACTATGAGTCAGAATCGGCTTAGTGGCACTCAACCACCACCAACATCACTTCCAAAATTTATAGTAATTAGAGGAAAAAAACTAATCACCCACCATCCATGTAGAGGCTTTTGTATGTGTTAACAAGGCATTATTCACATATATTATCTCTGGATGTTCACACCAACCTTGTCAGTTAACTATAATTATAATCATTTTGTGAGGCAGTCTTTGCAAATAGAAAATGAAAAAAAAAACAAAAAAACATTGCCATTGAGTCCATTCTGGCCCACAGTGATCCTACAGAGCAGAGAAGGATTCCCCAGAGAGTTTGCAAGAGTGAATCTGTAGAGACTCACGCTGCCACAGCTTTCTACCAAGGTACAGTGGGTAAGTTTGAACTGCCAACCTTTTAGTGAATGGCCAAGCACTTAACCACTGCACAATTATGATTCCTTGCAAGGAAAAAGTACTACAGACTGGACTGCAAAGTCTGTTGGAACTGTAAGGTCGGTGGTTCAAACTCACCAGCCACTCCTCGGAAACCTTATACAACATCTCTGTGAGTTGGAACTGTTTCAAATGCACTTAACAACAAAGCTAGCAATATAAATCAGTAGGGCTTTAAGCAGTACACAAAGACTCACCTGAGGATGCTGAAGAATCACCAAGGGATCTATAAAATCCTCTTGGGGATTTGTTAAAATGTAGATTGTGATTCTGAATCTTTAGGGTGGAAAGGCAAATTCTCAGCAGGCATAGAACACAAACGAACTGATTTGCAGTCCTGTTTCAAAGGCAGCACAAAGAAGGCTGCTAACATATAGTATCCATATTTCAGGGGAAGGGAAAAATCATTTTTCAAAAGTAATTGTCTAGTTTAAATGAAATGGTTCATGGCGCAAGGTGCCAGTTCATGAAAGCTAGTGGGGCTGAGACCCAGCTCATACTCTGCTCTTCAGATACTTGGTGCCAAGTATCTTATACTAAATTGTACTTTTTGTCTAAAAAACAATTGTGTTATTACATCAGGCTCAATAAGCCAGGCAATGCAGCAATAGCAAACAGCCCCAAGATCTTGGTGCTTTATCATATCAAAAGTTTATGTCTCACTCCACTTGCATGATCATGCCATGTTGGCCTTTGTTCATCTCCCTATCTCCTACTCCAGAACCCAGGGAGGTGTGGTAGCTGCCATCTTGGGTGTGGCCAGTTGCCAAGATAGGAGAGCCAAAGAGCTCTGGAGAGTCTCACACCAGCAATGAAAAGATTGGCTTGGGAGTGGCATGCATCCTTTCATTCCTAACTCATGGGTAACCCAAGCACAAAGAAGCAAGGAAACACAATCGTACCCTGAGCCTGAAAGTGGGAGAACCAGAAATATTTTATGGGTGGCATTAATGACTGCTGCGCTGACATTTATAGAATAAATTTTTAGGCACTGAATTTCATTATAAAAGGAACAGCGTTATAGGTTGTTTGCACTGGTCAAATGGTGTGAAAAGAATAGAAGTGGTTAGTAGTGATTTTGTGGCATTGGAGTGGTATTTGTGGAGTGGTATTTTCCACCCTTAATAGAAATAAGAAGGAGCTCTGGTAGCGTAGTGGTTATGAATCGGGCTGCGAACCTTAAGGTCAGCAGTTCGAAACTACCAGCTGCTCCGCGGGAGAAAGATGAGGCTTTCTACTCCCGTAAAGATTTACACCCTCGGAAACCCTGTACAGGGTCGCTATGGGTCGGAACCGACGCGACAGCACTTAACAACAACAACAACAATAGAAATAAGAGGGCTTATTAATTTTCATTGTTATGTCAAGAAATTTTGAAACCTCAGAAAAAATAAATGTATTTGGTGGGTTTTGTTGCCTTAAAAAATTTTTTTTTAATAAATGAAGAATGTATCTGATAAAAGAATTAAATCTGGACATTAGTTCCTTTACCTGAGAGTATCTCTACCTTTAGGTGAAATGACAGAGTCATTGTGTGGTGCTGGAGGATAAGTGCAGGAGGGCAAGGTTGGTTTGAACCACAAGGTCGATGGTTCAAACTCACCAACCGCTCCTTGGAAACTGTATGCAGCATCACTCTGAGTCAGAACCAACTCGATGGCACTTAACAACAACAGCGGGAATGGCAGATTTGTAAAGAATTAAGCAGGTGTGAGATGCAGCCTCAGTATGGAGACAGGACAGTCTGTTTCGGGAGAGGTGAGAATGTCCCACAGTAAAGCACCCTCACAACAGAAGAGCTTTATTCACCATACACACGCATGCAGTCCAAAAGAAGAGTCTCCATTCCTAGAATGATGGATGGTCTGAAGCCTTCCCATCCACAAGCGGAGTTCATAGAATTCTCCCTGGTACATACATATTCTCTTTTGTTTAAGAAAGACACACAAAACAAAGCAGATAAGTTTAAAATGGGATTTTTCAAAATGCTGTTAACAAGTTTGGGAGGAGTAATCCTGCAGCTATAAATGCTGACCGTGGGGATTACTTACACATAATGTGTTGAAAATGAGGAGTGTTTCAAGAATTGTTTCCCTGCTGTCTTATTGGAATGCTATCGTTTAAATATGATAATACAAAACATTATCATATCTGGTGGGAACCGGAATACACTTTATTTTGCAATCCTAAGGAGGGAAATATTTTGGCAGTTGGATTCATCTGGGGGAAATGAAGATTCACACTGACATCAGTCTGATTCTGCTTACGAAATGATTTTTATTCCAAACATAAATGTATGATATATAGAGAGAGTTGTTTAACATATATTTAACCATTCCTTTTATTAACTTTTGTTAATTGTTTCCAAGTATTATTTGCCTTTGGTTTAACAGTCTTGTTATTTTTATGATCCCAGATCGGAAATAATTATATCAGATGTAAGCTGTATCTCCAAGTGCTAACTTTCAAAAACATTCACAAAAACCTGAAAGGTTTGGTTGGTTATCAAAGGCTATTTCATATAGCAATATCACGAGACTATAGATCGGGTTTTGTTTCCATTTTGGCATCCAACCTTTACTTTTTTAATTTCCATTTTACAGTTGCTATATGGTAGCGTAGTGGTTACGAATTGGGCTGCGAACCTTAAGGTCAGCAGTTCGAAACTACCAGCCACTCCGCGGGAGAAAGATGAGGCTGTCTACTCCCGTAAAGATTTACACCCTCGGAAACCCTGTACAGGGTCGC
>NW_006408523.1:19208096-19210636 GCF_000296735.1 Chrysochloris asiatica | reverse complement strand
ACAAGCCTCGGAAACTCTGTACAGGGTCGCTATGAGTCAGAACTGACTCCATGGCACTTAACAACAACAACAACATGTTGTGGTTAAGTGGCGTCCAGTCAGTTTCTAAGGAGTGGCTGGTGGGTTTGAAACACTGACCAGTTAGCAGTCCAGTGCTTATCCTACAGCCCTATACCAGAACTCCACTGTATGGGTATAGCTAAGGAAAATCCAACCATAAAGAGACAGGAAATATTACTAAGCAAATCATTTACAGCATCATCTTGGCTGTTGGCTTAGATGGAATTGTTTCTTAAGAAACTAGTAAGAAACATTTGGCAATCTGCATCTGCCTCTCCGATAAAGCCCAAGAATAGGGAAGGCATCTGAAAAGAATTTATTTTCTGATTAATTTTCTATTGGATGGTTTGATTTTTTTTCCCCAACAAGATACAAAGGGCAACTTAAAAGGCATGAGGTTATTAAAAATTAATGCTAAATGCTATTATCATAGGGTTTGCTTATTTTTCTGTTATTAAAAATGCAAACAGATTGGGTGAAACATTTTCATCCTGAAAGACATCTCAGAAAATGGTTTTCTTATCATTAAAGTGCAAGCTAAGCAGAGTGACAGTAAATGATCTTTTCACATGACCAATTTTTCCTAACCTTGGGGTCAGAAAAATAAACGTCAGAGGAAACATTTGATACTAGTTTATCTACTAAAAGCAAAAGAGGAACAATGTGGCCTGAATATGAAGGTGAAAAATGTATCCATTTTTGCTGTTTCCATTACTGGCCCTTTATTTTAATAAAATAAAAACCGTTTTCAGTATCTTTTGTTGTGGCCTCAAAAGCTGTAACAGAAAAATTCAAAAGGTCCAAACTGCAAATTCCTATGTATATTGTATGGAGGGAACAGTCCCCGAGAAAGATATCATGTTTGGTAAAGTGGAGGTTCAGCAAAAAAGAGGGATTGCCACAATGGTTACAGCAGGGTTCAAGCCTAACACCAAGTATGAGGATGGCCCAGGACTGGGCAGTGTTTCATTCTGTTGTGCATTGGGTTGATATGAGTTGGAACGGACTCAAAGACATCAAACTAACAACAACATATGTACTGTGAATGGAAGGAGGAGGAGGGTTTCAATCAATGCCAGAAAAGGTATCGTCTAAGAAAGCGCTTCAATGAAGAGGTATTTCTTTAGCAAGATTTAGGAATGGCTTGTTGCAAATCTGCTTTCATGACTAACTGACTGACCCATTCATTCCTGAAAATACTCCTTTCATAAGACCATGTTTAGCTTAGCCCTCACTTTAGATTTAAACAGGAACTAATGGTGCTTTGAGCTATTTACTTTCTTTCAATCTAACCAAATTCATAGGAAAGGAGCAGGAGAGAAATGTCCAGCCTGCTATAGCACACATGCACACACCCAGCACCGAGCACCCTCAGAGACTGGCACTGACAAGAATATTAACAGAGCTTTCTTTGAGACAGTGATTTCTTTAGATCTTTCGACAGCTTTTTTAAATAAAGGAAATCTATACTTCTGCCAAAGAAGTCGCCATCTTTTAGGAGAATTTTTATTTTGCTTTGTTTTGTTTCTTGGGTGGGATGTTTACCTCAGGACCTTTTCTAGAAACCAATATGACTAAATCTGTAACTCTCCTTTTTAACATATTTGCTCATTAAAAAGCAAGTGTGAAAAGCTTATGGTTTTTATTTAACCACAACACTTTTTTTTTTTTTTTAATTTCTGTAATGGCACATAAATTTGCATTAATGATCACCTGCTCCAGAAACTTCTGAAACAGGAGGCTGAAAGAACCTCCTTGTGTTTTTATGCATCTTGGGTCCCTGACTCTGGGCCAACATGGAAGCTTTGGAGAAATAGAAAAGGCTTAAAGGGCCGGCTGCTTGCTATAATTTTTGGCCAAAAGAATAATTAGGTCAAGAACCAGCATGTGTAACTAGGAGATTTAATTATGGTTAATGTAAATATCACATTTTAAATCCTGTAGTAATACACAATACCTCAGGTTATACAGCACTTTTGTGGGATGGGGAAATATGGAAATGACTTGCATGGAAGATTGGACTGGTGTAATTTGTATTTCCTTTCAAAGCTCTGGAAGATATAAATATGTCCCACATTGTATGCAGTTGCTGTCAACTTAGAAACTTGTAGGGAAACAAAAAAATGTGAGAAATGGAACCACCTTGATGAGTAGAGTGCTAGAGGAACTTGCTCAATGAAGCAACCCTATCAGCGGGGAGACGATGTAGGAACACCCCACAGCATCTGCAAACCGTCGAAGGGCTTCTAAAATACTGGTAGCCATTAAGTTTATTGTCAATGAAAAGATGATTTTATAAAGCAAATACACTACTCCTAATTATCTCTTTATTATCTACTCCTAATTATCGTGCTGTGGTGGTTTGAGTTGTTGTGATTCTGAGGGCTATGCCACTGGTGTTTTAAATGACCAGCAGGGTCACCCATGGTGGAAAGGTTTCAGATGAGCTACAAAACAAAGACAGACTAGGAAGAAAGAGT
>NW_006408523.1:19154539-19201205 GCF_000296735.1 Chrysochloris asiatica | reverse complement strand
TTCATAGTATTCTGTTATTATCATTTTGATTTCCTTTGGTTCCGTTGTGACAATGCCCATGTGGTTTCTAGTGCGTGTTATTTGTGTCTTCTCCCTCTTTTCTTTTGTTTGGTTTGCCAATGGTTTTTCAATTTTATTAATCCTTTCAAAGAACCCACTTCTTGTCCTGTGGATTCTTTCTATAGTTTTTCTGTTTTACATCTCATTTATTTCTGCTCTTATCTTTATTGTTTCTTTTCTTTGGGTGACTAGAGGTTCCCGCTGTTGGTCTGTTTCTAGTTGCTGGAGATGCTGTGTTAATGTGTTAATTTTGATTCTTTCTTCTTTTTGGACATGCACATTTATTGCAATAAATTGTCCTCTCAGCACCGCTTTTGCCGTGTCCCAAAGATTTTGGTATGTTGTGCTTTCATTCTCATTTGTTTCTAGGAACTTTGTGAATTCACGATTAATTTCTTCTATTATCCAGTTGCTCTTCAGCAGGGTGTTATTCAGTTTCCATGTATTAAAATTTATTTCCTTAGTCTTCTTATTGTTGATTTCTAATTTTATGGCATCGTTGTCTGAAAAGATGCTTTGTAGTATTTTGATGTTTGTAAATTTTTGGAGGCTTGCTTTGTGACCTAACACATGGTCAATTCTGGAGAATGGTCCGTATGCACTGGAGAAGAATGTGTATTGTTCTGTTGTTGGGTTGAATGCTTTGTACACGTCTATGAGGTCACATTGATTGATTGTGATGTTTAGTTCCTCTGTTGCTTTGTCGAGTTTATTTCTGATTGTTCTATCCCTTTTTGAAAGTGGCTATTAAAATATCCCACTATAATTGTAGATTTATCTATTTCTTTGTTCAATTCTGGTAGGGTTTGCTTTATATATCTTGGTGCTCTTTCATTTAGAGTATAGATATTAATTATGGTTATGTCATATTGCTCAGTTGACATTAATCATGAGATCGTGTCCTTCTTTATCACTTATGCTGGTTTTTGCCTTAAAATTTATTGTATCAGAGATTAGTATATATATATATTGTATCAGAGATTAGTATATATATATATTTACTCATATAACTCCTGGTGTAATGCTGTAGGAGAATCACTATACTTGAACACAAGGTCAGCAGTTAAAACCCATCAGCTACTCTATATGGAGTCCTGGTGTGGTGCTGTGGGTTAATGCTCCACACTGCAAAGCTGTTTAAACTGCAAGGTCGGCAGTTCAAGCTCTACTCAACCAGCTGCTCCTCGGAAACCCTATACAGGGTTGCTATGGGTCGGAACCTACTCAACAGCACTTAACAACTACAACAATGGATTAATTGCTGCTATTATGTTAAATTTTTTGTGGTGCTGTTGGTTCCTTTGTTTTGCATGCCTTGTGCTGTGTTCATGTTTTTTGTGCTATTTCTTAACGGTTTCTTTTTAGTTTTAATGTTTCCTTGTTCTGCTTGAATCTTCATTTTCATGGTAAATTGTGAAGTCTTAATTTTCTTTCAGATTACCCTATAGTTTATTAAGTTTTCCCTGTGCTTAAGACAGTGTATTGTATCCTGCCATCTACTTGACCTCCTCACTACATGGATCTCTGTTCCTATATTTTTGCCTTCTTTGACATTGTTAATATTTTCATCTTTGCTTGGTCTCACAGGTCCTCTGAATTCATTGCTGTAATTTTGTTCTGTTCTGAACTCTGCTATCTGTCGACTGAGTTTCAGGTGGTGTTGCCACATCTGTCAATCTCTGGTTGTCTGTTTTTGGTGGTTTTCATGCCAAAGAACTCCTTTTAGGATGTTTTGAAGCACTGGATTGGCTTTGACAAAAGCTCTGAGCTTCTGTTTATCCTGGAGTGTTTTGATTGCACCATCATATTTGATTGGCAGTTTTGCTTGATAAACAATTCTTGGTTGACAGTTTTTTTTCATTTCTTTTAAGATTTTATATATGTCTCCGCATTGCCTTCTTGCCTGCATGGTTTCTTCTGAGAAGTCAGAGCTTAATCTGATTTGGTAACACTTCTCTTTTCCCAGGCTGCTTTTAGGATTCTCTCTTTGTCTTTGATTTTGGAGAGCTTGATTATGATATGTCTTGGTGATTTTCTTTTGGGGACTGTCTTTCCTGGTGTTCATTCAGCTTCATGATTTTTTATCTATCCATTCTTTAAGATGTTGGGAAACTTTTCTTCCAGAAGCTCTTCAACTATCTCTTCAGTGGACTTCTGTTATTCTTCCTGTTCTGGAATGCCAATAATTCTTAAGTTATTCCTCTTCATGTTATCCAGTATAATTCTTAGACTAGCTTCAGATTTTTTAATCCTTTTTTCTGCTTGCTCTTCTATCTTATCAGCATTGAGAGGTTTGTCTTACAGCTCGCTGGTTCTGGCTTCCATCTCTTCCTTTCTACTCCTTTGCCCTTTCAGTGTATTGTCAGTTTCTGATATTTTATTATTGATCATCTGGACCTCTTTTTGCAGGTTTTGGATTGTTTCCAATGCCGTATCTATCTTGTTTGATTGCTCCTGTAGCACTTTCCTGACTTCTTCCTTATTTTCCTCCACACCTTTTCTGAGGATTTGAATGTGTTTCTTCTTAGACAGATCCAGAGCCTGCTCTTCTACTGGAGAATCTGTGTCTGCTTCCAGCTCATTTGTCTCAGTTACTGTTTCCTGTTTTGGGAAATGTGTTGATATCTTTAATTGTGTTTTCTTGGACATTTTCAACAGTTATGTGGGTTTTCAAAGCTTAAATGGATGTATGTTGCTTTCTTGTTAAGTTTACTGAGCGCGTCTCCTGGTGGATATGATCTGGAGATAGGCTTCCCTTTTCACATGTATTGCCTAGCAGCTTATTTTGACTCTTGTCCAGATGGTGGGGTATTATAAGGTATGCTTATAGCTTGTCTGTATGGGCACAGTTGCTGTCTCTTCTTGGGTAAGGTAGAGGGAGAAAGCGCCAACCCCTTGGAGAAGAGTGATGTCAAAAGGACCAAAGACAGTAAAAATATAAAAGCATAGACAAAAATCACCAATCAAAAACAAAAATAAAACTGTGATTGACTGTCCACTGGCCTTTGCTATGCAGGCAGGGATAAAGGGCCTCGCCCAGGTCAACTTTGGGGCTGGGTCCCAGTATCAGATGTCATAAGAAGCAGGCTGTGAGTTTCCTTTCTGTGCTATTAGAAAACTGTGGGTGCAATGCTAGACCCATTTGGGGGTGTGCACCCACCCTCCTGAAGGTGTCTGGGCTGGGCAGTTAGGGCATGATTGGAGTGAAGAGGAAAGATACATGAAAAAGGAAAAGTGAAAAATGAAAAATCACCTCTGCTTCCAGATGTGCAGCTCCATGGCTTCTAGTGCTAGGTCACTGCTTCTGCTTGGCTGTGGCCTCAGGACCTCTGGCTGCCGGCCACTTTGGCTAGATTTATTTAAAAAAATCACCATGTTTTTCTTCCACAGTCAGATTTCTTCACAGGCAGGCACAGGAAACTAGTGCCCAGAACCTTAAACAAGATCCAAAGCTCTGCAGCTGTTCTGCGGAGGCTCTTTCTTTCTTTCTTTCTTTCTTTCTTTTTTTTTGGGGGGGGAGGGGCGGTGCTTTAGCAGAGGAGTTTTCAGTATCTGTCTTTGCTTACCCGCCACCAAACTGGAAATCCCGAAAAAAAAATTTTTATCAATAAAAGTGTGTTGTTACTGGGGGGTGGGAGGTGCAAGGCTGTGTTTTCTGTTGCTCCCAAATGCCAGTGACATCAGTTTAATATAACCCAAATATTTTTAAAAAGTGAATAAAAATTGATATGTCATTCTAATATGTCAAAGAAGCTAAATTTATTTGCAAAGCTATTAAAATCTTCTCTCATATACCATGAGAACTGAACTCTAGTACTGAGAGTTGCTCAAATGTTTTAGAAAGTTTTTCTTTCCTTCCCAGAAAATTATTAAGCCATCAACTAGAGGCACTAGAAATATGGATTGTGAGAACAAAATCTTTATGTTTTATAAGCCAGCATGACAAAGTCTGAGACTAGCCGGGCACATCTTCTGAGAACAGTGTTGAACTGTAGATCAAAGAGTACAACAAAGCACTCCACTAGTGGGGCTGATTTTTTAAGACTATCTCAACACTCAAGTCAGAGGATGAGCCAATGAAAGAACTTTCTTAAGCAATCTCTTTGTGAACACCTCTTAAAGTTCAGTAATACATTTCATAACTTCCATTACATAAGCATCATCTGAAACAAGCAAAATATTGCTTGATTTGTTGCTAAATGCCTGCGATCCTGGTTGAGCTGCCTATCTTCACCAATTGATCCATAGGCTCTGAGATACTTTTGTGTGAACTGTGATATGCAATACTTCAAGTCTTTGGAGAGTTGCACAGATAGTATGGTTGGCTGCTAACTGAAAGGTTAGTTCGAGTCCACCCAGAGACATCTCAAAAGAAAGGCCCAGGAATCTGATTCTGAAATATTAGCCATTGCAAACCTTATGGAGCACAGTTCTACTCTGCCATACATATTGTCATCAGGAGTGGGTAAGTGCTGGTACTCAGATCCAGGAGACATGCTATTTATGAGAAACTCTGATTAGTAGACATGAATATTTCCTCATTTTTCTCTAAAATAAGCCAAAAGATTCTCTGGAACACCAAGACGCAACAACTTAGATTGACGTATTCAAGTTCCTGGAAAGATTTTATACAGCATGCCATTGTCTAATAAAGTTTCAAGATCTCTACATATGTCCTTCAACTCTGTGGTTCAAATGGAACCCTTAGGAGAAAGCAACTACAGTGGTACACAGTGACATTAAAGGTAGAGGATCATTCCACTCCTCAACGATCTAAAATGTTAACAAAATCAGAGACTCACAGTGAATGGTGGAGCTAGAAGAGACCTTGTAGGTCATCTCATCCAAAGTTTTTATTAAGCAGGTGAGGAAACTGAAGACCCTGGAAGCTTATCCTGTCCAATATTAATAGCAACTGAATGACTAAGGGAGTAATTTTTGCCAAAGTGTTTACTCTAGCCCAACGATGGTAACCCCTGATGCTGATTGCTTCTTATTAAACTATTAGTTTGACTTGAAATTGTTCTTGGTTCCTGCTTATAGGAGAGTTTAATAACTTCTATCTACTGTAATAAGAGATATAATAATGTTTATCTTTTTATTTCCTCTGAGGATTTTGGAATGTGCTTCATCATTAATTAAAGAACCCTCTGAGTCCCCCTATTAGATAAGTATTATTAGCCCCATTTATAAAGGAAATGAAATTCGCAGCCATTAGCTGACTGGATACTGTGAGCCGCACCATACTTAATGGTTTCCATGGACATTCTTCAAAACTACCAAGAGCAGGGATTGTGTGATTTCCACTTCAAGGATTTTAGCACTTAAACTAAAATAAACTCAACAAGTAGGTATTAAGCTGTTGCTTTGTACAAGGAATTGTGTTAAAAGTATTAGGAGATTTCAAAGTATATAAAACAGTACCCATTCTTCAAGAGCATGAATAAAAACTGGGTGGTGGTGGTGGTTGTATGTCATGGAGTCGTCCCGACTCATAACGACCATGTACAGGGCAGAAAGCCTCATCTTTCTCCCATAGAATGGCTGGTAGTTTTGAACTGCTGACCTTGAGGTTAGCAACCCCACTTGTCACCACTACACTTGTTGGTGTTAGGTGCCATCGAGTCAGTACTGACTCATAGTGACCTTATGCACAGCAGAACAAAACACTGCCTGATACTGGGCCAACCTCACTACTGTTGCCACGCTTGAGTTCATCGATGTTGCCACTTGGCCAATCCATCTTGCTGGGGTCTTCCTCTTTTTCTCTCCACCTTACCAAACCCTCCACCATCTAAACATGATATCCTTCTCCAGTGACTGGTCCCTCCTGACAATATGTCTGAAGTATGAGAGACGAAGTGTGGCCATCCTGGCCTCTAAGGAGCACTCTGGCTGCTCTTCTTCCAAAACAGACCTGTTTGTTCTTTTGACAGCTCATGGCACTTTCAATATTCCTCTCCAACACCATAACTCAAAAGCATCAATTCTTCCATGGTCTTCCGTATTCACTGTACAGCTTTAACATCCATATGAGGTTATTGAAAATACCATGACTTGGGTCAAGCACACCTTCATCCTCAAGCTGACTCTGCTCTTCAACACTTTTAAAAGTTCTTGTGCAACACATTTGCCTAATGAAACAGGTTGTTTGATTTCTTGACTGCTGCTTCTGTGAGTGTGGATAGTTGATCCAAGAAGAATGAAGTCCTTGACAACTTCAATCTTTTCTCCATTGATAAGAATGTTGTTTATTGGTCCATTGGTGAGGATTTTTGTTTTTTTACATTGAGATGCATGTCAATGTAAAGAAAACAAAAACTACTATGATGGTGCCCTGAAATCAGTGGGGGGTGGGTGCTAAAATATGAAGTAAATACATATTATAAAAGAAGTGCAACAAAGGTGAAAAGGAATCAGACTGTTACTCTAGATGGGAAGATGAGTAAAGCTTTAAGATGAAGGTGACAGAATAGGTAAAGATAGGGAAGGAAAAAAAAAAAAAAGGCAGACATTGTGGCATTCCTCTGTGCATTGGGACATCCTGCAAACATTTCCTCAGTGCATACTATGGATTTTTGCCTGGACTGTAAAGTGGGGAAAGCCAGGCAGAGAAATGGAGAGCAAGCTTCTCTGACATTCTTCTTTGACATCCTTGCCTTTGCCCGAAACCGCCAAGGACATGCAAGGGAAAGCCTAAGTTCTGTTTTGTTGTTATTCCTGCAACTTCAGGCACTTAAATAACATTGAACGTGAACTATGTAATGGGAATGAAACCAGAAGAGATGATCAAAAGAACCATGTGAACGCCTTTTAAGGTGAGAGAAATGTTCAGGTTTAAAGGACAGGAAATCCAATCCAGGAAGTTTATAGTTGGCTTTGTTGACTGGGCGGCAGAGTAAGTAGTTGCTTGGTTATAATCAGTTGAGAAGACAGGGTGAAGTGAGCTAGAAGGGAAGACCACAAAGAATATAAGATGGAATCTGGGACTATGGAATCTGGGACCAGAGCAACAGAAAAGAGAACCCAGGGAAAAAAACAATGTTCTAAGTCCCTCTTCTCTTCTTTATTTTTATTCCCTCCATTCTTCCCACCAGTAACTTGACTTTTTGTGTGTGTATGTGACGGCCTCATTGTTGCAGATGTTTGGATTACTGATAAGAATAAGACCAACATTTTTGAATGTTGACATGAAAGACAAATAATAATAAATGAGCAAGCATGAATAACTAGCATACTAAGTAATGGTAAGATCTCTTCAATGGTAGAATTCTTACCTTCCATACAGGACACCAAGATTCAATTGTTGGGCAGTTAATGCACAGCCACTACCCTCCGCTAAGGCTGTGGGTTGCTGCGATGCTAAACAACTTTCAAGGAATGTCCAGGCCAAGATAAACTAGGAAGAGAGGCCTGGAGATTTAATTCTGAAGACCCCGGATCACAGCAGAACATTATCCAGTCCTCCATGGAGCCTAGGGATAGTGCAGGACTGGGCAGCATGTGCTTCCGTTGAGCGTGGGTTCACCATGAGGTGGGGATGCCTTGAATTGGAATTAACTGGACTGCAGCTAAAAACATAACAACAATAAAGTCTCTTCATAAGATGATGTGATAGAATGACTGGGTGGCTGTTTAGATTAGATAGTTAGGGGAGAAAAAAACCCAAAACAAAACTCAGGAAATCTGAATGAGAAAGAATCAGTTATTTGAACAAGAGGTAGAAAATCATTCCTTTTGGGCAGATAAACCATTTGGTGCAAAAGGCTCAAGGTGAGAAACAATGTGTAGTGTTTCCGTAGTAGAAATAACAGTGGAATGAAACTATGTATAGCAGATAAAGGAAAGTATGGGTACAAAAAGTAGATCATATAGGACCTGTAAGCCCCAGTCATGGTGGAAAGCGAAAAACATGTGTAAGCATGATGCAATTTATACTTCTCCAATGTCACTCTGGATATTGTGGGAAAATGAGAAGCAACAGAGAAAACACAGAGGTGAGATAAGATGCTATCACAGTACTACAGGCCCGAGATGATATTGGCTTGGACCACGGAAGTAATTGTTATTGTCGTTGAATGGTATCAAGCCTTTTTCTGTCTCATAACAATCCTATATAAGGTTTTAGAAGCTGTATATTTTTATGGGTACAGAAAGTCTGATCTTTCTCCCTTGGAGTGATTGGTGGGCTTAAACCACTGACCTTGTGGTTAGCGTTCCAGTGCTTATCCCATAGCCCCACCAGTACTCCAAGAAGGTCATGTTGTTAGGTACTATTGAGTTTGAACTGACTCATAGTGATTTCATGTACAACAGACTGAAACACTGCCCAGTCCTGTGCCAACCTCACATTCCTTGCTACGCTTGAGCCCATTGCTGCTTCTATGGTGCTAATCCACCTCGTTGGAGTCTTCCCCTTTCTCACTGACTAAGCATGATGTCCTTCTCCAGGGACTGGTCCCACCTGACCACACATCTGGGCCTTCCTGGCTTATAAGGAGCATTCTGGCTGTACTTCTCCCCACACAGATTTGTGTGTTCTTTTGGCAGTCCATGATACTTTTAATATTCTCCTCCAATACCATAACTCAAATGCATTGATTCTTCTACGGTCTTCCTTATTCACTGTCCAACTTTCACATGCATATAAAGTTATTAAGAATAGATGTGACCCAAAAAAAGTGAGAAAATTCAAGGAAACTTTTAGGGGAGGATTGAACACAGCTAACAGATGGTGTGACTGTGAGAGTGGAAGAAAGACTGGAATCAAGGAAAACTCTATTGTTGGTGACTAGGAAGCCAGAGCTGCCATTTACTGATGTGAGGAAAGATTGAGAGAGAACACGGGAATGGGAAGAAAGATGTCTGTTTTTCCCAAGTTAATTCAGAGAAACTTTTAGATATCCATGTAGGAATTTCTAGTGGGTTATTGGGTAAATAGCTCTGGAGTTCTAGAAATCAATCACAGGTTGTTGCTGTTGTTAAGTGCCATCGAGTCAATTCTGACCCATAGAGACCCTGTATAGGGTTTCCAAGAAGCAGCTGGTGAGCTTGAACCACCTTCAGTTCAAACAACTTTTCAGTCTAATATATTAGCCCACAGCACCACACCAGGACACCGCAATCATAGGTGGACATCAAGATTTAGGGATTATTAGCATAAAGATTATATTTAAATTTAGGAGTCTGGAAGAGATGGTCTACAAAAAGTCTGTAGCTAAAAAAGATAATGGGGTCAAGGACAGAGCCCTGAGGTCCTCCCACAATCTGAACTTGATTGAAGCAAGGCGAACAAAGTAAATGCAGAGGGCACAAGAAACCATTGAGTTGGGGAGAACACCAAGCAAGTCTGTCACCATTATGTTCACTGCAGAGAAGAACGACATGGAGTTTTGCTATAGGGATTAAGAGAGTAGAGTTTCCCCGTCAGAATGCATGTTGGATGATGGAGAATGAATGTGGGCGATTAGAACAGAGAATAAATCACTGAACTTAGCAGAAGTAAGAAGTTCTTTGAGAAAGTCAATCCAATAATGTGGTGAATATTGTAGCGAGGGTTTGGAAAGATTTAGTACTAAGCACATTATGACAAAGTAGAAGCAAAGGATGGCGACAAGATGTTCAAACCGCTTGAGGGTAGCACATGACATATGAAGGCAATCT
This sequence comes from Chrysochloris asiatica, assembly GCF_000296735.1. NCBI lineage: Eukaryota > Metazoa > Chordata > Mammalia > Afrosoricida > Chrysochloridae > Chrysochloris > Chrysochloris asiatica. The sequence continues at coordinate 19,191,482 of NW_006408523.1, read as the reverse complement.
TCCACCAAGGAGATTGTTGGATATCAAGGAAAGACGGCTTGCAAAAGGAATAGGCTTTAAAAGGTGTGACGCTAGAGAAGGAAATCAATTTGGGATCATAGATAAGCCTAGGTTCCTGATAAATGAGAGGAGCTGGCTGCTATGGGGTCAGGGTGGGAGGCAGAACACAGCTAAAACAGTGAGAAAATGCCTTTTCCACAGATCATTAATTATGCTTTAGTATAGTCTGTGTTTGGTTAAAATAAAGATCATTTTCACACATTTTTACTGCTTTTGAGTTAATAATGCAAATACAAACTCCAAACATTTATCACACACTAGATTTCACTAGTTCACAATGCAAGCAAAAGACCTGGGAATAGAATTCAGAATAACATCATGCCTAGATCTTCTTATCCCTTTGTTCCCTAGGAGTTCTTCGCAGTGTGGTTGTCTCTAGCAGATGACCAATTACACAAACTGATTGCAGTTGGTATTTCATGACAGTGCGGCATTATGGAAAGTATCATGTTGAAGCCATAAACTATGGGGGAAAGGAGACAAGACAACCAGCAATACGTCATTGTCACTGGTAAAGCAAGAAGTTTTTCTCAGCCCCCACAGAAATGTACAAAGCAATTTGTTCTTTAGCATAACTGTTTCTATGTCAACTGGAATGAAACACCACCATTAAGAAGAGTAACCAAGTCAAGGGAGAAGTTACGATATTATATACAGATAGGAGGAGTCCTAATAGCGTAGTGGATTATGAGTTGAGCTGCTAACCACAAGGTCAACAGTTAAAATCCACCAGCCGCTACATGGGAGAAAGATGAGGCTTTTTGTTCCTATGAAGATTCACAGCCTCAGAATCCATACATAGGGTCAATATGAGTTGAGACCACCTCACCATCACACAACCACCACCACCGTCACCATATACAGATGATCCTTGGACTTAACTTTAATTGATTTGAAGGACTGAGAAAGACAGAGGGGAATTGAAGAAGATAGAGGATTGTTTGTGTTGTTTTATTTTACTTGGAAAAAAAACAAAAACACTTTTCAATTCACGCATGGTGTAGGTCAAATACCACAGTGGTAGAAAATGAGTGCTTCAAAGCACTCTACATTAGAGTTGTTATCGATGAAGTCATAAAGTGTGAATTATGAATTTGTTCTTTATAAACTATGAAAGGATAGCTTCCTGGGAATTTTACCTTGAAATCAAGAAATTAGTGAAGACTAAAGATCAAATGCTGCATTTCTCCCTAAAGCCAGTTGTTTTGGAATTTTATACGATTTCTAGCAACAGAAAAGTGAACATTTTAAGGTACTAAAGTGAAAACATTTGGCTCTCCATCCCACTCAGCTTCCCTCTCAGAAGATCAGCAGCTATCCATCTTTCAAATGTTGTTTGTGAAGAGATGTGTTGTGTGAAGGAGGCTCTTGGGACCACTGGACCCGGTTTTCTTTAGGAAGTGATGCTCATACACTTACACTAAAAACAGCACTGAATGGAAAATCAATTCTGAAGGCTAGAATCAAAGCTGGCAGCTTAGAGTTGACGGTAGCTGTTCGAGAGTGTTTGGAGAAAGAGTTTGGCCCACTGATAGCACAGGGAGACTTTTCTATAAACTGCTATAAGGTGGCCATTGTGGGTAAAGGAATTACAAAAAGACCCCTCTCACCTGCCACCTTTAAGGGTGCAGGGTTTAACTAATGAAGGACAGACCGGATTTCTTCCCTACTCAACCCCCTGCCTGAAAATTTTGCAGGGAGTATACATTGCATGGAGTCCTGGTGTGGTGCTGTGGGTTAAGGTGCCAGACTGCAAAGTCGGCAGTGCAAGGTCACCAGTTGCTCCTTGGAAACCCCATACAGGGTTGCTATGAGTCGGAAATGACTCTACGGCCTTTACAACAACAATAAATTCTTTGTGCAGTCATAGGCAACAGTCTTGGGCCTGAGTATGAGCCTGTATGTGGAAAGTTTGATTCATCAGAGACACACGTACCGTGGCTGCTCAACTTGAAGATCTAACATGGTAGTTTCTGTAGGATTTGACATTCTCTGGGCACATACTAATGGCCTGCTGCAGACTTTTACGTAAGCTGGTCTCCTGGTCTTCTTCCAGAGAAACAACAAGTCTTTCAGCTAGAAAACACTAAGAGTACAAGAGGCAACCATGGATTCATTCACTTATTTGAAAAATAGTGATTGAGCACATTTCTCACTCCAGTCACTGTTCTGAAAGTTGGAGACACAGCAAAACCCAAGCAAATTCCTATTTTTTTAAAAAATGTTTTATTGTGAATTATGTGATAGTTTACATGGGAGAACATTAGTTTTACATTCATTCTATCGTATATCGTCTCATTGCCATGGTTACAATCCCCTCCATGCAATCCTTCTCCCGTACCCCCCAGGTCTTCAGCACACAGTTGCTCTCCCTCTCTGGATCTAAAGTCTCCAGCTGCTCCATGGCTCCACGTCATCATCTCTGCCTCCATTTCAGGCATCACTGCTTCTCTGCGTAGGGTCCCGCTCTCTGCTCTTCTCCCTTGATGATCCTAGGGACCTCCGCTCCTAGACTGAAAAGTTAATCACTCCCCTATTTTTATAGAGTTTGTATGCAGGGGCTAAGAAAAGTTCATGGAAAAATTCCCTTCTCTATTCATTCTATTTCTTCACAAACTTTTTGATGGCCTTTCACATCTCAGTTTTTTAGAGACAAATAATGGATAAAATAACTCACAGATAGCATGTTGAACAGTGATGACCGTACTGAAAGGAAGGAGAGCAGTAGGAAAGGCTAGAGAGTGAGATTTAAAATAAAAGGAGCTCAGTGTTGCTGGCATCACGTGACCAACGGGGAAAGCGATAGAAGGTGCAATTGGGGGTGGGTAGCAGGAATTGAGATCCCGTAAGGACTTTTAGGAATCTTCAGAGACTCGGTTTTTCTTCTTGGTGAGTGTGTTGCTCAGAGTAAAAACTTGATATGATTTAAATCATATTCTCACTGACGGATTGAGAGTCAGTGGGAGCTTATAAATAGCAAAATGAACAGGCTCTTGGAAGCTGATTGTTGACGTGTATGGATTTTGAGAAGTCATGAGCACCTGCATTGGTCCCTGCCACATTTGTGTCGTATGGGAGTCCTGCTTCCGTGAGACTAAGGAGCATCACAGCTCCCATTATACAGGCCTTGACGTCTTATGTTTAGAAAAACAAGTGTCATTCAGGTGAATTTTCTAATGCCAGGCATCTATGAGCAGAAAAACATGGTAACTGTTGTATCATCACAGAGCAGAAATAGTGAATCTTCTTATATAGGCAGCAGGTTTTGTGAATGACTGGAATGAACCACCAAAGAGAACCAGCATCTTAGTCTCCTACTAATGTTATAATAGAAATACCAAGTGTGAGTGGATTTAAAGAACAGAAATGTATCTTCTCACAGGACTGAGAGCTAGAAGTCCAAAGTCTAGCATTGGTTCTAGGGGAAGACATTCCCCAATCTCAGGGGACTATCCTTATCTCAACTTTTCTAGCCCCCAGAGATGCTCTGTGGCTCCTCAGAGAGCACCCCATGTCATCTATCTTGCTCCCCTTTGTACTTGCTTCCCTCTGTGTCGGATCTGCTTATTTTATATATCAAAAGTCATTCATTTTAAGACTCCACATTAGACTAATGGGGCTGCATCAATGTGTAAAATAATCCTATTCCCAAAGGAGACTACATCTACAGGTAAAGGAGCACTAATATATATTTGGTTGTTTGGTTTGTTATGTGCCATGGAGTTGGTTAGGACTCATAGCAACCCTATTTTGGGGTTCGGAGGCTGTCACATTTTATGGGAGCAGAAACTCTCATCTTTCTCCTATGAAACAGCTGGTAGTTTTGAACCGCTGACCTTGAGGTTAGCAGCCCTACTCATAACCACTATTCTACCAGAGCTCCCTAACACACACACATATTTAAGGAGACACAATTAAATCTATAACAGCCAATGAACCCGTTTTACCCAGAAACCAAATAAGCAAAAGGAGGGGACAGGTTACCTAAATTCCACTCTAGAGCCTCTAACTTCCAATGACTAAAAACAGCATTGTGGGACAATGCAAAGCAAGTCCTTTTAGTTCCCTTCTCAATGAAAGATTGTTGTTGTTGTTGTTGTTAAGTGCCATCAAGTCGGTTCCAACACATAGCAAACTCCTGTATAGGGTTTCTGAGGCTGTAAATCTTTCCAGGAACAGTCTCAAACTGCTGATCTTGCAGCCTGATTCATAACCACTATGATTAGTGTTGATGTTATCTCCATACCAACGTGAATGAGTTCCTTGAAATACTACCAATGTCAGGCAATTCTTGTGTAATATTCAAACCCCGTAGTCTTTGAGTGTTGAATTGAAAGAATGAGAACAGGATTTCTTAGAAGTCACATGTGAAACACGCCTAAACTAGCCCTAATGACTAGAGATTAGAATGGGTTAGATTCATTCACAAAGTAAGGATTAATGAAGACCAGATAATTCTGGAAATCTGGAAGGAATTAATTACAAGTCATCATTTTCTGGAGCTGTGACTCATGTAACACAATTTCATTAGAAACAGAGAAAAAGAGCTTTTAGGAGTGATTGGAAAACTTTAAGGGCAATCTTCTATATAGTCTGTTAGGTCTGTAATATATGTTTCCAAGAAACTACATAAAACCCCATTGGTTCATGTCACATAACTTTATTTAACTTTGGAAAGAATCATAATCCATGCTAACCAAATTTAGAAGAAAGTATTACATTTTTGAATGCCCAGGGACATTTCAAATACATGCATTTTAAACTTCAGGGAATTATTTATCCAATAGAATCTATCCCCATATGCAATCAGCAGTCCCTGATTACTCATGATGGGCCAGCATCTTTGGGAAGGACTGCTTTCTTTGCTTTCATGATGCTTGTATGTTGTATTTTGTGTGTTTTTTTCATATCAACTCAGGTGATGAGCACCATTATGCAAAACAGAAAGCAAATCCCCTGTAAAATATGAATAACTAGATTAGAATGACTGATACTAATGGTAATTAAGGACTGTCTCTCTTTTCCAATTCACCCTAAATATACAGATGTAACTGCCACATTTTTTTTTTTTTAATTATGCACTTCCACGGGGATAACTAATGACTGGCAGTGAATTGGAATAAGACGGCAGTGATGTCTTTTGTGTGCTTTAATGCTTCAAAAATCTTTCCTTCCCCCACAAAAAAAAGAAAAAGGAAAGAAATCACAGAGGCTTTTAATATTCATAAAGCCTAGAAACAGGTGTTTGGACAGAACTTGAGCCACCTCTGACAGGCACACAATGGCTCTGTCTGAAAGGGTCTTCATTTTTCCTGTTACTCACAGGCAGAACTCAGAACATCAAAACAGTAATACTTCTGAGCTTTTCCTACCTGTTTCAAAGGATTACACTTGACATTTCTAATTTTTTTTTCTATCGTTAAACTCTGTCCTTCCCCTTTTAAAACTGCAGGATTTTGTTAGCAAATCAAAGTGGGCAGAAGAATACATTAGTGCTCATTCCTTGTGGACTTGGGGCTTGACCTCATTGCTTTTTGTGTCTACCAGCAGACCACACAAACTATTTTTAGTTCATTTATTCTGTGCTGACAGAGCTGCTTGTCTGCCTCAGGAGAATATTATTTAGCTAGATGGGAATAAGTAACAAACTTGCTTAGATCTACTAGCTTTGCCACTTTGGGCTGGGCAGGACATACCTTTCTCTGCCTCAGTTTCCTTCTCACCAAATGCCAAGGGCAAGGAGGAAAAAAGGGCAGCTCTTTAATTTGTCAAGTTAAAACTACTCCAACAAAAACCCACTGCCATTGAATTAATTCTTACTGATAGCTACCCTATCTAGGGTTTCCAAGACCAGAAATCTTTACGGGAACAGAAAACCATATTTTTCTTTTGCCCCCAGAGCGATTCGAATTAAAGGTACCCTAAAAACTGAATTGGTCATTTTTGTGCCCACTCTACCATGTGGCCCTAGTATGGCACTGTAGCATAAGCACTGGACTGCAAGGTCAGTTTGAACTACAAGATCAGCGACTCCAACCCACCAATCACTCCTTGGAAACCCTAAACAGGGTCACTCTGAGTTGGAAGCAACTCAATGGCACTTAACAATATACCATAGGGCTTCAAAATGTTTGTGGGGAAATTCCATTATCTTTTAATTCCATTTTTCTACAAACTATTTGAAGCCCCCTCTTAAAGCTCCAAATGCTAAATTATGTATGCATTATTTCGATAAAATGTGGTTCTGGGAACAATTTGGAGATATTTTCATTGGTTGGCTACTGTGTCACCTTGGGCAAGCCATCTTACATGTCTGAGCCTCAGTTGCCTCATCTGTTAAATGAAGGATTTGGACATTAGCTCACGATGTTTATCCAGAATTAAATGCCTGGCTCGTAATGAATCTATAACTTGTCCAAGGCTGCCCAAGGAGACAGAATAAAGGATAAAATAATATTAATAAAAATATGAAGTTAGGAGTGATTTTCTAAATAGAGCTTTAAATGGTCCTCTTGGTTTCTTGTTGTGGTTGACTTTAGAAAGGACCAAAGAGTAAGTGGTTTGACTTTAAAAAAAAAGGAGTAAGATTCAGTCATGAAAGTCACATCAATTTATATGAGTTGTTGTTGTTGTTAAGTGCCGTCGAGTCGGTTCCGACCCATAGCGACCCTGTACAGGGTTTCCGAGGGTGTAAATCCTTACGGGAGTAGAAAGCCTCATCTTTCTCCTGCGGAGCGGCTGGTAGTTTCGAACCGCTGACCTTAAGGTTCGCAGCCCGATTCGTAACCACTACGCTACCAGAGCTCCTTAATTAATTTATATGAGAGGAGAGAATAAAGAGAATGAAGAAGTAAAGCTTCAGCGTGTTGAAGCTGCTGAAAGGGTCTTAAGTGAAGACAGGGAGCTGTGTGAAAAATGTTTTTAAACAGAAAGCTTTCCCCAGTTTCTAGAAAGATGGAAATTTGCAGGGGGAATTCCAACAGTGTAATTGGTCATGAAGTTACTAGGATCATATTTATGGGAGCTGTATAAATGATGTTAAAAAAAAAAAAAAACTTAAGGAAATTAAATTTGTCTTTTGCACACGCACAAAATGAAATAAACCAGTGTGCTCTTGATTTTTCAGTGGCACAGATTTCTCTCTGTCCCCACCTGCTCTGACAGCGATGTCTGCATTTGGTGGATGCTTCCAAATTTGGTTGAGTGACTTGGAGAAAATTTTAAAGTACTTAAGGAATTGTCTTTGACTTGGCATTTTGAATTGCTTGTGAGGTGATTTAAAGACATGAAACTAACTATTTTTACAGAAGTCACTGTGCCTATTTTCCTTAATTTTTTTCCTGTATAATAAGGTTAAAGAAACACCTTCATTTCTTATTGCTCTTATTACGCATTTGAAAGTCATGTTCAGTATTACCCAAGGAACCAAATGCCAAAGATAAACGTGAAACACCTTCTCAAATATTACACAAAGTGACCTTCAGATAGGACCCTCTCATCACCAGAACAATTTCCATACAGCTGCTGATGTGCCCGTGAGCATTTTCAGGCTTAAAAAGAGAGAGAGAGATAGGTTTATAAATTATTTTGACTCAAAACCCCCAAAGTAGAAACATGTTCCCACACATTGCCAGCCTGTTACTTAGAAACTAGCACCTCAGGACAAAGGGATATTGAAGTACTATTGAATCCACTTTCCTCAGCTACCACCTGTGAATTACGGCTGGCAGCAGGAGCTTTATGATACTATTGTAAAAGTAATGTACCTCTTAAATGCCAATTTACTAAGTTGCGGATGAAATGCATTGCAAATATGTTAGTTAAGAAAATTAAGTGCTGCAGATTTTCCATGCTGTCATATATGTTAGTGTGCTAGGAGACCCAGGAGCGGCTTTCTAGCAGAGCTGCTTAAATGTGAGCTGTTGTTGTTGTTGTTGATAAGTACAATCAAGTTGGTTTCAACTCATAGCGACTCTGAACAGGGTTTCCAAGAAGCAGCTGGTGAGTTCCAATTGCTGACCTTGTGGCTCACTGTCCTACAATGCCACACCAGGAGTCCACAGCCAGTAAACCAGCTGGTTAGAACTTGATGAGGCCCAAGTTTTAGGGAAATCACTTAAGTCTATTATTTTTTAAAAGCAGTGTGACAGACTATATCCCCAAGCCATTTGACCTATATAGCATTTCCCTTACACTCAAACTTACCATTGTGTCAAAGTTTCTGACTTGCCAGATTTTAACCCCAAAGCCTGCTCCCTACTTGAGGCCAACAACACGATTGTGGTAGATTATGCATCTTGAAGTCATCCCTTATAAATTCAACACCAATAAGACAACAATGCAAAGGGGGGAAATCAAAAGGTTACCTTGTCAGGTGCTATCAAATCGAGGGCTATTGGCACAATGGATAAAAAACTCTGCTGCTAAATGGAAGACCTGTGGTTGCAATCCACTAGCCCATTCACTCCCCAGGAGAAAGATGGGGTGGGCTGCTTCTGTAAAGATTTAAAGCCTGGGAAACACCATGGGGTAGTTCTACTCTGTGCTATGAAATAACTATTGTTGTTGTTGTTAAGTGCCACCAAGTTGGTTCCAACCCTTAGTGACCCTGTATAGGATTTCTGAGGAGCAGCTAGTGAGCTCGAACCACCCAGCTTGGAGTTTAAACAGACATTGCAGTTCAGGGCATTAATGTACAGAGCCATATCAGGATCCCATAGGGTAGCTATTCAGTGGTGGTGATGATGTACCATGGAGTTGGTTCCTACTCATAGCAACCCTGCATAGGGTTTCTGAGGCTGTAAATCTTTATGGAAGCAGAAAACCTCATCTTTCTCCCACGAGGGGTAGCAATTAGTAGGAATCAATTTGATGGCAGTGAGTTTGGTTTAAAGTGATGCTGTCTAGTCGATGTTCAATTCATAGTGACACCATGTGATAGCATATAATTGTACCATAGGTTTTATAGGTTGTTATCCATCAACTCCTCAGAAACCCAGTACAGGGTCACTATGGGCCAGAACCCACCTGACGGCACTTAACAACAACAACAACATAAATACTGTGTAAATTCATCAAGGTCAAATCCCATAATAAAAGCAGTCCATCTTTGTTAAACATGTGACATCTTTTAAAAGGAATTTGTTGTTGCTAAGTGTCATCAAGTTGGTTTCAGCTCATAGTGACCCTGTATAGGATTTCCAAGGAGTGCCTGGTGGGTTTGAACCACTGACATTTGGGTTAGCAGTCCAGTGCTTACCTTATTGTACCACATCAGGACTCCTTAAAATGGATATCAGGAACCAAATATGGTTGTGGGAAGAACTTTAACAGAATTCCTATCTTGCAGTATCGTGCTTTCTTATCTCTTTCATACCATGTGAAAATATTGTACAATGGTCAATTAGAGTCTGAAAGGGGTTAAATATTATAGATCACTATTGATCTTGATTAAGGAGCTCTGGTAGTGTAGTGGTTACAAGTCAGGCTGCTAACCTCAAGATCAGCAGTTTGAAACTACCATCTGTTCAGTGGGAGAAAGATGAGCCTTTCTGTTTCTGTGAAGATTTACAGCCTCAGACACCCTGTACAGCGTCGTTATGAGTCGGAAGCGACTCCACGGCACATAACCACCACCACTGATCTTGATTATCTAGAAGAAACACGTTCACTTGTGTGTCTTTCTCAATTTTCTTAACTCTATACTGATGATTTTAGTCGTCATAATAAAAATGGCTTAGAAGTAAATTTATCATTTATTAGGCTGAAAAAATATCTTTTGTTTCTAATATCAGTTGTCATTGAGTTACTGCGATTCACTGTGTGTCAGACTAGAATTGTGCTCCATGGAGTTTTCAGTATCTGGTTTTTCAGAAGCAGAGCTCTGGACTTTTCTTCTGAGTCACCTCTTCCTAGACTTGAACTACCAACGTTTCCATTAGCAGCCCAGCAGATTCACTGTTGATTCCACATAGGGACACCTTACTCAAAGGAAATCAAAATCCACTACCATCAAGTCAATTCTGACTCATAGTGACCCTGAAGAGGGTTTCCGAGATCTAGACATCTTTACAGGAGCAGAAAGCCTCATCTTTCTTTGGTGGAGTGGCTGGTGGGTTTGATCTGCTTACCTTGTGGTTGGTTAGCAGTCCAGGTCTGATCCTAGAGCACAACCAGGGTGCTTCAGAAAAATGAAGCTACAAATTAGTCTACCAGCTTCCTCAAGGAGATTTGATAACAAATCTACATCATGTTGTTATTGTTTTTAAGTGCTGTCAAGTCAGTTCCGACTCATGATCACCCTGTATAGGGTTTCCGAGGAACGGCTGGTAAGTTTGAACCATGGACCTTGAGATTCAAACTGACCTTGTGGTTCAGGCTTATCCTACAGTGCCGCACCAGCATTCCATTAAATCTGTGTCATAGAGATTATGACATACTAGGATGCCTTTCTAAATAATCTTGGGATGAGGGACTTTGTGGGGTGGAAGGGGATAAAATGAGAAAGTCTGTGTATTGATTATTTGTGATGCTGGGTGATAGGTACATGAGTAGATGAGGGCTTAGTATACTCTTCTCTCTACTTTTGTACAGAATTGAAATTTTCCTTGCAAAAGTTTTTTTTAAATCCTTCTTAAGGATACAACAACAATTTAAAGTTTCAGAAGTAAAGGCAGTTATTTGGTATTGCCATATGATGAAAAGGTGAGAAAACTGCAAAGTCGGGATGAGTAAATGGAGGAAATTATCAGGTCGAGAAGAGTAGGACTTGTGGTAATTAAGACAAAGAGAAAGTATTGTTGTTGTTTGTTTTTCCCCTTTTCCATCCACCGATTATCTCAGGGATGTACGTGTTTCATTGGTCTGGCATACTAGGCTCTTTAAATGCTAGAATTTCTTGTCTGTGTTCTGCTGCGAAGCCCATTGGCTCTGCCTGTTTCCAGGTCTCCATCATCTCGGGAGCACATTCTCCCTTCACCAGCCCTGCTGATGCAGGCTGTCTAGTTACTTCCCCAGCAGCCTCCTGGATCCTCTCCTGAGACTGTCCTGGCTTTACTAATAACTGTGGAACTCTTGTCACTTTAGCCCTGGAGCTGCCATGAGGCTCCTTGGGTGGCCTTCAGTGTCCCATGCTTGTTTTCTCTCACTTCCCTAAACCTGAGAAGGATTTGTCACCCAGGTGTCAGCGAATCAAGGCCCTCCTGTGACTTTGCTACATGAAACCTTGGATTTGACGCAGGATTGTCCATCATATGGCTTTTTTTTGTGAATGTGCCCTTTATACGTTCTTTACTAGCTGCCAAAAAGTTTATTAATTATGGTTTTTGAGAATAAAATTGTGCTGAAAGGACATACATCAAAACTCAACTTCCTGATTTGGGGTGTTCATTTTTTCAGGCTAATCTTCATAATCATTTTGATGTGATTGTACAGTAAATGGAGATGTTATTAAGTGTCCCCAGCTGGTGAAACCTCAGTTAAATTACTTGCTGTTGCTAAGTGCCATTGAGTCAATTCCATATAGGATTTCAAAGGAGCGTCTGGTGGATTTGAACCACCGACCTTGCAATTAGCTTTCCAGGGCTTATCCTACAGCACCACACCTGAATTTCAGTGAAATTAGCAGGAAGTCACATCTGTCAGGTGAAATTTCAGTGCTGAAATGAAGGATGAAACAAAGTATGATTGAGTTTAAAAGGAGCTCTAGCACCCAGAGACTGCATGGGAGAAAGACTGGGTGATCTGCTCCCATGAAGATTGCAGCCTCAGAAAATCAATGGGGCCGTTTTGTTTTGACTAGTGAGATAGTTCTGCCTCAAAATCAATTTCATGACACCCAACAACACTCAACAACATGAGTTGTAGAAAATCACTTTTTCCTGCTCCTCACATCTCCCCTGGTATTAGTTATGGGAACAGTTGGTGTGTTTATAAGCTGAGTCACTAAATTTAAAGGTCTGGATTTTATTTTTGCCCAGAACAGATCACATGACTCCCAAAGCCATAAAGAACAAGGCAAATGTACCCATGCAACAGTGATAAAAGGAGAAAGCCATTCAATTTGATAGAAATGGGGCCCACAGATAAGATACTCTTTAGTAACCCGGCTGCCATTTCTACTGTCAGACAAAAAGGATTTCTCACGAAAATTAGCTAAGAAATGGACAGACAAAAGAAAAAACAGTATTTCCAAAACTGACTTTAGACCGTTGTCAGGAATGACTAGAAGCCAAATCAAAGGGAATTCACCAATTCTGACTATGCTATGGAGAAACTCATTTATTCTGTGAGTGTTATCGAGGTATGTTGAGAGTATACAAGGGAAATAGCATGTTACCTTTGTATATGTCTGTTTGCAGTGTATGAGTAGCACCATGGCCTCTGACACTTATGGGAAATGACTCTCTGGTACTCAGTAAATGGGAAGGGTTACAGGCAATGAGAAGGTGGTCCCTGTTCCTAAGACAGTCACTGGGGAAAGAAGGATGTTGTTTAAAATGATTGTAAGTGACTGTCTTTGTGAAAGGTACGTAGTGCCCTGGTTTCCAGCCAATTCTTTACGACTTAGGTAGTTGAAGTCAGTGTCAACCTTGGAAACTAACCTGGACTGATAGTACTTTGATCTCAAAGACTTTCTGTTTGTGGGTTACTTAGTTGATTGGCTTTTTTCTATCTCTCTTTTTTTTAAATATAAAAGGAGCTCCGTGAATAAAAACAAAAGTGTCATGATTCCAAAACCATACTCTGTGCACCATTGTCTAGGAAAATAACAAAATGAAGAAGGTGTTCCGTTTTTTAAGAACCTAGTAGTGTTAGACAGCATCCCTGTTTCTAAGGTGAATCTTTACTCTTGGTGTGAATTGCTGAGTGGATATATTTAAAAACACAGAAAACATCTCTTATGTGTCTGCGTGTCATAGGGGTCTTATTACAGCTTGTTAGTCATTTTTCGCAGCCTAACTTTCACTAAACAAGAAACCTAAGATTATATCTGGTTCTTCAGTGCTCCCCAAAGAAAATTTTATTTTTTATGTACTGCATTTGATCAACATATGCCATTCATCTCTCCTTGCTGTTGGGTGGCAGTAAGTGATGGATCGCTTGATCAGTTCTTTTTTCAATTAGATTGATGTATGTGCATTCCCTGTGTTTTCGAGGTCATTAATTTTCATATTAGTCTGTTAGGTTGGTAGCACACAGATTGATATATTGATGATTTAGTCTTTCATTGATTCTATATCATCTTTAACACCATGAGTCTTGAGTGGCGTTTCCTTACCTGTGATGACATAAGGACTAAAAATGCATTACTGTTTGCAGAGAGATAAGGGACCTCTATTTTGTCTGTTCTGTAGCTCTTTAATGTCCCTGGATGATAATGATGACAAAATGTATTTAGCTATAAAGTGCCTTTGGCATATATTGACCTCATTCCCTGAGTTTTATGTAATATATGTAGCATTAAACAATTTCAATCTAGTTACCTCCCATGCATGTCGGTGCTTCAGTGTAATTAAGGACTTCCTGAAGTTACTGTCAACATACTTCATTAAAGAAATAAGCTCTCCTAGTCATCTGAATTGAGATTTATTGTTGACTGTACCTTGGCTGTATCGTGCCACATTGAATTACTCAGGATAGGTCAAAGTCATGATGAACTTCTAACAACTGAGACATTCCAAAGTTAATCCAACATTTTACTTCATCTCCTTCCACAGAAAAGACCACATACTCTTTCCTTGTGCCACAAACATACCAAAGGTAATGATAAAAATGAAAGAATAAAAGTGCATTCATCAGAAGTAGTTGGTTGATGTCACTGACCACCTTATTGGAAATAGCAGAAATATATGCTGAGTGGAGAACTAAAAACTATTATTATGCTAAAGCAGTGAATCTATTACTAAAGATATAATGCAATTTTAATCTTTAAAAAAAAATCCACTTTGGTCACTAAGGCACAAACTCCTTGACTCAAATTTTAGAATTAAGTAGAGCATAGTGAAATGTGGTCCTTGTGTGGTGCTGTGGGTTAATGTGTTGGACTGTGAAGTTGGTTTGAACTGTCAGGTCGGTGGTTCAAGCTCATCAGCCGCTCCTCAGAAACCCTGTATAGGGTTGCTATGGGTCGGAACCAACTCGACGGCACTGAACAACAAGTGAAATGTGTAATGAAATACACGTGGTTCTCAAACACTGCTCCTCAGTCATTTTCAGTGTGATGCCATGTGAGTCATTTTAAGAGGACCTTACTCTTCTCAACAGTAAAATGAAATTGTATTAAATCACTCTAGAATCGTCTTCTACTCTGAGTTTTCATTATCTGTATTTTGGGAAAATCATATAGAACATCCAAAAGGCACTTGAAGCAAAGAAATGGTATCAAAAGAGGCATTATAAATGTTCATCAATTTTTAGGGAACAAATCTGGAGTCCTATGTCATTTGCAAACCCGGTGCTATGTAGAGCAGAGTAGTAAATATTACCAGTAAGCTAACAATCATTTTATGATGCTATTGTTGGGAACCCAGCCATGTCCAGGCTTGGAAACAGGAGAACAGTTAGTCTGCTTAGTGCAAACCTGAGTCACTTGGAGCATACTATCTAGCAGGGAAAAGACTAGTCATATAAGAACATTGTATGAATAACAGCCCATTTCTCTGCTCACACTGAGACATGGAGATCCCTATCATTTTATTTTTTTTTAATTTTGGGTCATTAAAAATTTTGCTTTCCTATTAGGGTCATGTTTTCATGGTACATCCCCATTAATTGTCCTAAAAACATGTTTAGTGTTTCCGTTTTTGCCTTCGAGCTTATTGGGCAAGATGAGGAATCCTAAAAGCTTGCACACAGTCATCCAAGGCACAGTTGGTTTCTCTTCACCTGGATCAACAGGGAAGGTAGTAGAGTCAGGGATAGGAAGGGTGCTGGAGGATATGCACAGGACCATGCAGTTGGTTTGAACCACAAATCAGACTCACCAGATGCTCCTCAGAACCCCTGTACAGGGTCACTATGATCAGAACTGAGTCTACAACACTTAACAAGAAGAACAGCATAGAAGGTGTGGCTACTTATCTCCATGAACAACTACCTCCTCTTCCATAAGCCTGAAGAACTACATGGTGCTGGCTACCATTACTGAACATTTTGGTCAAAAATTTCATAGAAGAATCTTGATCAAAAGGAGGAAAATACAAAACAGAACTTAAAATTCTCATGAATCCCTGAAACTATGACCCTAAGATAATCTTTAAACCTTAAACCAAAAATATCTTCTGAAATCATCTTAAAACTGAATAGTTTAGCTTACTGCATTGAGCATTTTGCTGTTTGAGGAACTATCTAAATGGTATCAAACTGACAACAGAAGGTTGAGAGATTAGATCGGGACCTTAGTTAGGGACCTTAGATAGGGACCTTAGGGGCCAGTGAGTTTATGTTCATGAGTGAGGAACAACTTAGAAAAGGAGCTAAGAATGTCTGCACAATTAGAGGAATGTAACAAATGTCATTCTAAGTTACACTAGCACTTGCAGAGGCTCTTGTTTCAATGTGTTTTGCTGTGTATATTCTCAGCAATAGCAATAAATAAATAAATAAATAAAATTAAGAAAAAAATATTGTCATCTTGTATATTGTTGTTAAGTGCCATGGAGTCAGTTCCGACTCATGGTGGCCTTATGTAGAGTTTCCAAGGAACAGCTGGTAGGTTTGAACTGTTGACCTTATGGTTTGCCAGTCCAGTGCTGATCCTACAGCACCACACCAGAAGCCCCGTATGTTAGACTTGAGTTTGAAAGACATCTCAATTTCCATTTGGAAAGAGGATTGCTGTTGGTGGTGGTTACCGCTGCGTTGATTCCGGCTGGTGACAATCCCATGTGTGCAGAACAGAACTGCTCTGTAGGGTTTTCAAGACCTCATCAGGTACGTCTTCCAACGTGCGTCTGGGTGGGTCCGAACTGCCAACCTTCTGCCATCAAATGCTCCATTGTATGTACCACCCAGGGTCTCTTTGAAAAGAGTGTACCACTCCAAAATAAATAAAATGCAGCCTATAATCACATCCACATGGACTGCTCTAGAAATACACATGGTGAAATTACAGAGAAAGAAATGGTGTGCACAGGACTTTAAGGACCTTTTGACAACTTTCTCTTGCAGTCTCCTCTCCTCTCCTCTCCTCTCCTCTCCTCTCTGTAAATTCTCTCCCCTTTCTCCTCTCTTTCTGAGGACTTGATCCTTAGCCTCCTGCTCTTTTCCTTGCATATTCACCTCCTCTGGGAACACATCAATCCTCATAACTTCACCTCTTTCTGCCCAGCCAGACAAGGGCATGGAGGCAGCCGAGTAGGTCAGGAAGAGTCAGAACAGAAGGCTTGCTATCCAGAAGGACCTTCACAGATAATGCTGAACAAGAAAGAAAATAGATTGAGACCAGGACATCAGTGTGTATTGAAAAAGAAGGGAATAGCCCTGCTAAGGGAAGGAAAAGCAATTCCTGAGGCCAGTTGGTCAAAGCCAGAGAGTAAGGTGCTTTACAGTAGAGCAGGGGTGGGGAGCGTCCAGCCCATGCCACATAAAGCCCGCGAAATCATTTGGTCTGGGCCTGTCAAGACAACCACAGTTCCAGACATCACATTAGGGGTGAAGTCATTAAATATTTGACCAAATATAGCAGGTTAATTTTTAAGTTGATAATTTGTGTGGCCTGTGAATGTTATAAATTTTTACCAAAAAAAAAAAAAAGTTTTCCCACCCCTTCTTTGCTACTCAAAAGGTGTTCCATGGGCACCTGGGAATTTGGTAGAGATGCAGAATCTCAGACTCCACCCATCTGTCAGTGGAAACTCAACTCACTGTGATCAACCGTGGATCCTATTGTCTAAGGGAAGGGCCATGTGTTCTGGTAGGGTCATGTAGTCCTAATTCCCATCTCCTTCTTAAATAGCTCCAGAGAGAGGAACCCCAATGGCTCTGAAAGCAACTCATTACAGGTGAGGGGAGCTGTAATTACCAAAAAAGATAGTTCTTCCTTATAGTGAGCTGAATTTCTTTCTTTCTTTCTTTCTTTTGTGCCAATCACATACTAAAAAGCACCAGGAGAGCAAAGCTTCATCTATCTGCCTTTCATCTGTTTCTCTGTCACAAATTCTGTTGAGTCTGCAAGTTAAAAGTATCTCAGGCTTTCTTTACTGATCTGAAAGAACTCAAGCATTCTCACTAGAAGAGCTCATTTAAGTGATGTTCTTTTTGACATACAGCTACTCTGAGAGTTCAGGCAGACCCTTAACCGGCTGCATTCTCTTTTTAGTTCATATGTAGTTATATTAGTTTGTGATTTTACAGCTCGGATATCACCCTGGACTACAGAGAGCTGAGGGCAAGAATATCAGGGGTAGTCTGGATGGGGGACAAAAATCAGCCCATAATGTAAGACATCAGTTAAATGTAAGAGGCATTTTTGAGATAAAGAAGTCCTGGGCCAAAAGCAGATAGACTAAGGAGCTAACTATGCCTCAATCAATGTAATTTTCTTGTGTAAAGAGCAGACCTGTCAATCACAGTGTTTGGGAGCTTGGATCTTAGAGGTAACCTGATTCTAAAGGGTAAGTTTCATCTAGCACATCTGTGCTCAGTTCAGGGACAAAGGTACCTTGATCAAGGACATGTCCTGTCTGGCCCCAGCTCCAAGGACATCCCTCCTTTAAGAATGACTAGAGACTGACTCAGAGTCCTCTTGTGGCACTGTAGGATCAGCACTGGACTGCAAACCAGAAGTTCGTGGAGAAAGATGAGACTTTGTGCTCCCACAAAGATGTACAGGGTCGCTGTGAGTCAGAACTGACTTGACAGCACTTAACAGCAACTTTGAGTACTTAGGAGCCATGGTGGCACTGTAGGATAAACACTGGACTACAAACAACAAAGTTGGTGGTTTAAATCAGCCAACCCTCCTCGGACATCCTATACAAGATCACTATACGTCAGAACTGACTCAATGGCACTTAACAACCATCATAACTGGTGGTTTAGCAGCGAGCTGCTAAACACAAGACTTCTCTGTGTGTGCAGTTTTGGGTGTAACCAGTGTTTCTTGTGCACTTTTTTCCATGTGCACATGTTGTGTTTTTTGTTTTTGTTTTTTATGTGTGCAATTTTTCTGTGAGCTTTTTTTGGGAGGTGTTTGTGTGTGTGTGTGTGTGTGTGTGTGTGTGTGTTTATGATTAGGGGCTTTGGGTTATGACAGAGGAAGCAAACAATAAGTAATTATAAAGAGACTGAAAGTAATAAAACAATGTTTGGTAAACAAGCAAATTAGCAATTTTAAGTAGATACTCACAATACAAACAATTATATGGGAGTCCCTAGGTGATGCAAATGGTTAATGGTTAATGTGCCTGGTTGTTGACTGAAAAATTGGAAGTCTAAGTATACCCTGAGGTGCGTCAGAACACAGGTCTGGTGTTCTACTTCTGAAAATCCTATGGAATGCAGTTCTACTCATACTTGCACTGGGTCACTATGAACCAGAACTGACTCACTCACTGGCAGATGGGTTCATTCTATGGCCATTGACACAACATGTAAAAGGAGTTAACAAACAGAAAAAAACAAAACAACCATTGCTGTTGAGTTGATTCCAGCTCCCAGCAAACCTAAAGGACAGAGCCCTGCCCCAGAGGCTTTCCAAGGCTATAGCTCTTTACAGGAGCAGACTGCCACATTTGTCTGCAGCAGAGCAGCTGTGGGTTCAAATCACCAACCTTTTGGTTAGAGCCAAGTACTTTAACCACTGCACCACCATGGCTCCTATAAAAGAAATTGTTGTTGCTGTTGTTAAGTGGTGTCAAGTTGGTCATGACTCCTAGTTGCACTCTTTACGGTCATGTGTAGGGTTCCTGAGGCGTGGCTGGTAGGTTTGAACCACCAACCTTGTACTTAGCAGTCCGGCGCTTATTCTACAGCGCCACACCAGGACTCCTTTCAAAGGAATGTTTTTGTTGTTGCTATGTGCCGTGGAGTTGCTTCAGACTCATAGCGACCCTGCACAGGGTTTCTGAGGCTGCAAATCTTAATGGGAGCAGAAAGCCTCATCTTTCTCCTGTGGAACGGCCGGTAGTTTCGAACTGTTGACCTTGCGGTTCGCAGCCCGATTCATAACCACTACATTACCAGAGCTCCTTATTAAAAGGACTGTTGTTGTTGTTAAGTGCCGTCGAGTCAATTCCGACCCATAGGGACCCTGTATAGGGTTTTCGAGGAGCAGCTGGTGAGCTTGAATCGCCGACCTTGCAGTTCAAACGGCTTTGCAGTCTGGCGCATTAACCCACAGTGTCACACCAGGACTCCATATTAAAAGGAATAGAGTTCATTAAATGACAATTTGGTACCAGCCATTATATTTGGCTCTTTCATTTGTTAACTCATTTACATTTTGTGTATCTCATTAGATAGTTTTTATCATTACCATTTTACAAATTTCTAACCTAATACTGAGACTCCTGGTGTGGCACTGTAAGATCAGTGGACTGTCAACAGTTCAAACCCACCAGCTGCTCCTCAGAAACCCTATACAGGGTTGATACGAATCAGAACTAACTCGATGGCACTTAACAACAGCAACAACAAACTAAAACTCCGAGTTCTGCTGTGGCACTGTTAAACACTAGACTGCTAACCACAAGGTTGGCAGCTCAAACCCACCAGCTGCTCCCTGTAAACCCTATACAGGGTCACTGTGAGTCAGAACCCATTGGAGGCCCTTAACAACAACAAACTAAGACTCTGTAAGTCATGGCGGTTATGTGCCATTGAGTCACTTCTGACTCATAGCGACTGTGTATAGGGTTTCCAAGGCTGTAAAGCGTTGCAGGAGCTGAAAGCCTCATCTTTCTCCTGGGGAATGGCTGGTAGATTCAAACTATTGACCTTGCAGTCCAACTCATAACCCACTATGCTACCAGAGCTCCTGTACTCAATAAGTAGCCATATCTTAATAAGAGGAAGGGTTGAGTACACAGGAAATGAGAGAAGAGTTAGAAAGCCCAAGATTAGGAAAGCATGTTGTCTTTCCAGCAGTAGTAGTCTAGGAAAGTAATCAGAGGCTGGAAAAAATGGTTTCTACTTGCAAATGTAAATATTTAAAATACTGTATGTTTATTTAACACCTGCCATACAAGTCACACTCTGTTGACTTTAGCATTTCATTACTCTAAAATGACCTTTGCACCTTACATAACACACATCCATTAAAAGGAAAGAGTATGCGAAGACTGTGAGAAGATTGTTGTACCCCCATGCCTCTGCTTTTGATCAGCTTTTCTCTTCTGTCCCAATCATGTGGTTAGCCAAGCCAGACAAAGAATCAAAGGATTGTTCTCCTCTCTCATTTTTTGCTAGAATGTCAAAATAATGCATCGGTTATAACCATCTCCACTGTATGGAACTGGGACATCCACGGCACACATTGCCCTTCTGGAGTGCAGTAAGCACCATTCCACAGTGACCTCTGAGAGATTCAGGCTCTTAGCCCCCCAAAAATACCAGCAGTTCGATTGCTCTTTATGTGAAGACTCTGTTCTAGGAAGTATTGAACCTTGTCTGAGAAGAAACACTGTGAGACAGCTTCGCAAAGTACAGCCTGGCAGTGAGTTTTTTAAAAATGCATCAGGCAATCTACAGTAAGCTTTTATATTAACCAAAGGCACAGGTGAAGAGTTGCCGTGCCAGCTATGGCACCTCCCGAGAACTGTGGCATCGGTAGAGTGTGCGTTTCAGCATCATTTGGAATTGAGCCTGCGGCTGCCATGAAAATCATTTCCCAGGGCAACCTGCCACCATCCTCAGGACCTGCATCAATAGTCAGTGACATCTGGTGGGCAGAGGACTGGGTAGCTGCCAAGATTGTATCCATTGATCTTCCACATACCTTGGTTCCAGCATCTGCAAAAAGGGTATGGGTTTCTCCCTCTCTTACCCTGACTGATGGGACTGAGGATCAAGCATGTTAGTTAGGTAAAAACCGGGCAATAAACGCCTGGGGTGGCGCTGTGCAAAGCCGACTGAACTGCAAGGCTGACGGTTCAAGCTCACCAGCTGCTCCTCAAAAACCCGACCCAGGGTCGCTATGGGTCAGAAACAACTCAATGGCATTTAACAACAACAACAACGTAATTGTCTAATTTATTGGATAATAGGTTAGAAGTGAAACTGTTGGGAGGAACTAGCTTTCCACTGCTCGTAAGATCATTTATGGAGTCTCTTCAGTCTGTACCAAGCCTTTTGCTAGGGATTAAATTAATGAAGATATGACATGTTCATCCCTTACATGGAGTCAAGAGCCTTGAATTGGGAATAACTCCTCACTCTTTCCTCTGTCACTCAGGGTATGCATTTGCTATACACACACAGATCTGGAATTCTCCTACCCTTCTTTCAACAAATATTTATTGTTGACAGTATGCCTCTGCTGTGCATCCGATGCTGTTCCAGGCACCAAGGAATGAAAAATAAATAACTCTTAGTACCTCGCCTCAAAGAGCTCCCAGTCTAACTAAGAAACAGATGGAAAAGCAGATAATTATGCTACCAGGTGTGAAAGGCATAGGTGGAGATAATCAAGATTGTAGGAGCTCAGACAAAAGGGTCCCCAATATCTGTGGTAAGAGTTATTTGAAATTAGCCCAGTATTTGGCAACATATGTTATCTGAACAGGGTCATATTATGACACAGGTGCAAAAAAGGAGGACCCAGTGGGTTGGTAACTAGTAAATAATATGGAAATGGGAGAAGTGAAAACAAGGAAAGGAAACAAGAGATTATGAAGTGGGAAGGAAAAGGAAAACAGATAAAAGCCTGCTGGGAAAGCAACTGAGGAGCAGGAAGTAATTTAACGGAAGAAGTATGAGGACAAATTATAAGAAAAAGTCCACCTGAACATGTCAGTGGTTGCTTCATTTGTGCCATGTATGATTTTGTAAATTAGATTTATGTAAGCCTTTGCCATTGATTTAAATGATTTATAATATCAATTTGTTTTGTTGGCACTATTCCCAAGAATGCTGAGTTGGAAATAAGTTATTAAGCAATAAGTTACTCTTCTTGTATCATAAATCTACCCTCAAGTCCAATCCTTTCCCAAAGGCAGAACATGAGTGTCCATCTGCTCCTGGACATTTCCATGGTCTAACCAACCACCCTCTTCCCCTGAAACTTGACCACTCATTCTGCTCAATGTCCCCCGGATCTTCATGCCCTTTCTTATTGCTGTTCCTTCTTGCCTGAAATCTTATATCCATCCCCCTCCCACTTCTCCTTTATAAACACTGGATGGATAACAGCAAGGTCAGGGTTCTAACCCACAGTCATGCCTCTGAAACCCTATACAGAGTTGCTATAAGTCAGAACCAATTCGATGGCACTTTACAAAAACAACAACAACAACTGTGCTTGTGTGTCTTCCCATGAGTCTAGTAGCTAGAACCAGACCTTATACATCACAGGTGCTCAGTACATACGGTCTGATTGACCAAACGAGCCAAGACTAGAATAATGCATTTTTAAGAGTCAAAAAAATCAACAGTCTATTGAGTGTTCCATTGATTTTCTATGGCTTATTCATTCAAGTTATCCTGGCATACAGGGCAAGTTTCAAACCCATCCATTTGTTAATCCCAATGATGGTGCCATGAGCATTTTATTTTTATTATTTTCTCAAATTTTTAAAAATCCTCTTCTCTCAATAACAGATACACACACACACACATATATACGTTTGTCGTTGTTGTTGTTAAGTGCCGTCGAGTCACTTCTGACCCATAGCGACCCTGTAAATTGTTTCTAAGGAGTAGCTGGTTGAGATTGAACCACCAACCTTGCAATTCAAACCAACTTTCCAGTGCAGTGCATTAACCCACAGCACACCAAGACTATATGTTTATATATACTTAGATAATTCCAGGGCCTGTTTTCTTTGGGGCTCTATTTTGCAAGAGGTTTGTGGAGGAGGTATGATTTAGGGGAGATGAGGAAGAGGCTGACTATTCATAAAACATTATTTTGTGACAAAGCCTAGACAGCTTTGGCTTCTAGGATATTGAGTTTGGTTTATTGATATGGAAACAGTGGAATACAAGAGACAGTTTGCTTGAAAGTATATGGAATGACATAGGCAAACGTGTTCAATCTAATGCTAGTTTTCAAGTGAAAAAATGTGTTATCTGGGTCAAAAATATTTTAAATATTCATAAGACGTCCACATAAATGAATATACGTGAAGAAAAAGTGATAGAAGTATAATATGAGTACAATAGATGCATCTTTCTGCCATGAGCCAGAATGTGTTTATTCAATAAATATCCAGTAACCTTTCTCAGAAGAGTCTGCTATCGGTATATGTTGTTAGTCTCAGGGTCTGACCCAATTCCGACGAAGTAATTTCGTTCTGCCTACTTAAATTCCCCTACCATTGCAGCTCGACACAGAATTCTTCTTCATTTCTAGTCCCATCTCAAGTGTTCCTCCATTCTGAAAAATAGCTTCATGTTCGACTCTAAAGGTGGCTGCTCTGCCATGATGAGTGAGGCAATTTTCTATGTTAAGTGCTCTGGGAAAAAGCACTTATACAGCGCTCCTGGAGAGATGCAAGCTAATAGTACTCAATGAGCCTTCCTTTCAGGTGTGTGCAGGGTGGCATTTTCACAACCAAGAGGCTTCCCCCATTGCACTTTATTTATGTGATGTATTCAAAATGGGCCCATTTCCCAAAGGCATCTGGGAATCTGAGCAGAAGAAATATGGAAGACACAAAAATTAAATACAGGTGAAGTTAATCAGCTAACAGTAGCGAGGCTAGTGGAATTGCTAACTGCAACTGCAAACCTACATCTAAGAAGAGATTAGAAACCTACATCAGAGAGATCAGAAAAGAGTCATCCAAGATATTTTCCAGTGTGTCTTCCCTTTTGCTGAGGTCTAATGTGGCACTGTAGGATCAGCACTGAATGACGAACCACAAGGTCGGCAGTTCAAACCCACCAGTTGTTCCTTGGAAATCTATACAGGGTTCCTGTGAGTCGGAACCAATTCAACAGCACTTAACAACCACAATAAATTGAGTCCTGGTGTGGTGCTGTAGGATAAGTACTGGACTGCAAGGCTGGCAGTTCAAAATTACCTATACGACCTCAGGAACCATACGCGAGGTCGCTATGAGTCAGAACCAAATCCATGGCACTTAATAGCAACAACTAATGAAGTCCTGGTGTGGCCCTGTAGAATAAGCACTGGACTGTTAACCACAAGTTCAGTGATTCAAACCCACCAGCCACTTCTCATAAACCCTTTATAGGATCGCTTTGAATCAGAGCTGACTCTATGGCACTTAACAACAACTGGGGTCCTGGTGTGGTACTATAGGATAAGCACTGGACTGCAACTCCAAGATCAGCAATTCGAACCCACCAGCTGCTCCTTTGGAACCCTATAAATGGTTGCTATGAGTTGGAACCAACTCCATGACATGTAACAGTAACATACAATAAATTCTGAATGATTCCATGGGGTTTCAAAAGGTGCTCAGGGTAAGCAAGTGTGTCTTAACTACAGAATTCAGAACGTCACAGACTTTAGAATAAACTCTCATTAGCAAATGTACTGAACAGTGGGCCGAAGACTGGGGTGGGGTGGGGATGAGGGGGAAGGGTAGAGGACGAGTATCTAGGATATACCCTTTGTTCGGAAGATGACCCATGGAGGAGATTGGAACCATGGCAATGAAATGATATATGATGGAATGAATGTAAAACTAAAGTTCTCTCATGTAAACTATCATATAATTCACAACAAAAAAATTTTTAAAAAAGACAGTGACACTTTCTTGTTAAGTATAACAAGACCGAACTTAACATGTAGCTCTATGAAAATGGTTAACGTGCTCAGCTGCTAAGTAAAGGATGAGTGGTTCAAGTCCACTCAGAAGTACCTCCAAAGAAAGTCCCAGTAATCTACTTCCAAAAAATCGATCACTGAAAATCCCACGGATTACAATTCTCTTCTGACTCACACGGGGTGTGATGAGTCATAGTCGACTTGATAGCAATGGAATTTGTGTTTGAATACATCATCCTGAGATAGAACAATAGGTAGATAGACAGACAGATAGAGAGATCAATAGATGATAGGTGTGTGGATGGGTGAATGGGTGGATGGGGAGATAGAGAGGTAGACAGATAGAAAGATAGATATGAGCTGGATTTCATTGCCCCCATCTTAGAAAACTCTAAGTCGGTTTTCATGAGACATAAGTTTGCTTTGAAAACCAGTGGTATTATTGATCTTTATGTACACAAAGGTGTCTTAAGGTGAATTCAGGTGTTTTAGAAGAAATGACTTATGTCTCTAGAACCTAGATAAAGATACTGATAGGCACTCTAAATCATATTGTAGAGGTGATTCTATCATCAAATACGAATTTCTTTTCTATTTCTATCATAAGTCAGTCAGCATCTTCTCCATCCTTTTATCTTAAAACTTACATAGGTACTTAAAGAAAATAAGAGGAAATTTTCCAGGAAAACTTCAAGGTCTTTGGTCTTGGCTTGTTATCTTATTTGACTAAGATAACAAGAACTTACCTCAGTGAAGAGCATCTCTCAAATTTTCAGACCCTTATTATAATGCTTTTACTCACTCTGAAAGCCTTTCTGGACCTTTTGTGCTATTTTTGAAAATGATATTTTAAAATATTTAGAGAGGTAACCAGTTGTCAAGTCATCTCCAACTGATTTTTTTGGATGTTGACTCCTAGGCATCTCTGGGTAGACGGAAATCACCACCATTTGGATTAGAGTGGAGTGTGTCAACCATTTGCAACACTCAGGAGCTCCAGAAGCAGAAATATTGTTGTTGTAGTTAGGTGTCCTGGAGGTGGTTTCAACTCATAGTGACTCTATAGAAGAAAAGAAGAAAGAAACATTGCCCAGTTCTGTGTCATGCTCACTAGTATTGTTATGTTTGAGCCCATTGGTGCTGCCATTGCGTCAATCCATCTTGTTGAGGGTCTTCCTCTTTTTCGCTGACCTTCCACTTTACCAAGCATGGTGTCCTTCTCTGGGGACTCGTCCTTCCTAACACCATATCCAAAGAATAAGGGATGAAGTTTCACCATCCTCATTTCTAAAAAGCAACTTGACTGTACTTCTTCCAACACAGCTTTGCTTATTCTTCTGGCAGTTCACGGTGCTTTTAATATTCTTCCCCGTCACCATAACTCAAATACATTGATTCTTCTCTGGTCTTCCTAATTAATTGTCTAACTTTCACATGCATGTGAGACGATTGAAAGTACCATGGCTTGGCTCAGGTGCACCTTAGTCCTCAAACTGACATCTTTGCTCATAACATTTGAAAGAGGTCTTTTGCTGCAGATTTGTCTACTGTAGGTTAAAAGTTTAGAAGTTACCCAGAAAAGCAGTGACGCCAGAGATGGAGGCAGAGATGATGATGTGGAGAGATGGAGCGGCTGAGGCCTATAGACACAGAAAGGGAGAGGGGGCTGTGTGCTGATGACCAGAGGGCAGGCTTGTGGGGTGTACCCTTTGGTTGGTTGATGATGCATGGAGGGGATTGTAACCATGGCAGTGTAAGGATATACGATAGGATGGATGTAAAGCTAATGTTCTCCCATGTAAACTATCACATAATTCATAATAAAACAGTTTAAAAAGAAAAGTTTAGAAGTTGAATTCATGTGGATCTGAGTTGGCACCTGGCTCTGTGCTATGTATAAATGTCTGACTTCTTCAAACTGGTTTCAGTTGCTTCTAAATGGAACTAAGAATAGCATCTATCTTTCAGAGTCAGGGGAATGAAATAGAATGGTTCATGAACCACCACTTCCTGTGACTAGGGAGGGAATGAGTGTTAATGGTGACTTTTCAACTGCACCACATGGTTACAATTGAATCTGAGGAGTGACTGTCTGCTAATCCTCTGTGTCTCTATATCTGAATCTATTATTATTATTGACTCACGATGTCTGTGTTGTAGACAGCTAATGAATACGTCCTTCTTACCAAAAAGTTCTGTTTCACTTGTACTGCAGTTGGGCACTGGATTTGATGCTGCTGACTTATTTTTGGAATCTTGTATTTCAAGCATTGTTAATGAACTCCTATTTGTTCTATAAGGCCTGCTTCTTTGCACCTACTTTTCTTTGTTTTTTAACATTTGAGAAGAGAAGTTTCTAAGCATGGAACTTAAAGTGAAGACTATGCCAGGACACAAACCTCTACCTGTCTTCCACTTCTTATGACGTCCACTTCATCAACATCCACAACTGAGGTTTGCTTCCAGGGGCTGCACGTTGTCTACATCCATCTAACGTCTCTTCATCACTCCCACCTCTGCCTTTCACTGTGGTACCTTCTGAAGACCTCTGTCCACTTTCTGGCCTCTGCTTGAGCTAACGCTGAGATCAATCAGCTTGCCTCAGCCTACCTTCTCTTTGATGTATCTGACTAACAGTCCATGCTTTTGACCTGACCAATCCCAGGAGCTTTAATATGCTTCCCTAGTAGATAGTCCAGGCTAGTCTCAGATTCATATGGCTTTGGAGGTCAAATGTTCTTGAGATGCCTAGGGATTCAAACATTTAATTTTACACATGGGAAGAGATGGACTCAGTGTTACACCTGGGTTGAGATGAAGGCAGTACTCAAGCCTGTGTTTTTACTGTTAGAACTTTTCATGTTTTTATGGAAAAATAATGTCCTTTTATTCTAAAATTTAACCTTTGGAAATAAAGTGTCTATTTAATACACGTGGTGGTGGTGGTGGTGTGCCGTGGAGTCGGTTCCAACTCATAGTGACCTAAGTATATTAAATTTTGGAATCAAAGCAATATTCTCTTGCCTTTGTCTATTTCCCTACATAAACACAATTACTCCACTGTGAAGTATGTGCCTGAATGCTTTCTATCTATTAATAACATTGTATATTCACTATCCTTAGTTCTTAAATGAATAAATAACTGCTGATTTAAAGAAATCTACTCCCGGTGTGGTGCTGTAGAATTAGCATTGGAGTGTTAACCAGGAGGTCGGTGGTTCAAACCCAGCAGCTCATGCTTGGAAACTCTATAGAGCGTCACTGTGAGTTAGAACTGACTCGACCACATTTAATAACAACATTTTAACTTGATAATCAGAGATTAAAAGATATCTTTTATAGGTGCATAAAATCTAGTATGAAGTTATACAACTAACTATAAGAGAATAATTACAGAAACTAGAGTATGTTGATGACATGAACTATCATACAGTCAATAAAAATAATGTTTCATTGAATAATAAAAGGATATCTTACTGTATGTTACTGAATTGAAAATGAAGGATAAATAATACAGATAAACCCAAACCCTATTACTATACTTATTAGAATCAACCTCTGGAAGAAAATAACACAAAATATTAACCACAATTTTATTTGTGTAGATTATAAAAAATCATTGTTGTCAAGTACATTCTGAGTCATGCAACCCCATGTGTGTTCATAGGGTTTTCAATGGCTTGAGTTTTCAAAAGTAGATTGCCAGACCTATCTCCCCAGGTATTTTTGGGTGGATTCCAGTCTTCAACCTTTGAACTAATAGCCAAGGACCAATCAGGGGCTCCTGGTAGATTATGGATGATTTTTATTTTCTTGTATTCTTTTTTCATTTCCAAATTTTACATAAACAGAAAACGTTGAAAGGTTTTTTTTTTTTAATCTAATAAAAAATCCATTATATCTTTCAGAAAAACAAATAAAGTTAGATTAGTGTACATGGCCGAGGTCAAATATTCTTTCTCCATATATTGGACTACGAAGCTGTATTCTCATAACCAAGGCAGTTGTTCAGTGATAAGTTCTAGAAACTTCTGAACAATACGAGAAGGCTCAGAGAGGGAAATTGTGGGTCCACAACTACCCCATGACTTCCAGAAACTGGCTGACGTTTTCAGGGGCACTTATGTTGTTTAAGGCAACCTCATAATGGAGCATGATCAAAAAGTCAATAATTAATGAGCAAGTAATTATTCCTCTGCCCAGTCCTTGTTACACACACTCACCCACGGCCACACCCACAGGCACACCCATGGTCTCACCCACAGCTACACCCACGACCAAACCCATAGCCACATAGGCAGCCGGCAGGCACCACACACATGCATTCACATGCACACTTGTTCATGCCCATGTACCTGAGAACCATTCTATGGCTAAAATGGTATGCCTAGGCGATTCATTAATGTTAAGTTTTGTCCACACTGAGCCAAGACCTATCCTAACCATTTACAACCTATGAGACCTTAAGCAAATTATTTCAGCCCCAGTTTCAGTTCTCTACAACCATTAAAGGGGGATAATAGTAGCTCTACTTCAAAGATGAAATACATCTCTATGCCTTAAGCTATTCAGGCAGTAGCAACTCCACTGAAAGTGCTGCATTACTATTTGTATTGTCATCATGTAGCTACTGTAGAATTGTTTATAAATAGAATATTTATTTATAAACAATGGAAAGCCTCACTGCCTCACTGCCCTTTGCTTTCTCTTTGTGTCTCTGACTCTCTCCATCCCTCCGTCCCCTTCCCTGTTTCTAGCTCTCTGTGTCTCTTCTGTGGGTCTCTCTCCCCTGTTCTCTCCCCTTGTATGGAAAGTGATCTTTAACTTCACCATGAAGTATTTTGAAGATGACTTCAAACAGGATGGAAAGGCAAAGGAAATACTTTGCCATTTCACAGGGTGAATCTGAGATGAGACGCAAAGAAGTAATCACCTTCTAAAATGATTCGGTTTTTTTTTTCCTTTTATAAAACAGTCTGGCTCTTGTTCTTTGGATGTAGTGATCCATGTTATAGGACACACTGATTTTTTTTTTTTTTCCATTTTACTTTTGGCTCACATGGCACTGAACAACAATATAATAAATATATACACTCACACGCACAATATATATGTTTTAAAAAATAAAATGAAATAATGGTACACCACACACAATAGAAGAAAAGGGCTCCCCTTGCTAACTGAATTACCCACTAATCACTCTGTTTGGACTCAGCAGAGAATTTTGACAACACACCTGACTTTTCACTTGTTTATTTTTTATTCATTCTGGGAGAGGTTTCTGATTCATTCCGTGTAGGTTGCACACCCTTGTACTACAAGAACAAGCAGTCTCTGGGGCGATTTGCCTGATTAACTTTTAGGGCAAAGGAGGGAGAAATCGAAAAATTGCTTAACAGCAATATACTGGCCAAAGAAGTTTAGACTTTTTTACATAGATGACTTTGAAATAAATTAACTGACCCTGACTCTTCATGCTAGATGGATGGGCTGATCGTGTGGGAGGAGGCAGGATGATGTAACAGAAAAACACCTGGCCGGAAGCTCCGAACACTGGGCGGCGGTCACAGTTTTGCCATGACACCCGACTGAACAACCAGATGAGACCACCTTTCTGTGGGCCTTTCTATAGGAAGGAAAGCAGTCAGATTGAATACTGTCCTCTCTAAGGAAAGTTCCATGACTTCCTGAATGATGATGATGATGATGATGATGATGATGAAATTGGACCTTCAATATTAGCTTTGCTGGGAAATGAAATGAACTAATCATAACATAGAGTCCTGGTGTGGCGCTGTAGGGTAAGTACTGGACTGCTAACCACAAGGTCAGCAGTTTGAAACCACCAGTTGCTCCTTGGAAACCGTATACAGGGTTACTATGAGTCAGAACTGACTCAACAGCACTTAGCAACAACAACCATCATGATATAATCATAAACATTTGCTGAGCTCTGTGTCTGATACATTCCATCCTCCCAGGCTTGGAGGAAGTGTCTGTGTGGTAGCAGAAAATGGGAGGGGAAATTGAATGCTCAGGAGCCTGTAACTGGTGCTACTAAGGTTTCAGGCAGGTGTGCCTGGCACAAGGCCTCAGGGTCCCACCTCCACACCATGGTGCCTTCTCAAGGAGACAGTCAAGGCCATCCAAGTTGCTGAGGGATTCAAAGTAGCTCAAATGTAAGTCCAAGGTGATAGAGAGTAAGGAAAGTAAGTAGACCCTGAGTGGTGCAAAGAGCAGTTCAGAAGGTTGGAGGCACCTATAATGAAATGCCTGGTGGTCCACTTCTGAAAACTCAGCCATTGAAAAACCTTATGAAACATAGTTTGACCCTGACATTCACAGGATCATCTTGAGTCAGAATTAACTTCTTTATGACAACTGGTTTAGGGTTATTCAGGGCGTTGATGTGCAAATCAAATAAATGGGGTTATGAAGATCACAAGCTAAATTGGGGAAGAATCTGCAGCAAGGAAAAATGAGGAAGATCTTAGAGAAGACAAACATGCTTTCTCTTTATCATCTATGGCTTTCTGTCTCAGTGTTTTCTTAAACGGTGAAGCACTTGAAATTTAGTAGGTAAACAGCATGCTAGACAAGGTGGTGGTGGTAGTGAGCCGTGGAGTCAGTTCCGACTCATAGGGACCCTGTATAGGGTTTTTGAGACTGTAAATCTTTACGGGAGCAGAAAGCCTTATCTTTCTCCCGCGGAACAGCTGGTAGTTTCGAACTGATGACCTTGAGGTTAGCAGCCCAACTCGTAACCACTACACTACCAGAGGGCTCCTGTTGTTGTTGTTGTTAAGTGCCATCATGTCGATTCCAACCTGTAGTGACCCTGTATAGGGTTTCTGAGGAGAAGCTGGTGAACTTGAACCGCCGACCTTGCAGTTCAAACGGCTTTGCAGTCTGGCGCATTAACCCACAGTGCCACACCAGGACTCCAGAGGGCTCCTTGTTGTTGCTGTTGTTGTTATGTGCCGTGAAGTCGGTTCCGACTCATAGGGATCCTGTACAGGATTTCCGAGGCTGTAAATCTTTACGGGAGCAGATAGTCTCATCTTTCTCCCACGGAAGGACTGGTAGTTTCGAACTGACGACCTTGCGGATTGCAGCCCAATTTGCAACGACTAATGAAGGGCAGAGATGTTATTAGAACAGTTCAGCCGCTTGATCAACCAGGCAGAACGGAAGAGGTCAGGTGTTAAAGGCCCAGGGTCAGCTGCGTGCTTAGGTACTTTTCTCCTCTGGATTCTGGTTTCCTAAGTGATAAAACCAATTGTTTGATCCAAATTAACACATTAAATTCCAAAACCTTGTAGTAGGCTATGATGATTAAGGTTGTG
The DNA here is from genome assembly GCF_000296735.1 of Chrysochloris asiatica. NCBI lineage: Eukaryota > Metazoa > Chordata > Mammalia > Afrosoricida > Chrysochloridae > Chrysochloris > Chrysochloris asiatica. Next base: position 19,159,178 of record NW_006408523.1, on the reverse strand, counting down.
TGTCAACTTGGCAGATATGATGTAGTCATCTCCCAAGATGGCATCTGATATAATGTAATCACATCCATCCATCTTGAAATTTGCAATGAGCAACCAATCAATCGAAGGAAGTTTCCTTGGGATGTCACCTGCATTGAATATATATGGATGCCCTGAAAAGGTCTTTAGTTTTTTGCTCACTCTGGATCCTGCATCTGGCTCTCATCTTACTTTCTGTTCTTGGGACTTGAGCTAGTGGCCTGCCTTACTTCCTGTTGATCTTGAGGTTCCTTAGCCTCTACAGCCTATGATTCAGCAGCCTGCTGTCTGACCCACACTGTTTGGGGTCGTCAGCCCCTGCAGGTACATGAGTCCAGAGAAGTCTCCAGCCTGATGTCTAACACAGAGACTTGGCACTTACCATTTCCTAGAAATCAATCTCTGTTGGTGTGGAACAGTAGGAGAAGCACTGGACTGCTAACCACAAGGTTGGCAGTTCAAACTCACCAGCTGCTCCTAGGAAACTCTATTCAGGTTTGCCATGAGTCAGAACTGACTTGATGGTACTTAACAACAACAACACACAATTATCTGCAATCTGGTTGTCTTAAAACGCCCACCCATGTCCACAGCTGATGACATTCAGCATGACATAAAATGATTATGTCAAATACATGAGTAGGAGTGGATACTGTGGCAAATCATTTGCAAATCAGCCATGACTCTGTCTATGAAATAATCCACGACAGACTTGGGTTTCAAAAAGTTTGTGCAAAATGGGTACCAAAACAATTTATGGAAAAGCATAAACAGAAGCATTTGGACATCTACAAACAAAATTTGCACCGATACTTGAAAGAAAGTAAAAGTTTCTTTTTAAAAAATCATTACTGGTAATGAGACATGGATTCATCACTATGAGACAAAGAGTAGACAGCAGAGTGTGGAACAGAAACATTCTCAACCATCAACCAAGAAAAAGTTCAAAAGTCAACCATCAGCTGGAAAATTGATGCTTACATTCTGGGATTCTCAAGGGCCAGTACTGGAAAATTATCAAGAGAAAGGTTTAACAACCAACAGTGCTCTTTACAGTGAGATGCTCACTGAAAAGCTGAAACCTAAATTTCAAATTAAATGCAGAGGATGTGGGTCCAAGGACATTGTAATCTTGCATGACAATGCACATCCCCATCCCTGTGTCCACATTGTTGACACTCTGCATAAACTTCATTTTGAGGTATAAAGAATCCTCCCTATAGCCCTGATCTTGCTCCATCAGACTTTCACCTGTTTGGTTCCCTGAAAGCATCCCTTCGGGATGAAGATTCACCTCTGATGAAGAAGTGAAGACAGTGGTGAATTTGTGACTCACAGCTCAGCCTAAAACATTTTTTAAATAAGGGAATACGAAAGCTTGTTGACAAACAGACAAAGTGTATTGAAAAGCAAGGAGATTATGTTGGGAAATGAGGGATTTCTCTTTCTTTTGTAAAAGCTGATTAAAATAAAAATTCCAGTCAGACTGTGGATCATTTTGACGTACCCTTGTGTGTGTGTTGTATGTGTGTGTGCACAAGCTTCCCTGATTTTGCTTCTCTAGAGAACGCAGTCTAAGATATTTGGTACTAAAAGTGATTCTAGAGAATCAAAATCGTAAGGATTTCTAAATTGGTTATCAAATCCAACTAGTCTCAAAGATGCTAAAGGCTTTGCCTCCATTAGTATAGAGGACATGACTTATGTCTTATAGGTTGGGTTCCCTACAGAAGCAAACTGAGTGACGCTTATATATATGTGTGTTGTTAAATGCTGTCAAGTTGGTTCAGACTCGTAGCAAACCTAGGCACAAGAGAACGAAACGCTGCCTGGTCCTGCACTATCATCCCAATTGTTACTTTGCAGCCCGTTGCTGCTGTTTATGTGTCAATCCATCTTATTGGGGGTCTTCCTCTTTTTCACTGACCCTCCACTTTACTTCATGTCCAGGGGTTGGTCCCTCCTGATAACACGTCCAAAGGATGAGAGACAACTTCTCGCCATCTGGGCTTCTAAGGAGCATTCTGGTTGAACATCTTTCGGAACAGATTTGTTTGTTCTTCTGGCAGTTCAAGGTGCTTTTAATATTCTTCTCCCACCACAATTCAAGTACATCAATTCTTCTCTGGTCTTACTTATTCCATAACCAACTTCCCCATGAATATATTGCTGTTGTTAAGTGCCATCGAGTCAGTTCCCACTCATAGTGACCGTTTTTATAGTATCCAAGGCTGTAAATCTTTGCAGGAGCAGAAAGCCTCATCTTTCTCTAGTGGAGTAGTTGTTAGGCTCAACTGCTGACCTTGTGCTTCACAGTCCAGTGCTTATAGCACAGAGCAGAGCCACTGCCCTCTCACATGAATATGAAGCAACAGAAAATACCTCGAATTGATAGCTTTACTCTTGAACACTTTATAGAGAACTTTCGCAGCAAAAGTTTGATTTCTTTACTGCTGCTTCCATAAGTGTTGATAGTGAAACAAAGCAAAATGAAGTATTTGACAACTTCAATCTTTTCTCCATTTATCATGATGTTATTTCTTGGTCCAGTGGTGAAGATTTGTGTTTTGTTTACATTGAGGTGTGACTCATGATGAACACTGTGGTGTTTGATCTTCATCAACAAGTATTTTAAGACCTCTTTGCTTTCAGCAAGCAAGGTTGTATCATCTGTATATCAGAGGTTGTTAATGAGTCTTCCTCCAATCCTGATGTCACAATCGTTTTCATATAATCCAGTTTCTTGGATTATTTGCTCAGCATATAGAATGAGTAAGTATTTCCTGATTTTAAATCAATGAAATCATTCAGTATCCCCTTCTTCTGCTCTAAGGCTTGACTCTTGGTCATGAGCACAATCAAGTGTTCTGGAGTACTCATTCTTTGCAATGTTATCCATAGTTTGTCATGATCCACAAAGCCAAAAGCCTTTCTGTAGTCAATAGAACATAAGTAAATGTCTTTCTGGTATTATTTGCTTTCAGCCAAGACCCACCTGACATCAGTAATGTTATCCCTAGTTCCATATCTTCTTCCAAATACAGCTTGAACTTCTTGTAGTCACTTGTCTGTGTACTGTTGCAACTGCTTTTGAATTTCTTCAGCAATATTTTACTTCTCTTTTATATTAATGATATTGTTAGATGATTCCTACTTTCCATTCAGTCACCTGTCTTTGGAATGTGCACAAATATGATTTCTTCAAGTCAGTTTCCCAGGTAGCTGTCTTCCAATTTTTTTTTTACAAAGATGAATGAGTGCCTCCAGTACTGCATGCATCAGTTTGTTGAAAGATTCCACATTTGTATTCTGTCAATCCCTGCAGCCTTGTTGTTTGCCAATGCTTTCAGAGTAACTTGGACTTCTTCCTTCAATGCTTTGGTTCTTGATCGTGTGCTATCTCTTGAAAAGGTCGAACATCAACCATTTCTTTTTGGTAAAGTGATTCTATGGATTCCTTCCATTTTCTTTTGATGCTTTCTGCATCATTCAATAGTTTGCCGCTAGAATCCTTCAATATTTCAAGCTGTTGTTTAAATTTTTCTTCAGTTGTTTCAATTTGAGAAATGTTAAGCATGTCGTTCCTTTCTGCTTTAATAACTCCAGATTTGCACATTTCACAATAATACTTTAGTTTGTCTTCTCTTGCTTCCCTTTGAAATTTTCTGCCCAGATCTTTTGTATCCTTATTTCTTCCATTCACTTTAGCTTCTCTAGACTCAAGAGCAAGTTTCAGAGTTTCTTCTGATATCCATATTGGTATTTTCCTCCTTTCCTACCTTTTTAATGATATGGTTGGGATGGTTATGTACAAGGAGTTGGTTCTTACACACAACCACCAATATAGGGTTTCTGAGCCTTTAAATCTGGCCTCATCTTTCTCTTGAGAGCAGCTGGTGGTTCACTGCAATCTCATATATTTGTCGTTGTTGTTGCTGTATGCTCTTGAGTTGGATCAGACTCATAGCGACCCTGTATAGGGTTACCAAGGAGCAGCTGGTGAGTTTGAACCATTGACCTTGTATTTCAAACTGACCTTGTGGTCAAGCACTTATCTTACAGTGCCACACCAGGATTCCCGTGTGTGTGTGTGTGTGTGTGTGTGTGTGTATGTAAGGAGCTCTGGTAGCATAGTGGTTATGAGTCAGGCTGCTAATGTTAAGGTCAGAAGTTTGAAACTACCAACCGCCCATGTGAGAAAGATGAGGCTTTCTGATTCCATAAAGATTTACAGCCTCAGAAACCCTATGCAGGGTCACTATGAGTCAGAACCGACTCCACGTCACACCACCACCATCACATTTATATATGATCATTGTTAAATGCTGTCAAGTCAGTTCTGACTCAGAGCTACTTTATGTAGGGTTTCCAAGTAACGGCTAGTGAGTTAGAACTGGTGACCTTGAAGTTCAAACTAACGTTGTTGTCCAGGACTCAATACATATCTTATAAAGGATAAGCACTGTACTACAAAGTCAGTTTGGACTGCGAGGTTGTCTGTTATATAGATGGATACATATGTATGTCATTGTTGTTGGTTTCAATTCATAACAAGCCTGTACAGTGTTTCCACGAAGCAGCTGTTGGTTTCAATTCATAACAAGCCTGTACAGTGTTTCCA